>NW_006284014.1:503172-519918 GCF_000327345.1 Myotis davidii
TGCTGAGTGTCCGCTAGGGCCCAGTGGTTCAGCCTCCCCAATTACCTGAGGAGGACACTCTTGGTGCACCCCCTTGTGGTCTTTGTGCACAGTCTTGTTGTAGGTAAGCCTTGATTGTTGTAGGTAACACTGGGGGGTATTTGACCTCCAGGCCAATTGGCTGTGAGAATCAGCTGTGTCTGCAGTGGGAGAACTTCTGTGCTGGAGACACCCCTCTGGGGCAAGACTTGCTTCAATGGGGCTTTGGTGCTCACTGAGTCTGCCCCCTGAGGGTGTCCTTTATGGTTCCACGGGGCTGCAGACTGGATGGTTCCACTCTGACCTCTGAGTTTTCTGGCTCCTGGATCTCTAGGTAGGTGCTAATCTAGCCATTGCCTGAGGCTATCCAGCAAAAGCCTCCCTGCAGGGCTTGGGCAGGGCGGGTCCCACGGAATCAAGAGGGCAGAGCTAGCAGTTATGGCTGCTCTCAGTCTTGCCCTCAGAGGCTCTGCTTCTCAGTGTCCTGTTAATCACTGCAAGCCCCTCGGAGTGAAAGGTGCCCTCGAGTTCCGACCGATGCCAGACAGTCCCGCTTCTCCCGTTTGAGTCTGGGTCCCCAGAGACTCGCCCGGAGCTGGAGCTCAGAGCCTGGGACTCCCTCCCGATTGAAAATGACAACCGCGCCCTCCGCCGCCAGCCCGCTCCGCATGAACCTCCACACCTTAGTATTTCACTTCAGCACTGCGCCTCCTCTGAGTCTCGGTATGCTTTTCTCTTTCCTCCTAGTTGTAGAATTTCCACTCAGCCAACCTTCCTGTGGTTCTGGGTGATGTCCGTTCCGTCTTTTAGTTGTATTTTTGAAGTGGTTGTGCAAGGCAGCAATCTCCGGTGTTTACCTATGCCGCCATCTTGGTTTCTAAACCACATTTAAAGTTATTGACAGGTATGTATTTATTGCCATTTTTATTTTCTTTATGCCTAATGTCCTCTCTTTCTCCTTTTCTTCTTAACATTTCTTGCATTGCTGTTTTGGTGATAATGTATTTCTTTAACCTTTCTTTGTCTGGAAAGCTTTTTATTTCATTTTAAATTGTAAATGATAGCTTTGCTGGATACAGTAATCTTGGATTTCGGTCCTTGCTTTTCATTATTTTGAGGATTTCATACCACTCCCTTCTGGCCTGAAGTGTTTCTATTAAGAAGTCAGCTGACATTGTAATGGGAACTCCTTTGTAGGTAATTTTCTGTTTCTCTCTTGCTGTCTTTGAGATTCTTTCTTTGTCTTCAACATTTGCCATTTTAATTATGGTGTGTCTAGGTGTAGACCTGTTTGGGTTCATCTTGATTTGGGACTGTCTGTGCATCCTGAACTTGTGTGGCATTTTCCTTCACCAGGTTGGGTTTTCTGTGATTATTTATTTAAATGGGTTCTCTGTTCCTTGCTCTCCCTCTTCCCCTCCTGGTATTCCTGTATTGCGAATTTTGTTATATTTCATGTTGTCCCAGAGCTCCCTTAAGCTATCTTCCTGCTTTTTAATTCTTTTTTCTATTTGCTGATCTAATTGGGTATTTATTTCTACCCTTTCTTCCAAATCGCTGATTTGTTCTTCTGCTTCATCCAATCTGTGCTTTTTAAAATATTTTTTTTATTGATTTCAGAGAGGAAAGGAGAGGGGGAAAGAGATAGAAACATCAAAAGAGAGATAAATATCAATGATAAGAGAAAATCATTAATTGACTGCCTTCTGCACGCCCTCACTGGGGATTGAACCTGCAATCCAGGCATGTGCCCTGACTGGGAATCGAACCATGACCTCCTGGTTCATAGGTTGATGCTCAGTCACTGAGCCATGCCAGCTGGGCCATTCAATGTACTTTTAATACTTTCCCATGTGTTCTTCATTTCTCTCTGGTTCTTGTTCATAGCCTCTATTCCCCTTTTCATGCTGTTGTAATTTCCACTACATTCCTTAAGCATCTTTATAACCATTGCTTTGAATTCTATGTCTGATAGGTTGCTTGCCTCCATCTCATTTAGTTCTTTTTCTGGACATTCCTTCTTTTCTCTCATTTGGGTATTCTGTCTTTGTCTCCACAGTTTATCTATCTCTTTGTATTTGCTTCTGTGTATTAGCTATAACTGTTATGCCTCCCTGTCTTTGTGGGATGGTCTTATGTAGAAATTGTCTTGAAGGGTTCAGTGGTATAATCTCTTTGTTCACCTGAGCTGGATTCTCTAGGATTGCTCCTGTGTGTGTGTGTGTGTGTGTGTGTGTTATCTGGGCTCCCCTGTTGTAATTAGGACCTGATTGTTGATGTTCCATTAGTGGGAAGGATCACCCCTCCAACTTGCTGCCAGTGAGGATCAACCAGCTGTTTATATAGATGCTGACAGAATGGAGTAAGACACAACAGGGCCAAACCAAAAACACCATGAAAATCAAGCTACTCAATGCAGTAACAACAGGAAAGATTAAAAAGGAAGAAGAAGCCCTGGCCGGCTTGGCTCAGTGGATAGAGAGTCAGCCTGCGGACTGAGGGGTCCCGGGTTCAATCCCGGCCAAGCGCACATGCCTGGGTTGTGGGCTTGATCCCCAGTGGGGGGTGTGCAGGAGGCAGCCGATCAATGATTCTCTCATCATTGATGTTTCTATCTCTCTCCTCTCCCTTCTCTCTGAAATCAATAAAGAAATATATTTTAAAAGGAAGAAGAAAAGCAACACACAGGAAAAAATAAAAAGTATACTAAAAGACATGTGACCAAAGATTTAGAGGGGATATAAAAAGAAAATAGAGAGAGAGAGAAAAAAGAAGATGAAAAGATGCCTAAATAGAGGTAAGGAAAATGCTAAAAGAACTACTATAGGAAGAAAAAAGAAGAGGAAACAAAATAAATGAAGTAACATTAATGGAATTAAAACAGTAATAATGACTATATTAATTTCTAGATAGGAAAAGTAAAATAGAAAAGAAATGAGAATAAAGAAAAGCAAATCTAAGAGAAATTAATAACAATAATAGGCTAAAGTAGAATAGAATCAAAGGAAACGGAAATTAGAGATATGCAAGAAGAAAGAAAAAAAAGGAGACAAAAAACAAACAGAAAACAAAACACAGAAAATACACACACACACACACACACACACACACGCACACACACCAAAAAGCAAAACCATACATACTCAAAGACCTTTGGGTCCGCTTTTCGTGGGGCTCACTGGATTTTGCTCTAATGTTGTTGAATCTGGTTCCTGGGCCTCCTAGAAGCTACTCTAGTGCAGGTGAATGTGAGTCTCTGGCCCTGGGCAACCTGATTGAGGTCTGAGAGGTTGAAACCCCTAGTTGTCCAGTAGTCGGGGACCCCTTATCCCAGAGGCTAGGTCTGCCTTGAATCTTCCCCCATTCAGAGTTGTATGTATCCACCTTGATTGTCTCTGTTCTGAGCTGTACTCTCTTCCCCCACAGAACTGGTCCCTCAGGTGTCCACTGCAGGTGCTCAGGGGGTCAGCAAGTATGTGGGGTCAACAGGGGTGCACTATTGAGGTCCTGCTGGCATTCCACTGGCTGGTGGACCCAGGATGGTGTCCAAGGCTCGTCTGGATGGTGACAAGGCTGTGCTTCTAGCTGCTGCAGCTCCCCCCTTCAAGATGGCGTGGTTTCTGAGCCAGAGCATTACCACCAGGGGAGTGCCTGTGGTGCTGGCAGGTTCTCTTTGCCTAGGACAGCCTGATCCATCCACCCCCAAGGCCCCTGCGAGATCTAACTGTCCCTCACACACACCATGCACTTTCACACACACCCCTCTCACTCCCATACTCACTCAGACTCTGCTTAACTCCAGTCCTGCCAGCTGCCATGTTTAATCCCTCTTCAAGTCTTAAAGACAGTTCTGAGGTCTTTTCTGGTGTCCTTCTGGTCTTGTGGGAAAGTAGCCAGGGTGTCTTTTTACCCTGGGTAAAAAACTGAAACATAACTTAGGTCAAAATGTTACCTTTAGCCTGCTGGAGGTCTGGACCCTGTAACCATTCAGGTCCAGGTTACTGTCTAAAGCTGCCTCACAGGTGTGAAGAGAGGTGGAGAGGTAGAGGTAACTCTCACGGACACCAGAGGGAGAGGGCTGTCCTCACCTTGGTACTTGTCATGCTCATGTAAATGAATTTACAGGAGAGACTTTGATTACATTGTGATAAAGCCATTATATTAAAAAATTAAAGCATGCATAGCATATTTATTAAAGACTCAAGGCAAGCACAGATGAGCTCTCAGCTAATCTGAAGGGCAAGTTGGGTGGGGATTCAAGACATAATATACCCTCCTATCTATAGGTTTTGAAATTTCACTGCTGAATATCTTGGTATGGATTAATTTTCAAGGTCCCTTTTTACTTTGTTGTGGCCTTTCCAAAATTCATGAGAAGCACCTGGCCATTTTATCTTGCCAATCCCTGAGACTGCTAGCTTTTGTTTCTAGGGAATAAAAAAATAAAACTGGCTCTTTTTTTCCCTTTCCTCTTCCTGATTTTTTTTTTTTTTTTAATGAGTGAGAAGTAGAAGACGCCTTCTTCTCTCTCCCTTCCCCCCTACTTTCCTGCATTCTCTTATTAGGGACACATTTAACCATTTGCTCTCAGGTGTTTTTGGTTTGAGGAAGATATTGGCTTGTTACTTACAAGCCAGCTGCTAATTGCCCACACTGCTTGGCCTTGTTTTAACTTTCCTGTCTCAGTTTCCCTGCCCTGAAATGTTCCTACCTTTTCATTATCCTGTAAGAGTATAAGTATAGGGAGAGGGAAGGAGAGCTGAAGATTTTATTTTTTTGTTAATCCTTACCCGAGGATATTTTTTCCATTGATTTTTAGGAGGGGTGGAAGAGAGAGAGAGAGAGAGAGAGAGAGAGAGAGAGAGAGAGAGAGAGAGAGAGAGAGAGAGATATGACTTCTAGAGCTAGGATTTAAAGCCAAAATTAATCAAAGTGATAAGGACACTAGGTTTCACATTTTCTCTTCCAGGGTTTTATGAACCCTGAGAAAGAAGATACCTACTTAAAAAGGCTTCTGTGGCCTCTCATGCAAACTGCACTTCAGAAAGAAGCCTGCACTGAACTGCCTGCCTGCATTGTTTCTGCCATCTGAGCCAGCCCTTATAAAGGAGTTCCTGGAATCCTATTTCAACTGAGGCTTTCCCCACCCAATCAGGGCTGTATATATCCCCATTCCAGAGAATGGCAGTTTTGCACCTTATTTTATACATTATAATCAAAGAAAGAGGCATAAAGGGGTTATATGAAATCCATTGGTGATAGAAATTGGAGGCCAGAGAAAGCAAAAGAGGAAAATCTCTGGAATTGAGTAAAAAGTAAAATGAATAAACACTTCTTTTACATAGGTATGCACAGAATAGTTAGCAGTCAACAATTAACATGATAGCAATAACAATGAGGGGATTTGTGATCTCCACTCTGGACAGTGGTTGTGCCTTGAGGTGTCCTGAGGGTTTAGAAAAAAGGAAATTACTTTGTTATTCCAAAGGCATTTTATCAGGTATGTTATCCTAGATGCAAAAAGACAGGCTCAGTTAAGGTGAAAATTGACCTTGTTTAGGAAAAATACTGCCCTACGATATGTCTACCACCATGAACTGCTTTTAGTTAGAAAGTTTTAATTCCAGACCATCTATTGTGGTTACTTTCTGTCTCTGAGTTTGTGAGGCCACTACACAGGCCTCCCCTAAGCTCTTCATGTTTAATATGTGGCTCCTTTTTTTGTCCGCGGCACTAGAGTTTTTATAAAGATGTCTGATTTTCCTTCTCAAAACATACAATCTTGCCCTGGCCAGTGTGGCTCAGTTGGTTGAGCATCATCCTATGCACATGCCCAGATTGTGGGTTTGGTCAGGCCAGGTTGTGTATGTGAAACTCACATCAATGTTTTCCTTTCTCCCTCTCCCTTTTTTCCTCTCAATGACAGAAAACTTCCCCAACCTGGTGAGAGAAATAGACTTACAGGAAGTGCAGAGAGTCCCAAACAAGATGTACCCAAAGAGGCCCACACCAAGACACATCATAATTAAAATGCCTAAGGTTAAAGACAAAGAGAGAACCTTAAAAGCAACAAGAGAAAAGCAGTTATCTACAAGGGAGTGCCCATATGATATCAGCTGATTTTTCAACAGAAACTTTGCAGGCCAGAAGGGAGTGGTAAGAAATATTCAAAGTGATGAAAAGGGAGGGCCTACAACCAAGATTACTCTACCCAGCAAAGCTCTCATTTAGAACTGAAGGTCAGATAAAGACCCTAACAGACAAGAAAAAGCAAAAGGAGTTCACCACCACCAAACCAGTGTTACATGAAATGGTTTTTTGTATGTGTTTTTTAAATATATTTTTATTGATTTCCCAGAGCAAAGGAGAGGGAGAGAGAAATAGAAATATCAATGATGAGAGAGAATCATTGATTGACTGCATCTTACATGCCCCCTACTGGGGATTGAGCCTGCAAACCTAGCATGTGCCCTTGACCAGAATGGAACCCAGGACCCTTCAGTTCACAGGCCAATGCTCTGTCCACTGAGCCAAACCGGCTAGCCCATGAAATATTAAAGGGTCTTCTTTAAGAAGAAGAAGAAAAAGGATTAAAAATATGAACAATAAAATGGCAATAAATGCAATTGACTCTAAAAACTAAAATAAATGAACAAAATGAAGTGATGAATAAAAGAGAACCAGGTATGGAAACATAGAACAGATTGGTGAATCACAGAGGGAAGGACAGGGGTGGGAAGAGATTAACCAAAGGGAATATAGTTAGATAGATAGATAGATAGATAGATACACACACACTATCCAGGGACACTGACAATAGGCTGGTGAAGGCCTTGCCGGGGTGGGATCTGGGTGGAGGAGAGCAATGGAAGGGGGAAAAGAGGGGGGCATCTGTAATACTCTCAACAATAAAGAATTAAAAAATAAAAAAACAAAGTGTAAACCCCAAGGTAATACCATTTTTCCATTCTTCCACGTACATGATATACCCATTTACTTAAACACCAGTTGAGAACCAAACTAGTATATTTCTTGGCCTTTGTACATATTGATCTTCTTTCACCTTCCAGAGCAGCATTCATTACATTTCATAAGTGATTTGCATGGAATTTCAAAGTTCAGTGTGACCTCTCTACTGGGACATTATCAGGCACAGATGCCTGAAGGGCTTTTGGCAATCAGTGGCTTAGTATCCGTGATTTGGTTTAAGTCACCCCTTCAAGGACCATATGAAAGCAGTCTTACAGGATCCTAATCATATTCTTGGGACTTATTTTATTTTCCAACTTATTATAGTAGTTTAGAGGCTTTTGTGTTTCACTAAACCAATTCCTCATTTCCTTCTTTTGTTAATCTTGGCCACTAGCCTTCTACCTACTTTATTACTCATTTTTTAGGGACCTGACTATTCAGTAACACTAGAAAAATCACATCTGAAGCCAAGTTTATAAAAGGAAAAGGAAGAAATGTGTGTTCTCTGAACTTCCTTTGTTTATATGATCTGTTTATATGTTTAGGTTAGGTAGTCCAGCTGTCTCCCCATATTTCTAAAATAACTAGATATCTGGGAAACACCCAAAGAGGGTAGCGTTGTCCTAATGAATTAAAAGATCCTTAATCTGTCCACTTCTTTTGAGGTGTGGGAGTGACGCTGAGTATTGAGTTTCTTCAGAGGCCATCCTATATAATAAAGAGGTAATATGAAAATTGACCCTCACACCTTTGCATCACAAGACGGCCACCCCCACATCATCACAAGATAGCCGGCAGGGGAGGGCAGTTGGGGACGATTGGGCCGGCAGGGAGGGCAGTTGGGGGTGATCGGGCCAGCAGGGGAGTGGTTAGGTGTCAATCAGGCCAGCAAGAAAGTGGTTAGGGGGCAATCAGGCTGGCAGACAGAAGCATTAGAGGTGATCAGGCAGGCAGGCAAGTGTTTAGGAGCCAGCAGTCCCGGATTGTGAGAGGAGTCCCAGATTGGAGAGGGTGCAGGCTGGGCTGAGGGACACCCCTCACCCACCGTGCATGAATTTCATGCACCTGGCTTCTAGTATATTTATAAGAAGACTTTTAGAAAGAAGCCAGTAAAATGAATCCTTTTAAGGTTTGGGGGTATATATCTGTCTATTTGAATGTTTGCTCTTGGTATGCAGTTTGACTGTATACCATCTAATTGATAGTTTTCTTTTGGTAAGATAAATATTGGTTTAAGGTTATATTAGTAGTCTTTAAAGCGTGGGCTCTAATCTGGCCTGTGTATAACATGAATAAAATTTAAGTACACTTGTGTCAGGATTATTCTAGAAAACATCTAGAATGGATTTTTGCAGGATTTGTTACAACCCCCTGTAAGCCCTCTATCTTGAGGAATTGAAAAGGACTAGCAAGCATCCATGCACATGAAAGAAACTCTTTACTGTGTTGCCGAAGAGAAGTTCCTCTCTATGCCTTCCATGCTTTACCCACTATAATGGGTAGAAGGTAAACAGAGATGCAGTTTTTTCACATTAAACTATTTATTGAACTTGGTCTGCTAAATAAATTTAGAAGTAAAAATGAGAAAATAAAAATAAGTAAATCATTCATTTGGAAGTAAATTTCTTGAATATTTAGAATAGGGTGTCCATGTCATCTGCATTTACTTATTTCCACCTCAATAGGATGAATTCTAGATCTATTTAGGCTGCAGTGCTTTTCTTTTGATTGCTAGTTCACGAGGTATCCTTGGCAGCCGCACCTGAAATAACTATGGAAGGAGCTCCCAAGTGAACTCCTAATTTGCATTTCAGTTCTCCCAGTTGATTGCAGCACTGTTTCTTGAATGGTTTTCAGTTCCACTTATGTGACTAATGTTTTGGGTCACTTTTAATTGTTTTGTTTGAATATCACTTTCATTATGAATGGAAGGCTGCTGCTTTTAGCAATATGGAGTAAAGCCCTGGGTGGTAAGCACTGAAGGGAAAAAATACATTTTTGTAGTGTGTGGGAACCCTAATCAGAGTATGCCAGATGGCCAAGGCCAATTTGCCATATGCATGCGTGCAGGCAAGGACACAACCGTATTATTAGGTGAAAGGCCCCTTTGCCCTTCGCCTGTGGGAGGGCAATGACTCAGTAGTAGCAATATACGTTCTGCGCAAATGCACCCTTATGTAACCTGTTTATGTTAATGTAGCACTAGCATCACTAAGGGGCATGAGTCCTCTTTTGTTTGAGTATATAACACTAATTGGCAGGAGTCTCTTTTGTTTGAATATGTGTATAAGCTGCCACTAACCAGCGGTGCTTACTTTTGTGGGGCTATTTTGAAGAACTCCTTTTTCTGATGGCTCCTTCTGTAGCAATGGCTACTTGGTCTACATTAAAGTTTCTCTTATATATACCTACACCTTCTCATGTCTCCACCTAATACCCGGCATCCAAGGAGCTGTGCTCCCATATATGCTAAATGAAATTACTCTCTTTGTCCCTATCCCTTATCCTCTCAGTGTGATAACCTCAAGTTTTAGTGATTTATTTGTTTTCTTCAAGTTAGCTTAGTTTCCTGTACCCAGATATATCTATTTTTGTTACTCATCATAGTGATGTAGAGCATATTTCTGACCTAGAAGTATGGTTTCTTTAACTCTGAACCACATCATTATGCCTTCTATCCTCCACTTCCTTGGCATTATTTCCTTTTAGCGGGCTCAGTTTGTCATCATTTAATCTAAGGATAATTTATTTGGTACTGAGAACTGGTAAAGCTATAATAATAATACCTTTCTTTATATAATAACTAGAGGCCCGATACATGAAATTCGTGCAAGAGTAGGCCTTCCTTCTCCAGGCTACCAGCACCGGCTTCCCTCTGGCCACTGGCAGGCACCGGGACCTCAGCTTTCCTTGCAGCCTCCACTTCGTCCGGAAGAACGTCCGGTCTAATTAATACATTACACTTTTATTATTATAGATACTCAAAGCACTTACCGTCTATTAGCCTTTCTCTGTTTAGGAAGCACTTTTAGTTTAATCCTTTACAATAATCCTGTGTGTAGGTCAGTAATTTTGTCTAAGATAATGAGATGGTATCTCAAAGAGGTTGAATAACTTGCTCAGGGTTGCAGTACTGCTTAACAATTTCTACAGGAAATGAAGAATACTTTTAAAGATATTCTGAATAAATAAAAAAGGAATTTTCCATACTGTGTCTAGGTTGTAAAAAAATCTAACTATTTTAAGTCTGTTTAGTTGATTAAGACCAGGATTGAGAGCCCATTTTTTTAAACATATTTTTATATATTTCAGAAAGGAAGGGAGAGGGAGAGAGAAAAACATCAATGATGAGGAAGAATCATTGATCAGCTGCCTTCTGCCCGCCCCCCGCTGTGGATCGAGACCACAAATCAGACATGTGCCCTTGAGCAGAATTGAACCTGGGACCCTTCAGTCTGCAGGCTGAGGCTATGTCCACTGAAAGCCCATTCTTTAACCATAGAGTTTAAATTGATGTGTCCGAGTCAAGAAGATAAATAATCAGGTCAGTTTCTATTCTGCTGCTGATGTGATAACGTTAAGGAAGGCTAGCTCTTAAATTAGTGAAACTTGAACTGGAAGTAATTAAGCCATTAATTATTTTTTATTCTCTCTTTCTGTTAGAGAGATGGAAACTTTGATGACTAGTTCCACGCTGCCTTCCCTTTATGCAGAGGAAGATGGCTCCAAGGAGAATAGTGATCTGGCTACAACCCGGTAAGCAGCTGCATTGGGACACTGTGCCTCTGCCGAGGCTTCAAAACTAAGCTTCTGACAAAGTATAGGTGCTAAAGAGGCAGTTTATATCATAAGAATAGAAAGTAGGTTGTTGCACTTTGCAGAGAGAACTATTATAAGCTGCATTCAACTGTCACTTGCAGTGCTCTGGCTCCTGTGAACAGTAATATGTGGGGTCTGGCAAACATCAGCAACTCACGGTTAAGAGAATTACATAGTCAGCTTTAAGGAAATACCTGTCGCAGGATTAGCTCTGAAAATGAAATGCATCTTCTGTTTGAATTGCTACAGATATCAAAACAGTTGTCCCTCCAGAGGTCTGATTTTTTTTTTAAGATCATATTTTTTAAAATATGGTTCTTTCTTCAAGGTACCTAGGAGCTGTAACTGACTTCTTTTCTTTTTTATTCTCTTACTAGAGGCCCAGTGCACGAAAATTCGTGCACTTGAGGGGAGGGGGGCAGTCCCTCAACCGGTCTGCACCCTCTCACAATTCAGGACCCCTCAGGTAGGGTCCCTAGGCCTGACCTGAGATCAGGACCTATCGGGGCTTTCTTTCCCCTGGCTACAGGCAGCTGGCCCCACCCCCACCGCTGCTACTGCTTGCCATCTGTGCAGCGCTGCCTTCCTCTCCCTTGCCACTGGTGGCCTCCCTCTGCAGGCAACAGGCATGGGGTGCGATGGCTTGACTGGCCTGAGCCTCCCTCTGCGGGGCGATTCCTGGCCGGACACACACTTGCCACAGAGTTGCCGCCAGTGGCCTGGGCCTCCCTCTTTCTTTGCTGGGGAATGGGGCCAGCCCTGTGAGGGGCCATCAGACTACCTGCTTGCCCTATCCACTGGCCTGCCTATCTGATCGCCCCTAACCACTTGCCTGCCTACTTGATCACCCCTAACTGCTAGTCTGCCTACCTGATCCCTCCTAACCTCTCTGCCAGCTGCTTCATCACCCCTAACCGCTTGCTTGGGGGCAGGGCCAGCCTAGCGAGGGGTTGTGGTGGTTCTGGTCTCTGGTCGTTTCAGTTGTTACACTTGTTATATAGGATATCATTAACTTTGCTATGTTCGCACAGATAAGTAAAGGGATATAGAAAAGGGCTAGAGAACTATGGACTTGGGCAGCAGAGTGGTGATTACAGAAATAGAGGGGGATGGATGGAGATGAAAGAGGGCATAGAGGATGTTTAAGCATTAGCCAGTGACAGCGATGGGAGCTGTGAAAGAATTCACAACTAAGAGAAGAGATGCAGAGATGAAATTTATTTTACTTTCTAAGGGAGGAAAGGGCCAATGTATTGCTAGTCAATACAGGGCAGGGAACAAAGAGGGGCTTCTGCTTTGAAAGAGCAAGCAATTGCAGTTGCTAAGCGACAAGGAAGGAAGGCTGATTTTGTTGAAGGTGAGCAGATACCAGGGAGTTGTCTTGAAAAGTTAGTTTGTTTGCTTTCCAGGAGACAGTCCACCAGATGTCCTAAGGAGGTGTCTTATGAGTATTTTTCCCAATAAAACAAGCTTAGAGCAAAAGTTATGAAGAGTTCAAAAGAGGCTTGTTTGAATTTTCTACTAAGTAGAGACTCCTTGGTGAGAACTACCCCTGAGAAGTTAAAACAGGGAGGAGAGGGATGCCAGAATGTATCTTGAGAATAGGTTATCTTGTCCCACTGTTTGAATCAGAGGAGTCAACAGTCTTAGGCAGGGGTCCGCAAACTACAGCCCGCAGGTCACATGCAAATACAAATGTTGTATTTGTTCCCGTTTTGTTTTTTTTACTTCAAAATAAGATCTGTGCAGTGTGCATACAAATTTGATCATAGTTTTTTTTTTAAACTGTAGTCCGGCCCTCCAACGGTCTGAGGGACAGTGAACTGGCCCCCTGTTTAAAAAGTTTGAGGACCCCTGGTCTTACCTAATCTCTATAACATTATGTTTTCAAAGGTGATGGAAAATTTTTAATATTTTTTTTTAAAGGGCTATACTTGAGCCGAAACCGGTTTGGCTCAGTGGATAGAGTGTCGGCCTGCGGACTGAAAGGTCCCAGGTTCGATTCCGGTCGAGGGCATGTGCCTGGTTTGCGGGCACATCCCCAGTAGGAGATGTGCAGGAGGCAGCCGATCGATGTCGATCGATGTTTCTAATTCTCTATCGATGTTTCTAATTCTCTATCTCTCTCCCTTCCTCTCTGTAAAAAATCAATAAAATATATTTTAAAAAAAATAAATAAATAAAGGGCTATACTTGAAACCCATAAAAATCTGTTACACTTTAACTTTTATGTTTTCTATTTAGAAATTATTTGCCAAAGAAGAAATATATTCACTAACAGATTGAAGTGCTAGCTAATCCCCAAAATGAATTATTTTAATATTAGCTAGAGCTCTTTAAAATAGAGTACACTTTGTAATTCTGTTTCCTTTCTTAAAATTTATTTTCTACCTCATTAATATCTGCCTCTCACTTTACTATCTTCAGTCTTGTTCTCCAAGACTTTGCTAAAGTCTGCCTATTGCTACATCCAATTCATTCAATAAAGACTTTTCTGGGTGTCTACTATGTACATACACTGTTCTAGGTACCATATATTACTAGTAATCAATGATCAAAACAGACATAAAGCCCAGCCCCTGTAGAGCTCAAATCCTACCAAGGAGGTCAGACAAAGAAAACAGGATAAATAAGTAAAATACACACTATGTTGATAAGAACTATAAATTAAAATAACTATAGATTAAAGATAATAACTATGGATTAAAAGAACTATAGGTCAGTTTTAGATAGGATGGCCCAGAAAGGCTTTAATGAAAAAATGACTTTAATAAAGGCCTGAAGGAAGTTAATAAAGACCTGCAGTTATTCTAGGTAGAGGCAGGAATGAATACCAAAGGTAGATGTGTTTCTACCTTTTAGAAATAGCCAAGAGGCCAGTGTGGCTGGAGCAAAGTATGTGAGGGAGAGAGGAGTAATTGAGGACTACATCACTGCTTCTCAAACTGTAATGTACATATGCATTGCCTACAGAGCTTATTAAAATGTAGGTTCTGGAGTCAGAAATTGAGTTAGTATGAGAGATTCTACATTTAATGAGCTTCCAGGTAATGGCTGTGCTACTGGTGTGAGGCCCATACTTGAGCAGCAAGGAGCTAGATCTTCTAGAACAGTGGTTCTCAACCTTGGCTGCACATTAGAATCACCTGGGAATCTTTTTAAAATCCTGATTTCTAGGCCTCATCCTCCAGAAATTCTGTCTCTTTGTTACTAATGTTGTGGCCTCACTCCATAACAAAGAAACAGAATTTCCGGAGGATGAGGCCAAGAAATCAGGATTTTAAAAAGATTCCCAGGTGATTCTAATGTGCAGCCAAGGTTGAGAACCACTGTTCTAGGATCTTAGAGGTCAAAGTGAGCACTTAAACTGTTACTCTGAGTGAGATGGGAAAGCATTGGAGGATTTTGAGCAGAATGATATGATCTGACTTATTTTTTTATAAGATCCCTGTTATGTTGAGTATAAAATGAAGGGAGCAGGGGTTGAAGCAAGAGACCAGTTAGGCTCCTAAAATAATTCAGGTGAAAGATGGTGACTTATGGGTCAAAAATCTCACAGGAGTGGGTTTCAAAGATAATGGGAATGGGGAGTAGTGAGAAGTATAGAATTCTAGATATATTTTGAAGGTAAAGACAACAGGATTTCTCTGAAAGACCCGATAAGCTATACGAAGGGAGAAGAAAACGTCAAAGACAACTCCAAGATTTTGGCCTAACAGATTAAAGGGATGGAATTAACTTAGATGGGTAAACTAAGCAGGTATGGGAGGGAACTTTAGGAGTTCAGTTTTTGAGATTTTAAACTTGTTTTAGATAGCCACACAGAGAAGTCAAATTGTCAGCTTGATAATCAGGTTCTGAAGTTGGAGGAGGTCTAGACTCTAAAGAAAAACTTGACAGTCATCAGTATACATATAGCTAACATTTAAAGCCATGAGACTGGATGAGATCACTGAAGATATGAGCATTGTGTGCATAGAAAAGAGAAAATGCCTGAGCTCTGGGATACTTCAGCATTCAGAAGTCTGGCAGAAGAGGAAGAGTCAGCAAAGACTAAGGGGGTAGCTAAAAGAGTAGCAGGAAAAAAACAGAGATCTGGGGGAGGGGAGGGTCCTGGAAATCACATAAAAATTGAGGGGACTGGGTCAATTGGTCAAATACTTCTGGAAGGTCAGGTAAGATGAGGACTGAGGACTGAGAAATGACATTGGATTAAGTGTGGAAGTCATTAGTGACCTTGACAAGAGTTGTAAGCAATGTCTCCTTTTGGTTGGTTTTAAGAGAGAATGAAAGGAGAGAAATTGAAGGCAATAAGTATAAACAATTCTTTCCAATGAAGTCAATAATATAAACAATTCTATAAAAGGAAAAGAGAATAATAAAGTAGAATGAAGAGAATGTGTGTGTGTGTGTGTTGTTTTAAGATAAGAGTAATAATGCCACATCTGTGTGCTGCTTAGGCCAATCCATTACAAAGGAAAGAATTGGTGGTGCCAGAGAGGGCAGAATGCTGAAAACATGTCTTGGAATAGGTAGGCTAGCCAGTGTGAGATTGTGGGAACCCTGTTCAAAGTACACCAGATGTTTGAGGCCAAGGCCAATTTACCAGACACAAGTACAAAAGCAAGGATACAGCAATCTTACTACACTATGCAGGCATGCCCTTCTTTGACCCGAAGTTTTGCACACTCCCACGCCCCAGCACAGGCCCTCACTATTTGGCAAGAAGCCTCTTTTGTCTAATTTAGTATAAAAGTGTGTTATTGACCAGCCAGTGAATGGCTGCTTGGTATGGCTCCTGTGTTTGCTACTGTATTAGTAAGGGCTGCTACTTTGTGCTACTGTGTTGTAAGGCTACTTTGAAAGACTGCTTTATGTAATGGCTCCTTGTTAACTATGGCTACATAGTCTACAATAAACACTCCATTATACGCTTGCCACTGCTCATATCATCTCCATCTAATACCCGGTGTCCATAAAGGTCCAGTTCCTGGCAGGAAAGTACCTATACACCCCACAGGGATCTGGGACACAAACGGAAGGCCTGTTGACTTTAGCTAAGAACATGGACAATTCATTCATAGAAAAGAAAGAGCCCTTTTTTCTCTTTTTTTGTTTTTTCAGTCTTTATCCAGCTTGTTATCTCGAGAGCAATTGATACCTTTTACTTCTCTCTTCTACTTCATGTTGATTTCAGTCAGGGATTCATAGGATTGTTATTGTTTCTCAAATGCAGTTCTAATGTTTTACTGAAATAAGAATGTGCAAGAGTTAGTAACCTTAAAATTGATGACACAGTTGAAATGAGAATGACACTAAGAGAAAAGCTGCCTAAGATATTCCAAAATGATTGAAGTATTGGAAAACAAAGCTCAAGATCAAACTGTCTCTGTTGAAAGGGTCAGAAAAGTATAAATTCTTTCATTTTTCAGAACAATGTGCATCTGCTTTCATTCATTTCTAAGTCTACTGTAATCTATTTTTTATTTTAAACGTTTCATTAAAACTACTTCGTAAAATTGCCAGCAAATTTTAACTCTTCAGATTTAACAGATACTTTCTAGCCTACCATACATAACATCTGCAACTTTTTACTTCGTTAATAACCACTTTTTTTGTAATTTATTGTGGGTTTTCTTTTTTTCATTTTGTTTTGTTTTGTCTTATTTTTTCTTTTTCTTTTTTTTGTTTGTTGGTTTGTTTTTTAATCTGGAAGAATATACACCAAAACGATGAATGGCTGTGTTTGGATGATGGGATTTGGTGGGATTTTTACTTTTATCCTATCTAATAAAAGAGAAACATGGTAATTAGCCACACGTCCACTACCCTCCCATTGGCTAATCAGGGTGATATGCAAATTAACTGCCAGCCAAGATGGCGGCCGGCAGCTAGGCAGCTTGAAGCGAACATGAGGCTTGCTTGCTTCAGTGACGG
>NW_006284014.1:520907-521647 GCF_000327345.1 Myotis davidii
CCACCTCCCCATCGGCCCTGCCCTGAGTGTGACAGGGGGGAGCTCCCCAACACCTCAATCGGCCCTGCTACGAGCGTCACTGAGGGTGGCATTGCAACCTCCTGATCCGCCCTGCTCTGTGCATGACAGGGCGCGGCGCCCCAACTCTCCAATCGGCCCTGCTCTGAGCCCGACCAGGGGCTGCACCTAGGGAATGGGCCTGCCCTCTGCCACCCGGGAGCAGGCCTAAGCCAGCAGGGCATTATATCCCGAGGGGTCCCAGACTGCAAGAGGGCACAGGCCGGGCTGAGGGACCCCCCCACCCCCAGAGTGCACAAATTTTTGTGCACCGGGCCTCTAGTTCTTGTATAAATAGCATGTCCCAAAAATGTATACACACATATTAAATCATTATGAAGGCAGTGTTTATATTTTTTATTATTAATTAAATCTTTATTGTCAGATTATTACATTTGTTCCTCCTTTTTCCCCCCATAACTCCCCTCCACCCAGTTCCCACCCCACCCTCTACCCTCACTCCCCATCCACTGTCCTCATCCATAGGTGCACAGTTTTTGTCCAGTCTCTTCCCGCATCCCCCTCATCCCTTTACTCCCCAAGAATAGCCAGTCCATTCCCATTCTATGCCCCTGATTTTATTATAATCACCAGTTCATTCTGTTTATCAGATTCTCAACTTGATTTTCAGATTCTCTTGTTGATAGATGTGTATTTGTTGTTCATAATTTGTATCCTCTCTC
>NW_006284014.1:522467-526866 GCF_000327345.1 Myotis davidii
AGGTAACACTGGGAGGGAATGACCTCCAGGCCAATTGGCTGTGAGAATCAGCTGTGTCTGCAGTGGGAGAACTTCTGTGCTGGAGACACCCCTCTGGGGCAAGACTTGCTTCAATGGGGCTTTGGTGCTCACTGAGTCTGCCCCCTGAGTGTGTCTTTTATGGTTCCACGGGGCTGCAAACTGGATGGTCCCACTCTGACCTCTGAGTTTCCTGTCTCCTGGATTTCTAGGGAGGTGCTAATCTAGCCTTTGCCTGAGGCCATCCAGCAAAAGCCTCCCTCCAGGGCTTGGATGGGGCGGGTCCCAGGGGATCAACAGGCAGGGATAGCAGTAATGACTGCTCTCAGTCTTGCCCTCAGAGGCTCTGCTTCTTAGTGTCCCAGTAATCGCTCTAAGCCCCTCAGAGAGAAAGGTGCCCTCGAGTTCCCACCGATGCCAGACAGTCCCGCTTCTCCCGTATGAGTCTGGGTCCCTAGAGACTCGCCAGGAACTGGAGCTCAGAGCCTGAGACTCCCTCCCGAATGAAAACAACAACCACGCCCCCAGCCGCCAGCCCTTTCCACATGCACCTCCCACACGTTCGTATTTTACTTCCGTACTTCGCCTCCTCTTAGTCTCGGTATGCTTTCCTCTTTCCTTCTAGTTGTAGAATTTCCACTCTGCCAGCCATCCTCTGGTTCTGGATGATGTCCATTCCTTCTTTTAGTTGTATTTTTGAAATGGTTGTTCGAGGCAGCAAACTCCGGTGTTTACCTATGCCGCAATCTTGGTTTCTCCATATTTTTTCATTTTTGAACCTATTTTAGCTGTGCCATTTTCTCATTAATTTTTTATTGTTGAAAATATTACATATGTCTCCTTTTTCCCCATTGACCTCTTCCAGCATACTCCCACCCCCCAGCACAGGCCCTCACCCTCTTATTGTCTGTGTCGGCTGATTATGCTTATTATATGCATGCATAGAAGTCCTTTGGTTCATCTCTTACCACCCCTTCTACCCTCCCCTGCCTTCCCTCTATGGTTTGACAGTGTGTTTGATACTTCAGTGTCTCTGGATCTATTTTTGTTCATCAGTTTATGTTGTTCATTATATTCCACAAATGAGTGAGTTCATGTGATACATATCTTTCTCGGACTGGCTTATTTCGATTAGCATAATTCTCTCCAGGTCCATCTATGCTGTTGCAAATGGTAAGAGTTCCTTCTTTTTCACAGCAGCATAGTATTCCATTGTGTAGATGTACCACAGTTTTTTGGTTTTCTTTTTTAATATTACATGCAATAAACATTAATATTTCAAGAAAAACTGTTTTAAATACTATGTTACATGCAATAAATAATATTTCAACAAAAACAAATTGATGTTACAGGCAATAAACATTAATATTTCAAAAAATTATTTTAAATATAATAATCTTACATGCAATAAATATTAGTATTTCAAGAAAAATGATTTTAAATATAATGTTACATGCAATAAACATTAATATTTCAAGAAAAACAATTTTAAATATAATAATACTACCAAAACTGTACTAACATAGTATAATATCACAAAAGTTTCAGAAAATACTAAAAAATCTGCAAATAACAACATTACTGCTATTGTACACTAACATTTTTTTTCTCTGCCTCTATTTTTGTTCATTAGTTTATATTGTTCATTATATTCCACAAATGAGTGAAATCATGGGATATTTATCTTTCCCTGACTGACTTATTTCGCTTAGCATAATGTTCTCCAGGTCCATCCATGTTGTTGCAAATAGTAAGAGTTCTTTCTATTTTACAGCAACATAGAATTCCATTGTGTAGATGAACCAGAGTTTTTTAATCCACTCATCTGCTGATGGGCACTTAGGCTGTTTCCAAATCTTAGCTATTGTAAATTGTGCTGCTATGAACATAGGGGTGCATATATCCTTTCTGGTTGGTATTTCTGATTTCTAGGGATATAGTCCTAGAAGTGGGATTACTGGGTGAAATGGGAGTTCCATTTTTAGTTTTTTGAGGAAACGCCATACTGTTTTCCACAGTGGTTGCACCAGTCTGCATTCCCACCAGCAGTGCAAGAGGGTTCCTTTTTCTCTGCATTCTTGCCAGCACTTACCATTTGATGATTTCTTGATCATAGCCATTCTTACAAGTGTGAGATGGCACCTCATTGTCATTTTGATTTACATCTCTCAGATACTGTATCTGAGTATGTTTTCTTATGTCTCTTGGCCTTCTGTATGTCCTCTTTCGAAAAGTGTCTGTTTAGGTCCTTTGCCCATTTTTTGATTGGATTGTTTATCTTCCTTTTGTTAAGTTGTAGGAGTTCCCTGTAAATTTTGGAGATTACTAGTAAAGCCTTTTCGGAGATAACATTGGCATATATGTTCTCCCATGTAGTGGGCTTTCTTGTAGTTTTGTTGATGGTTTCTTTTGCTATGCTGAAGCTTTTTATTTTGATGTAGTCCCATTTGTTTATTTTCTCTTTAGTTTCCATTGCCCTAGGACAGTGATGGTGAACCTATGACATGCGTGTCAGAGGTGACACGTGAACTCATTTTTTTGGTTGATTTTTCTTTGTTAAATGGCATTTAAATATATAAAATAAATGTCAAAAATATAAGTCTTTGTTTTACTATGGTTGCAAATATCAAAAAA
Organism: Myotis davidii; assembly: GCF_000327345.1. Lineage (NCBI taxonomy): Eukaryota > Metazoa > Chordata > Mammalia > Chiroptera > Vespertilionidae > Myotis > Myotis davidii. The sequence goes on from NW_006284014.1 coordinate 525,120, forward strand.
TTTCTATATGTGACACGGCACCAGAGTTAAGTTAGGGTTTTTCAAAATGCTGACATGCCGAGCTCAAAAGATTCGCCATCACTGCTCTAGGATTTATCAATTAACATACTGTTATGAGACATATCTGATATTTTGCTATGTATGGATTCTTTTAAGATTTTTATGGTTTCTTATCTATGTTTAAGTCTTCATCCATTTTTAGTATATTTTTGTGTATGGTGTAAGTTGGTGATCTAGTTTCATTTTTTTGCATGTATCCATCCAATTTTCACAGCACGATTTCTTGAAGAGACTGTCTTGATTCCATTGTATGCTCTTGACCCCTTTGTCAAATATAAATTGAGCAATTTCTAGATTCTCTGTTCTGTTCCATTGGTCTGTATGTCTGTTCCTGTACCAGTACCAGGAAGTTTGAAAATAGTGGCTTTGTTATATAACTTGATATCTGGTATTGTCATACCTCCAACTTTTTCTTCTTTCTCAGGATTGCTGCGGCTATTCGGGATCTTTTTTTATTCCATAATAGGGGCCCGGTTCATGAAATTTTTGCACTGGGTGGGGGGTCCTCATCACAGCCTGCACCCTCTCGCAGTCCAGGACCCCTCAGGGGATGTCCTACAGGGAGCGGACCTAATCTGGCAGTCAGACATCCCTCTTGCAGTCCCGGAGCCTTCGCTTCTTACTGCCCGCCTGCTCACTGCTCCTTAGCACTGCCGCAGAGGTGGGAGAGGCTCCCACCACCGCCACTGTGCTTACCAGCCATGAGCCCAGCTTCTGGCTGAGCAGCACTCCCACTTTGGGAGCGCAGGGACTACCAGGGGGCAGCTTCTGTGTTGAGCATCTGCCTCCTGGGGGTCAGTGCGCATCATAGCAACTGGTCATTCTGGTTATTCCACCATAAAGGTCACTTAGGCTTTTATTATATAGATAAATTGTTGGAGAGTTTGTTCTAGGTCTGTGAAATATGTCACTGGCATTTGAATGGGGATTGAATTGAATCTAGAAATTGCTTTGAGTAATATGGACATTTTAATGATGTTGATTCTACCAATCCATGAACACAGTATAGTCTTCCACTGGTGTATATATTCTCTATCTCTTTTTTTTGAAATCCTATAGTTTTCCGAATAGAGGTCTTTTACTCCTTAGTTTATTCCTATATATCTTTTTTTTTTTTTTGCAATAGTAAATGAGATTGTTTTTTTAGTTTGTGAGTTCATTATTGATATATAAAAATGCCACATGTTTCTGGGTGTTAATTTTGTATCCTACATTGCTGAATTCCTTTATTAAATCTAGTAGTTTTTTTTATGGAGTCTTTAAGGTTTTCTATGTACAATACCATGTCATCTGGAAATAATGATGTTTTACTTCTTTTTTTTCAATTTGGATACCTTTTATTTCTTCTTGTTCGATCGCTATGGCGAGCGCTTCCAATACTATGTCAAACAGGAATAGTGAAAGTGGGCATCCCTGTCTTGTTCCTGTTCTTAGGGGAAATGGTTTTAGTTTTTGCCATTGAGCATGATGTTTGCTATAGGTTTTTCATAAGGCTGTCATTATGTTGAGATATGATCCTTATATTCCCACTTCGATGAGAGTTTTTATCAAGAAAGGGTGTTAGATGCCCTACCCGGTTTGGCTCAGTGGATAGAGCATCGGCCTGTGGACTGAAAGGTCTCAGGTTCGATTCCAGTCAAGGGCATGTACCTTGGTTGCGGGCACATCCCCAGTGGGAGGTGTGCAG
>NW_006284014.1:526920-529103 GCF_000327345.1 Myotis davidii
GGGTTATATGATGTATCACATTTATTGATTTGCGGATATTGTACCAGCCTTGCAACACCAGAATAAATCTCACTTGGTCATGGTATATGATCTTTTTGATGTAATCTTGGATGCGGTTTGCTAATATTTTCTTGAGGATTTTAGCATCTATGTTCATCAAGGATATTGGCCTATAATTCTCTTTTTAGTGTTGTTATCTGATTTGGGAATTAGGGTAATGCTGGCTTTATAAAAAGAGCTTGGAAGTGTTCCTTCCTCTTGAGTTTTTTGGAATAGTCTGAGAAGGGCCGGTGTTATTTCTTTGAATGTTTGGTAAAACTCCCCTGTGAAGCCATCTGGGCCAGGGTTTTTTTGTTTGTTGGAAGTTTTTTTTATTACTGCTTCAGTTCATCGGTGGTTATCATACTATTCAGGTTTTCTGATTCTTCCTGATAGAATTTTGGAAGATTGTATTTTTCTGGGAATATGTCCGTTTCTTGTAGGTTGTCCAGTTTGTTGGAATAGAGTTGTTCATAGTATTTTTTACAATCCTTTGTATGTCTGTGGGGTCAGTTGTTACTTCTGCTCTTTGAGTTCTGATTTTGTTTATTTGGGTCATCTCTCTGTTTCTTGGTGAGCCTGGCTAGAGGTTCATCAGTCTTGTTTATCCTTTCAAAGAACCAGCTCTTGGTTCTATCGATTTTTTTGTATTGTTTTTTTTAATTATTTTGTTTTGTTTTGTTTTTGTTTTATTTTATTTATTTATTTTTGGTCTCTATGTCATTTATTTCTGCTCTGATTTTTATTATTTACTTCCTTCTACTTACTGGAACAGGAGTGGTGAAAGTGGGCATCCATGTATCATCCCAGGCTTTTCCCGTTGTTCTCTAGCTCTTTAAGTTGTAGGGTTAGATAATTTACTCCAGTTTTTCTTATTTTTTTAAAATATATTTTATTGATTTTTTACAGAAAGGAAGGAAGAGGGATAGAGAGTTAGAAACATCTATCAGCTGCCTCCTGCACGCCCCCTACTGGTCATGTGCCCGCAACCAAGGTACATGCCCTTTTCTGGAATCGAACCTGGGACCCTTCAGTCTGCAGGCTGATGCTCTATCCACTGAGCCAAACCGGTTAGGGCAGTTTTTCTTATTTTTTGAGGTAGGCCTGTAGTAGTATGAACTTCCCTCCCACAACTGCTTTTACTGTGTCCCATAGGTTTTTGATTGTTGTATTTTCATTTTCATTTTTTTCTAGAATGTTTTTTATTTCTTCTTTGATCTCTTTGGTAACCCATTCATTGTTTAATAACATGCCATAATTTCCCATGTTTTTTATTGCTTTTTTGGTAGTAGATTTCTAATTTTATGCCATTATGTTCTGAGAATATGCTTGGTATGATTTCAGTCTTCTTGAATTTGTAGAGACTTGACCTGTGTCTTAATATATGGTCTGTCTTTTAAAATGTCCCATGTACACTTGAGGAGAATGTATATTCTGTAGCTTTGGGTTGAAATGTTCTGAATATGTCAGTTAGTTTCATCTGACTTAGTGAGTCATTTAGGATTGATGTTTCTTTGCTGAATTTTTGTCTAGGGGAATTATCCAGTGCTATCAGTGGGGTATTAAAGTCCCCTACTATGATTGTATTGCTGTTGATCTCTCCTTTGATATCTTCCAGAAGTTTTTTTTTTGTGTATTTAGATGCTCCTGTATTGGGTGTATATATGTTTACCAGAGTTATAGCCTCTGTTGAATCGATCCCTTTACTATTATGAAGTAGCCTTCCTTATCTCTTGTTATGGCCTTCACTTTGAGGTCTATTTTGTCAGATATAAGTATTGCTACCCCAGCTGTTTTTTCATTTCCATTTGCCTGAAAAATTTTTTTCCATCCCTTCACTTTCAGTCTGTGTGAATCCTTTGTTCTGAGGCGGGTGTCTTGTAGTCAGCATTTATATGGGTCCTGTTTTCTTATCCACTCAGCTACCCTATGTCTTTTGATTGGAGCATTTTATTCATTTGCGTTTAAGGTTATTATTGACTAGAGGCCTGGTGTACAAAAATTTGTGCACTCGGGGGTTGGGGGTCCCTTAGCCCAGCCTGTGCCCTCTCGCAGTCTGTGACCCCTCGGGGGATGACCACCTGCTGGCTTAGGCCCGCTCCCTGTGGATTGGGCCTAAGATGGCAATCAGACATCCCTCTCGC
>NW_006284014.1:529189-531491 GCF_000327345.1 Myotis davidii
CACCCTTCAGGGTGGGGTTCCCCACTGGGGTGCCTGGCCAGCCTGGGTGAGGGGCTGAGGTCCGTTTTCAGGCTGACCAGCGACTGAAGCTCCTGCCTCTCCTTTTTTTCTTTTTTTTTTATCCTGGGATTTATTTACCTTCTATAATTAAAACTTTGTTGCCGTCACTGGCGCTCCCAGCTCTGAGGCCATGGCTGGCTGAAAGCAGGTATCTGGGGTTTGTTTAGCTTCTATAATTGAAGCATTGTTGCTTTTGGAGCTCAGAGCTGGACCACGGCAGGCGGGGAACCTTGGCTTCCTCCATCACTGGAGCAAACAAACCTCCTGCTCGCTTCAGCTGTATGGCTGCCGGCCGCCATCTTTGTTGGCAGTTAATTTGAATATCACCCTGATTAGCCCATGGGAAGCATAGCGGAGGTATGGTTAATTACCCTTTTTGTCTTTTATTAGAGAGGATAGGTACTTGTTTGTCACCATTTTTATTCTTTATGCCTATGTTTCTTCTTCCCTTTCTATTTCTTCTTTTTAGAGCAGTCCCTTTAAGCATTTCTTCATTGCTGCCTAGGCCTCTGTGACAGTATTCTGTTCTAAGTCTCTTAATGCCCTCTCTAGACTTTCCCAGCTCTTCTAACACTTGCTCCTAAAATAGTATTGTTCCATCAGAGACATTTCTTCTCACTCTCTTTCTGGAAAATGTGTAATACTTCCTATTTCTATGGGTTGATGCCTCTCAAATCCATCTCCTGCCTTTTCTTCATTTCTTTCCACTCAGGGTATGTTTCCAGTTGTCTGTGGGACAGCTCCATTTAATTATGCCTTAAGAGTTTCAAACTAACCATTTTCTCTTAAGTCTTCTTTCTTATACACACTGCAGTTGTTACCCTGGATCATAGTATGTAATCACACAGTCAGGAAACCTCAGAATTAACTTTGGCTCTTCTCTTTCCTTCCCTATATTCAGTCATTAAGTTCTCTTCATTTTACCTCTTAAGAATCTCCTAGCTTTCATTCCCCTATTCTCTATCCTGCCTTTCCTTATTTCTCACTTAGTCAATTGTAGTAGCCTCCTGATAAGGTTCCCTTTCTCCTTTTATATCATCTTCTTTCTGCTTATAATGACACTAGAGGCCTGATGCACGAAATTCATGCATGGGTAGGTCCCTAGGCCTGGCCTGCGATCAGGGCGATCTGTGGGGCGACCGGCGGAGCAATTGGGGGCTCCTGCTGGCACCTGCCTTGGCCAGCCTCGCACCACCCACTCACCGGCCTCGGCCCTCACTGCCGCCGCTGGTCGTCTCCCTCTGCAGGGCAACTGGTGGGGCAATCAAGGGGGCCCCCACTGGCACCCACTTTGGCTGGCTTGGGGCCTGTGGGCTGCTGGCAGCTCCATTGTTGATCATCTGCCCCCTGGTGGTAAGTACATGTCATAGGGACCAGTCATTCTGGCATTCAGTGAATTTTAATATTAGGCTTTTATTTTATAGGATTGTTTACCTGATGAATGCCTATTCATCTTTCAAAACATCCACACATATAAAATTTATCAAACCCTCTTATCGTGCCTTTACAGCACATTTTACAAACCTGTACTTAAGTACTTATGTTACCAGTACATTATAATTACATGCCTATAACCCTGTAAAATATACACATTCTTCCAGAATAATGACTGAATATTACTCTCTTATACATCTTCCTTCACCTCTCCCACTCCTCCCCAGAAAACCTCAAACTCGTGTCATGTGGTATTAATCTTTTCTTTCATTCCTTTATCCACATGAAATAGGGTAAGTCAGTCTTAAGACCCAGCCATCATTTGTATCTTCTTGTAAGATCTGGTTTGCTGACTCATCTGGAACAAATAATGAGAACAGAAAAGAATTATATCTGCCTGATTCATTAACATTTATACCTGAACTTACTGAACTTGATAATATTATTTTTATTTTTTATTTTTTTTGTTGTTGTGTTTTTCCTTTTTTTAAAAAAAAAAAATTTATTTTTTATTACAAAGGGTATTATTCCTTCCTCCTTTTAGAAAGGAAAATGAGGGCCTTGCCTCTCCCTGTGGACTCATTTCATCAGCTGAAATCAGAGAATCGCATAATGGCAGGAGGGACTCAAACTTGCTGCTCTGGGTGGGGGTGAGTCAAGGTTCCAGCAGTGAGTTAGCTCACCATTTACTAGGGTTGCCAACGTGAACTGTGGCAAACTTTTCTTAATGACAGCCTGGCTTATAACTGTCATTTTAAAAATTTATATATTTTTATTGCTTTCAGAGAGAAAGGGAGAGAGAGAAACT
>NW_006284014.1:536595-542065 GCF_000327345.1 Myotis davidii
CCCAAGGACCAGGAGGGGAAGTCACCACAGCTGCCGATTTTCAGGGGCTGTGCCTGTCCCAAGGGACGCGGCTGTCTGCCACGCGGTCTCCCTCGGACCCTCTGGGCTCAGAGGCCTGGCAAACTTTCCTGCCCAAATCCCTGGTTTTTTTTTACCTTTCCAGGGCAGTTCTGCCCTTCCGGGCTGCAAACCGTCTCACCAGCTGAGCCCTTTCGCCAGTTCGGGGTGGGTGTTATTAGTTTCAGCTGCTCACTCCATTTGCTCCGGGACACGACCTGGGACGCGTCTGCCTATATCGCCGCCATCTTCTTTCCTGTTTTTCCTTTTAAATCGATAATATTATTTTTAAATGGTCTGGTTGTCAATAAATACTTTAACCTAAGAAGCAGTAGCCTTTGGAATGTACCATAAAATATATTTTATGCCCTTCGAGAACTCTCTATCTTGTGCTGGTGGCAAACTTCTTCTACAGTTCTTATTCCTATTATCCTTTTCCGTTAATAGTATTTTCCCTTTACATTGGAGAGACATGAAAGATAGCATATAAAAGTCAGGCTTTGTTGCATGCTCAGAACTAAATTATGAAGTATGTATGTTGAGGGGAGAGGTAATATTTGGGGGAAAGATTATAGCTGTTTTTAGTAGATGTCTTCATAGAACTGACATGGTTCCTGATCAAGCACTGAAACCATTTTTAAAATGCTCTATAAATACTGTTTACATTTATACAGAATGAGGTGGGGGAATTAATTCAAGGACTGACCTATGCTTTTGCTGGCAGGGATATTTGTCTTGAACCTTGATAAATAGGAGTGTTCGATGCTGTTGATACTGAACTGTTACACTTCTGTCTGTTATTTTTCAGGCTAAGCCACCCAGATACTCCATTTAGTACTGGAGCCACATCATCTACCAACAATCCAGAATTTGTGGAGGGTCACTCCCAAGATCAGTTGCTTCAGAATGAGCCTTCAAACACAGCAGAAGGCAGTGAACAGAGGCATGAAGATGAGGTAAGCTGAAGTATGTACTGTTACTGGTCTCTGAAGCTTCTAAAGGAGCATGCAGTAGGTGTCCATCATCTGGCTTTCTTACATCCTGCAGAATTTTCTGTTTTATATTTCTTGTTTTACATAGAATCATATTAATGGTTTTAATTACATAAAAACAGGTAGACTCTTTTTTCCCATAAGAAATTTATACCTACATCAAATTAGATTTTCAGCAAATGCTTGTTAAATGAGTGGATGCATTATTTAATTAAACACGTAATTAATGAGAAGCCTACATGCCCATGTCCAAGACCACACACTGCTCCCCAAGCCCTGCACAATGGAGTCATATGTGTCTAAAGGATTCACACCACTTACCAACCATTCTCCCTTTTCATCAGGAACATCTTTTATTCACACAGAGGTGGCACATGGGCCTGCGTACCATGCCCTTATTGAACTCTCAGTGTTCCTTGCAAATGATTGATTACATTGCCTATGTTTTAAGGCACTCTTTTTAGCCATAAAAGAGTACCACCATTAATCTTCATTGTTTTTCTCATTTTAAAACAGCTGACTTTGTATGTTGGCATTCCTAAAAGTTTTGATGAATGCTTAAATCTTCTCAAACATCTTACACTCCTTAGTATCTTTAATGTTACTAGGATTAAAAAAAAAAACAACTTATACCAAATATACCATTTGCCCGGTTATGAGTTATTGTACAATTTTATAAGTATTTGGAGGAATATAATAATGTAATTAACATTTAGGTGTTTTTGTCCTATTTTGTTTATCTTTCTCTTCTCTGAAATAAGAATTTTTGTATCCATAAAACATTAACTGATAAGCTATATGTATTTGTGAAATTATGAAGCAAAAATAAGTCTCTTGCATTTATTTAAAAGGACAAGGAAAGGGGCTGTTGTAAAACTTCAGTCGTTACCTCAGTTCTTTTGTTATACTTTTTTTAGAGGTAATTTAATCTTTAGATTTCACTAATAATATACAAAGACCCCTGACTTTATGAAATAAACATCCTAAGGAAGAAGTAATCAAGCCAAAACACTAGTCTTCATTTTGAATATATTATATTTACTGAAATTTTTCTAACACTTAGACATTAATTTAAACATCTGTATGCTATCTCCTGTGGGAAATAAACTGATCTTTGAGAGCTATCAATGAGAAACACCCTTCATGAATAATTTTTTTAATGTTTTTATTGATTTTTTTTTTAGAGAAAGAGGAAGGGAGAGGGAGAGAGAAACATTAATCAGTTGCCTCCCATACACACGCCGACTGGGGATCGAACCCACAACCTGGGTATGAACCCTAACCAGGAATCAAACCAGTGATCTTTTGGTGCACAGGATGATGCTCAACTGACTGCTCCACACTGACCAGGACTTCATGAATAATATTTTTTTAAAATATATTTTATTGATGTTTTACACAGAGGAGGGGAGAGGGATAGAGAGTTAGAAACATCAATAAGAGAGAAACATCGATCAGCTGCCTCCTGTACACCCCCCACTGGGGATGTGCCCGCAACCAAGGTACATGCCCTTGACCAGAATCGAACCCGGGACCCTTCAGTCCACAGGCTGACGCTCTATCCACTGAGCCAAACCAGTTAGGGCCATGAATAATATTTTATCCCTGTGCTAAAGCTTGTCTCTTTGTTTGCTCACTGCATCTTACATCTTGTTCTGATCTACTGTGACAATGTCTGCTTCTCTGGCACAGTGCTGTTTATATGCTGCATTTCTCATGTAGAATATTCCCCTGTTGAGAGTCAGGACTTGTTAAGTGCACATAAAAGCCAAACCTTGAGTGATCATGATACCCCTTATTCTCATCTCTTAAGATTAGCACTGCAATATGCCCTTTAGTGCAACAGTTTGTAGTGTGGTACATAAATGGGTCTACAAGTGATCCACCTGGAGTCCCCTCTTGAAAACTACATTGAAGTTATTTTTACCTATGACAGATACAAAGAGCTTTGAATATTTAGGGTCTTAATGGCAAGAAAATGCAACTCTTTTGTTGTATTATTTGGAGACACTTTTGTTGTTTTTGTAATTTGGTTTTGGATTTTATTTTATCTTGTGTTGTAGCAAAGAAGTAAACGAGGAGGGTGGTCCAAAGGAAGAAAGAGGAAGAAACCTCTTCGAGACAGCAATGCACCCAAATCCCCGCTTACAGGATATGTTCGGTTCATGAATGAACGTCGAGAACAGCTACGAGCAAAGAGACCAGAAGTTCCATTTCCAGAAATCACCAGAATGTTAGGCAATGAATGGAGTAAACTGCCTCCTGAGGAAAAACAGGTAATTTTTTCCTATTCCTGATCTTTAACTTAGTTTTGATTATATCTCAAAAATAATCTCTGTCAGAAAAGCAAAGAGGATGGACAGCTGATTCTTCAATTTTGTCATGTGCCTAGCAGGGTCCTTCATAGCTTTCTTCTACAACACATTAGTTTTTATACTCTTTGAGGGTCTGCTGCAGGGTGTGAGCAGGAGAGTCTCTCAACCAAACCAGCTGCACTGGTGTTTGATTAATATGCTGAAAGTTCACATAAGATTTTTGTAGTTGTTCAATATTAAGAAATTTATCAGCATAATATACTCCACTAAATTCAATGAAAAGTCATGAGTTAAATGAGAAAAGGTCATTTGATATAATTCTGATCACATAATATTTTTATTTAAAAGGTCTTACTGCTCTGGTACAATTTTTAAACTAGAGTTTAAACTAGAGTTTAAAAATAGGCATATTTAACGTATTATGAAAAATAAAGCAATTCTTGAATTCTTCCTATTATCAAACTGAAATTAACCCTATTATCAAACTGAAACAGATCCATTTGTTAGAGACATTTGAGAGGAATGGAGGACAAAATAGCCATGCACTGGCTGAAATGTCCCAAATGCAGAGTGGTGGTTGTGCGAGTGGCTTTGGGTTAAGAAGTTCCTGGCATTCTCAGAATCTGAAAGATACTTGTAATTTTTTTTACTTTTATTTTATTGTTCAAAGTATTACAAATTTTTTCCCCATTGACCTTCCCCCAGCCTCCCCGAGCACCTGGCACATGCCCTCACCCCGCTGCCCCCCCGCCCCCAGTGTCTTGTGTCCATTGGTTATGGTTATATGCATGCATGCAAGTCCTTCAGTTGATCTCTTACTCCCCCCGCCCCCCAATACTCCCTAGCCTTCCCGCTGTCCTTTGACAGTCTATTCAATGCTTTTCTGCCTCTGTAGCTATCTTTTTGTTCATCAGATTATAATGTTCCTTATTATCCATAAATGAGTGAGTTCATGTGGTATATTTATTTCACTGCTTGGCTTATTTCACTTAGCATAATGCCCTCCAGTTCCATCCATGCTGCTCCAAATGGTAAGAATTCCTTCTTTTTTATAGCAGCATAGTATTCTATTGTGTAGATGTACCATAGTTTTCTAATCCACTCAACTTCTTATGGGCACTTAGGCTGTTTCCAAATCTTAGCTATTGTAAATTGTGCTGCTATGAACATAGGGGTGCGTATATCTCTATTCTTACTTTTTTTAGAAGCCTCCATACTGTTCTCCGGATTTCTGAATGTCCTCTTTCGAAAAGTGCCTATTTAGGTCCTTTGCCCATTTTTTGATTGGATTGTTTATCTTCCTTTGTTGAGTTATATGAGTTTCCTGTAAATTTTGGAGATTAAACCCATATTGGAGATAACATTGGCAAATATGTTCTCCCATGCAGTGGGCTTTCTTGTTGTTTTGTTAATGGTTTCTTTTGCTGTGCAGAATCTTTTATTTTGATGTAGTCAGATTTCTTTATTTTCTCCTTAGTCTCTCTTGCCCTAAGATCTGTGTCTATAAAGACATCGCTATGACATATGTCTGCAATTTTGCTGCCTATTGAGTCTTGTAGAATTTTTATGGTTTCCGTTTAGCAACATTTTGAGTTTGTTTTTGTGTATGGTGTAAGTTGGTGATCTAGTTTCATTTTTTGCATGTATCTGACCAAATTTCCCAGCACCATTTATTAAAGAGGCTGTTTTGACTCCATCATATGCTCTTGCCTCCTTTGTCAAATGTTGAGTGTAATGGCTTGGGTCAATTTCTGGGTCCTCTATTCTGTCCCATTGGTCTGTATGTCTGTTCTTGTGTCAGTACCAGGCACTTTTGAGAACCGTGGCTTGATAATATAGTTTGATGTCTGGTATTGTGATCCCTCCAGCTTTATTCTTCTTTTTCGGGACAGCTGTGGCTATTCGGGGTCTTTTTTTATTCCAGATGAATTTTTTGGAGAGTTTGTTCTAGGTCTTTAAAGTATGCTGTTGGTATTTTAATGGGAAGTGCATTGAATCTATAGATTACTTTGGGTAGTATGGACATTTTAATTATGTTGATTCTACCAATCCATGGACATGGTATGTTCTTCCATCTGTTTATATCTTCCTTTATCTCTCTATCTC
>NW_006284014.1:542663-552296 GCF_000327345.1 Myotis davidii
CATCATGCAGTCACCTCCTTAGGTTAAAACCCCTGATAACAACCAAGAGAGATGGCGCTTTTCATAAGCCATGCCACTGAACTCCCACCTTCAGGAAACGGCTCAGTGGAGCCAAGACCCTTCACAAAATCCCACAGTTTTAATGCAGAGCCAGAAAATAACTTCAAAATTTTCCAACTTCAAAGCCCAGCTTTTTAAAGATATAACCTGACCCCGAGTCCCTTGACCCTATCTTGACCTTCTCAGTCTTCACTCTGGAACAGTAGTTCTCAACCTTCCTAATGCCGCGACCCTTTAATACAGTTCCTCATGTTGTGGTGACCCCCCAATTTCATTGTTACAAATAGAACATAATTAAAGCATAGTGATTAATCACACACAAAATATGTAATTATATATGTGTTTCCCAATGGTCTTAGGCGACCCCCTATGAAAGGGTCGTTCGATCCCCAAAGGGGTCGTGACCCACAGGTTGAGAACCGCTGGTTTGGAGGATTTGTCCAGTGGTGATAGAGGGGTATTAAAGTCTGCAACTATGACTGTATTGCTGTCAATCTCTCCCTTGATATCCTCCAGAAGTTTTTTTTTTATGTATTTTGGTGTTCCTGTATTGGGTGCATATATGTTTATCAGAGTTATTTCTTCTTGTTGGCCTTTCTTATCTGTTGTTATGTCTTTCACTTTGAGATCTAATTTGTCCGATATAAGTATTGCCACCCCAGCTTTTTTTTCATTTCCATTCGCCTGAAAACCTTTTACCATCCCTTCACCATCAGTCTGTGTGAGTCCTTTTTTCTGAGGTGGGTTTCCTATAGACAGCAGATATAGGGGTCATGTTTTCTTATCCACTCGGCTCCCCTATGTCTTTTGATTGGGGCATTTAATCCATTTACATTTAAAGTTATTATTGGTAGGTGTTTGTCGCCATTTTTATTCTTTACGCCTGTGTTCCTTCTTCTCTTCCTATTTCTTCTTTTTACAGCAGACCCTTTAGCATTTCTTGGATTGCTGGTTTGGTGGTAATAAACTCCCTTAGTCTTTTTTTGTCTGTCAAGCTCCTGATTTTACCCTCAATTTTGATTGATAGCCTTGCTGGGTACAGTATTCTTGGATTCAGACCCGTCCTTTGCATGACTTTGTATATTTCATTCCATTCCCTTCTGGTCTGATGTGTTTCTGTTGAGAAATCAGTCGCCAGTCTGATGGGGGATCCTTTGTAGGTAACTTTCTGTCTCTCTCTGGCCACTTATAATATTCTTACTTTGTCGTTGGTGTTTCCCAATTTAATTATAATGGCCTTGGCATTGGTCTTTTGGGGTTCATTTTGTTTGGGACTCTGTGAGCTTCTTGGATTTGTGTGAGTTTTTTCTTTCCTATATCAGGGAAATTTTCTGTCATTATTTCTTCAAACAGGTTTTCTATTCCTTGCTCACTTTCCTCTCATTCTGGCACCCTATTATGCAGATGTTGTTTCATTTTGTTTTGTCCCAAAGCTCCCTTGGGCTCTCCTCCTGTTTTTTAAGGTTTTTTTCTAGATGCTGCTCTGCTCTGCTCTGCTCTGCTTGGGTATTTTTTCCTACCTTGTCTTCTAGCTCACTAATGTGGTCCTCTGCTTCTTCTAGTCTACTGTTGATGCTTTCTATTGAGTTCTTTATAGCACCATAATGAGTAACTTCCCCCTGAAAAACAAAACAAAACTTGTGCATTGTGGACACCTTTCCATGCCCTTGACTGGAACCGAACTCGGGACCTTTCAGTCCGCAGGCCGATGCTCTATCCACTGAGCCAAACCGGTTTCGGCAGCAATGTCATTTTTCATTTCTTCTTGGTTCTTCTTCATTTCCTCTTGATTTTTACACATATTGTTGAATTTGTCTTCCATTCTTTTCAGCGATCTTGTGACCATTTCTCTGAATTCTTTCTCTGACATATTGTTTGCCTCCACTTCGTTTCCTTTCTTTTCTGGTGATGCCTCTTTTTCTTTCATATGCAGGCCATTTCTTTGTCTCCCCATTATCGTTCCTCTCAAGGTGTCTGGTTATGTAGCTCACTCTCTCCTGCATTGATTTAAAAGCACAAAATATAACAATATGGCACAATGTACAAGGCACTGAATGCAAATGTATTCACTATACTAATAACCCCAAATAAAGGTGACCATCAGAGAGCAGAGAATTAGGGGGGAAAAAGGAATGCAAAAATGATATTGAGAAATGGAAAAAAGTAAGAGAAAAGAAAGAGAATAAAATGAAGCAGGGAAAAGCTACTTATGTGGGGAGAAAACTCCATTAGAACAACCACCAATCCCAAAAAATGCAAACAGCAAACACCCACAGATGAATGCAAACTACAAACAACAACTGATAACAAGTGAGGAGAGGAGAAACAGAAGTAAAAAATAAAATAGAACAAAAACAGAAAAAAGAGAAACACTCTCACAAACAAGCACAAAAGAAAATCCAGTTTAATCAATTATCAAGCAAACAAAAACAATAGGACAGAAAGAAAGCAAGGCAAAACAAAACAAAACAAAATAAAATAAAAAAAACCTAGAACAAAACAAAAATAACAATAACAACAACAGGCAGTATTTCTTGGTTTCTTAGACTCCTTTATCTGTGTTTACACAAGAGTCAAACAAACAAAGAAACAAAAAAAGTGAAGAGAGAGAGAGAAAAATTTGGATAGTGAAGAAAGAGAAGAGAGAGATGTGTATGGACTTAGAGTAGGAGATTAGAAATTAGATATATAAGTAGGATGAATTTTTAACGGGTAAAAAGAAGGAACAGGGAAAATTTAAAGCAGGAGTAAGGTAAGAGAAACCAGACAACAAAAGGGGAAAAGTGAGGAAGAGAGTGTTGGCATAAAGGTAAAGTTGATATAGAGTAAAATTATGCTAAAGGAAAAATGAAAATAGAATGTAAAACACTAATCCCAAAATAAAGTAAAATAAAGAGAAAATAAAATACATATTTTTTAAAAAAGGTAAAATAATAGTAGTAATAATACTGATTAAAAATAAAAATATAATAATTAAAAAGGTAAAATCAAGTGAGGAAAAAAAATTAGTTTCTTAAGAAGATGAAAAAATAAAAATGTTCAGTAATGAAGGTCATTCACTTCCTATACTGTTCTGTTTGGCACTCCTGTTTTCTTTCAGGTACTCAGAACAGTATTGAAGTTCCCTGCGTTCCACTGCTCCTCTGTATTGTAAGCCACAGTCCTGATTTCCCAGGCAGTATTTCTTTGTTTCTTAGACTCCTTTTCCTTGACCGGAATCGAACCTGGGACCCTTCAGTCCGCAGGCTGACGCTCTATCCACTCAGCCAAACTGTTTTCGGCAACAAGAGTCAATTTGTGATTCAACCCCTGGGTGGCAGTGTTTCTGGGTTAACCTCCAGGGCTATTAGTCCTCTCTAGCCAGTATTTAGATTTTGTTTTCCCTGTCATACTTAATACTGGTTTGGGAGAATGGACTGCCCCAGAGCTGGTTCTCTGATCGTTACACCCCACTCTGACCCCCAAATTCTACAAAAACAACTTTCCCCTGCAGTCTCTTAGAGCAGCGATTCTCAACCTGTGGGTCACAACCCCTTTGGCGGTCAAACGACCCTTTCACAGGTGTCGCCTAAGACCATCCTGCATATCAGATATTTACATTATGATTCATAACAGTAGCAACAGTACAGTTATGAAGTAGCAACGGAAATAATTTTATGGTTGGGTCCCAACATGAGGAACTGTATTTAAAGGGCAAGAAGGTTGAGAACCACTGTCTTAGAGTGTCTCCAATTGGGTGATCCTATGTACTGGGCTTAGTAATCAAAAGCAAGGATTTAAAGAGAAAAAATGAGCCAGAGTGAATGCACTAACTCGCGACTTTTTGCGCACAACTCTGTGAATGTCTCTATGCACATTTTTTTCCCCCTGTTACTAAGCATTTGGCACACTGGTAAAAAATTTCAGGCTGCCTTTTTGCACCCAGTCCAGATATGGGTTGATTTTTAGAGTTCCCTTCTGCCAGCAGCCCTGTAGATCCCCTTCCACATTTGCAGATCACGCTAGCCCCAATGGCTGCAGATTTTGTGGGGCACAGACTTTCCCCAAACCTCTAAATCCCATTGTGTGTGCTTCTCTCTCCAGCCTTGATCACAGACCTCACCTTTTGTAGGCGAAATCTGACCTTTCCATGAGAAGGTGCAGAGCTCCTCCAAGTCCGCGTATCCGCGCTGCTTGAGATCCATTGTTCCTGGGTTCACAGCTGGTCCCTGGGTGTTGTGGTTGCAGAGTCCCGGGATGTATAGGCTTCCAATAACAGCCTCTCTACCCTTCAAGATGGCATGGTCTCTGTGGCAGAGCTGGTCGCTCAGGGAGAGATTTCAGCAGCAGTGGAGGCTGCCCTGGTCAGGGGAGCCTGGTCCGCAGTCCCCAACTGTCCCTTGGAGTATAGCTGTCCCTCACCCACCACTTGTATTTTTTTTATGTCTTAATACTCATTTATACCAAAATAAAAAATACTTTTGGTAATTGACTGAACTCAAAAAATTTCAGAGATCAGATTAAGTTGCAACTTAAAGCTCTATGTTTGTGGTAGCAAGCTAATAGAAAGCAGTGCATATATATCATCCATTGTTTCAGCTCTAATGTATAAAGGGATAGTGAGTTGTACATATAGGTTACTCTTTTTTTAATTTTTTTATTTCAAAGTTAATGCATGTTCATGGTTTAAAATGTTTTCAGACAATACAGAATGTATAAAGAATAAAGCAAAAGTAACAGTAGTTATGTCCACAACTAACCACTATTATGTAAGTAGGACAAGGGTTTGTGTACTTGTTTTGTTTTTGGTTTTTTTACTTTCTTTTTTAAAATACTTTCAAATCTAAAAAAACTTATAAACATAGAATAGTACAAAGAACACCCAAATACTCTTCACCCAGATTAATCTATTGTTAATACATTTAATCCCATTTCTCTGTTTGTATATGTGGTCATACTCTCTCCAGCACAAGCTCCCTCACACACTCACACACTCACATACATTACACACATGCACACTATTGTTTTCAGAATCATTTAAGAAGAAGTTACATACATCATGGCCCTAGATATTTTAATGTGTATTTCCTAAGATAGACATATTCTTTTATAATTATCAACTTTATAATTTTAACACAAAAGTTTTGTCTAACCTGCCATCCATATTCCAATTTAATCAGTTCATATTACATCATTCCTTTATAAAAACTTCCCTCTCCCTGCCCTGACCAGGTGGCTCAGTTGGTTGGAGCATTGTCCCACATACTAAAAGGTTGCAAGTTTGGATTCATGGTCAGGACACATACCTAGGTTGTGGGTTTGCTCCCTGGTCGGGGCCATATAGGAGGCAACCAATCAATGTTTCTCTCTCTCTTTTCCTCTCTCATTGAAATCAATAAACATATCTTTGGGTGAGGATTTTAAAAAAAATTTTCCCCCTCCAGTTCAGATTCCAGTCTAAGGTCAGGTTTTGTGTTTGTCAAATCTCTAGATTCCTTTAATCTGGAACATTTCTACAACTTTCTTTGTATTTGATGACATTAATGTCTTTAAAAAATACAATCTCTCCTCTTTCTTTTCTTTCTGTTTTTGTTTGTTTGTTTGTTTAAGTAGAATATTTCTCATTTTTTATTTGTCTGGTGTTTCCTCCTGATTAGTTTGAGGTTATGCATTCTTGTTCAGAATATTATAGTGGTATTGCGTCCATAGGGTACCATAGTGTCCTTTTATTCCTAATTGGTAATGTTAATTTACAATAGATTTTTTTAATTCTCCCTTATGATTAATAAGTAGTGTATAGAGAACATGCAAATATCGGTATCAAAATTTCCCCACAGATTTCGCATTCATTGATGACTTTTACTTGATCTAATCTTTACCATGGTGGTTGCAAAATGATCATTTTCCAACCCTAGCACTCATTGCCCACTTACCAGTTGGCCCTCAACATTCAACTCTAAGCAAGAGCCCTCCTCCTTCCCCATTTGTATATTTATATGGTTGATACTTATTTATTATAGCCATATGAATTTTTTTCTCAATGGTTCATAATTTATTACTATACTTAAGTATTTTGGTACTAAATTGTCCCAGATTTGGCCAATTGGGTGTTCCCTACATTTGGCTTTTGTGTGCAACAAGGTCTTTAACATAATTTCTGACTATAGTTTATGTTTATTTAGAAGCAGTATTTTTACACTTTATTTCTTAAACCTAATTGATGAATGAAAAGAATAGGCATTAAACAAAATTATGCTAAATCACTAGACTTTGTTTAAATAATGAATAGCACAAAGTATGTAGATATAAGCTCTCTCACAGTAGTCTATTTTAGGCCCATAGAATGAGGTCATCTTTTTAATGTTCTTTGTGTCTTCTGGCTTTAGTGTTCCACTCTTCTGGCTTTTAAAAGGCCAATCGATGTATGAGATCATTCCCTCAGAATGGGGTGGGGAATTAGAGAAACAAAGTAATATTTCATCCCTTCTCCTGGGAGCACTAAATGTGTCTATGTGGTGTGCTGTCATCTTGAGGACTCTAGAGGCCATGTAGAATTATATATAGGCTTAGAAAAATAACTATAATCATCATCTTGTGAATTTGTTATAAGAATTACCTCAATAGAATTTGTCTTCATTAAGTCAAAGAAAATAATCTATAAAATGTCAGAATCACCTATTTATTTTACAATTTAGAGATTATACTATTTTATATGACATTTTTAATTCTCCTTTAAAGCTTATTCCCCATATACTTTTCTTACCATGTTCTAATTGGCTTCTGTGTTCTTCAAATAGCTCATTGATATTTTATCTAAATAAGATCTGTTTCTTTAAAATAATTCCACGTTTCTTTCCTAGCGCTATCTTGATGAAGCAGATAGAGATAAGGAGCGTTACATGAAGGAACTGGAGCAGTATCAGAAGACTGAGGCCTACAAGGTCTTCAGTAGGAAAACCCAGGACCGTCAGAAAGGCAAATCTCAAAGACAAGGTATCAGAACCAGAACCAAATATATTTGTAGTTTTCTATGTGTGATGAGTGTCGCAAAGCCTACTGTTAGAGTGATAAATATGAAATATGTGTTTTTATCATTCCTCTATTATACTACATTCACTTATAAGCATCATCTTGGAATTTTATTAAAATCACATTGCTCTGATTTATAAATTCCAATTGGTTTCCATATCAGTATCAACAGTCTGGCTTGTGCTCCAAAACCCCTTTTAGATGTCTGTGCTTTTTTTCTAATTCCTAGTATAGTTATTTCTTTGTCTCTAAACAAGTCTGTCTACTAAACCACATAACTGCCTTGCCTTAACACCTCTAAACCTTTTATATGTCATTTCTCACAGCCTCAGATAATCATCCTTTTCATTCATGCATTCACGTATGTGTGCATTCAAAAAATATGTATTGAGCACCTCCTGTTACACATCAGCCTCTCACCTAGCCGTTAAGAAAGCACCAGTAGCCGAAACCGGTTTGACTCAGTGGATAGAGCGTCGGCCTGTGGACTTAAAGGTCCCGGGTTCGATTCCGGACCAGGGCATGTACCTGGGTTGCGGGCACATCCCAGTAGGAGATGTGCAGGAGGCAGCTGATCGATGTTTCTCTCTCATCGATGTTTCTAACTCTCTGTCTCTCTCCCTTCCTCTCTGTAAAAAATCAATAAAATATTTTAAAAAAAAGAAAGAAAGAAAGAAAGCACCAGTGAACAAGATAGACAAGATCCTGGTCTTCATGGATCTTTTATTCTACATTAAAATTGTTCCTCCCACCCTTACAAGTATTACTTTAAGTTCCCTTTCTTCAGGAAAAACTGCAAAGATACCTCACCCACAACCAGTCTGTCATTCCTTAGTCATTGCATCTTCTCACACTTTGGGCATTTTGCTTGCAAAACTGTAATGCTGTGCAAACAACCTTTGGCGTATGTTTCCTATTCACCTTCTCACTGTATTCTCCTCAACAGTAAGAACTGTGTCTGCTGTTTCTCTTGTGTTTAATTGTAACCAATAAATACTGAGTAACTGGTTAACAAAGCCATAAGAGAAAATATCATATTTTGTGCTAGCCTACATATACCAGTAGTTTTTGTGGTTTGGCACAGTTGTTTCCTTGGGTCTAATTATTGCTCTGTTTTGCTTTTTTAACTTAATGTTTTCTTATTCTTTCATATTTTTTAGATGCAGCCAGACAGGCCACTCATGATCATGAGGTAATTAGGTTTTTTTCTACATTATCTATATATATATGACACCGTAATATGCAAATAGACCAATAGACCAAATGATGGAACAACCGAACAACCAGTTGCTATGATGCACCAGGAGGTGCGCGCAGAACCTGGCAGGTGTCTGCAGCAGGCGGCAGAGTGCTGAACATGGCAGGCATTGGACGTAGCGAGATGGTAGAGCAGGTGAGCGGGGCACCAGACCACAGCGGGCACCGGTTGCTGTCATCGGAGTGAGCCTCTGGTGATTACTGAAAATTCTTTGCTCCCACATGCCGTGGTCCCACCAGGTGCTCGCACTCACTGCCGGCACCAGAGCCGCAGCTTGTACCCATTGCCAGTGCTGGCCCCGCTCGCACCCACAGCCAGCACTGGAGCCACCATTTGCATCTGCTTCCGTCGCCTGGTGCCGGCCCTGATCACTCGGGGCCATCAGCGGATGCGAGCAGGCTTCTCCACCTCCCCCTATTCCTGAGGGGCGATCGGCCAGTAGCCACCTCTCTTACCCGCTGCTGGCACCAGCCCAAATCGCTCTGCGCTGTCAGTGGGTGCGAGTGGGGCTGGTGCCATCAGCACATGGGAGCAGCAGCAGTGGCGGGAGCTGAGCTGCTGTTAAACAGGGAACAGCAGGCCAGGGCAGGAAGGGCTGGGCAGGGGCGCAGAGGATGGGCTGAGATTTGCCCCTTTGCCCACCACAGCCTCGCATCCTACAGTTCCTTTTCACGGTGCACTGGGCCCCTAGTGTGTGTATGTGTGTGTGTATATATATATATAATGTTATTTGAAATTTTGAAATGCTGTTGGACTTATTTTTTTTTTAATTAATGGCACAGTATTTCCTATTCCATAATTAAGATTTGGTTAGTTGCTTTAGCTCAGGGAATTATAGTATGTGACAGACACTTATGTCATGGGTGTGCTCTTGAACTATTCAACCCCTAACTTCAGTCTTTTCTTGTGGTCCAAGAATTTTAATGGCTTTAAATGCTGAAGATGGCTGGGATTTGGAGTGAGATATAAAAATGAAGAATAGCTGAAAGCTAAAATTGGACCATAGTTTATCATCATCAAATACCTTACTCTGACTCTCAAAAACAAGTTGTTAGTTAAGGAATCCAGCACTTGGTTAAAATGAACTATTCAGCTACAGTATCAATATAACACAAGTGACAATATTTGATTCCTGTGCCTCCTTTCCTCACTGGCACACATTTTTTACTTGGCCTTTTCCCTTCCATTTGTTTCAACCTCATCAATAGACCTATGTTCCTGTGTGTAAATATAGAATTAGGCCTATGTGTGTTAGCTATGCTGCATAGAGAGCTTTATATAGATATAGATATAGATATATAGATATA
>NW_006284014.1:552377-554494 GCF_000327345.1 Myotis davidii
AATACAGCCATGTGCCACTTAACAGGGATACATTCTGAGACATGTGTCACTAGACACATTGTAGGAACATCATAAGAGTATACTACACAAACCTGGAGGTTTTAGCCTATCACACACTTAGACTGTATGTTTACCTCCATTGTATATGTGGTCCTTCGTTCACCAAAACAGTGTTATATGGCACACAATTATATATGGTAAGAAAATAAAATTTGTAATTATATGTCTTAAAATGCTTAGGGACTCCTCATTGCTTACCAAATCACATTCAAACTCAACAGTTAGGGTCTTCTGTGATTCAGTCCCAACTACCCTTTTCAACTACCTTAGCTCCCATATTTCCCATATATATCTTATGAACTTAAAAGCCTTTACTTACAACTCATTGTCCTCCAAGTACCCCATCCTTCTCTATCTCATGCCTATGCTCATATTCTTTTTTTTCATGACAATACTATTTTTCCCTTGATCATTTTTTAAAAATATATTTTATTGATTTTTTACAGAGAGGAAGGGAGAGGGATAGAGAGTTAGAAACATCTATGAGAAACATCGATCAGCTGCCTCCTGCACACCCCACCACTGGGGATGTGCCCGAAACCAAGGTACATGCCCTTGACTGGAATCAAACCTGGGATTCTTCATTCTGCAGGCCGACGCCATATCCACTGAGCCAAACCAGTCAGGGCTCCCTTGATCATTTTTTCCATCCATCCCTCCCCCACATCATCCCATTCTTCCTCTCAGAATTCTGGTCATAAGGTTCCATTTCCTCTTTCAAGTTTGTCCTGTTTCCTCCAATTTCCTTTAACCCTCACAGCTCTATTTCTCTTATGCATGTAGCTAATCTGGCCTGACGTTGAGGTTATTAAAATGCTTCCATTATTCAAACCTTAGGATTGTAATTTCTTTGAAGGCATGCATAGTCTAGTTTCCGTCTTGTATCCAACCCCATATCACCTAGCATGACACCCTTGCATAATGCCATCCATAAAGACTTATTTATTTATTTTTAATTGCAAAAAAATACTTTAATTGATTTTTAGAGAGTGAAAAAGGGAAAGGGAGGGAGAGAGAGAAATATCAATGTAAGAGTGAAATATCCATCGGCTGCCTCCTGCACGCCCTCTACCAGGGATGGAGCCCACAACCCAGGAATGTGCCCTGACCGAGAATCGAACTGGCAACGTTTCAGTGCACAAGAAGATGCCCAACCAATTGAGCCATACTGGCCAGGAAAAGGACTTATTTATTTTTATACAAAAGTGATTAATTGAAATAACAGTGGAAATTTATACAAAAAGAATTTTCTGATGTATTCTTTTTTTTTTTAATCCTCACCCGTGGATAGATTATTGATTTTTAGAGAGAGAAACATCAATCAATTGCCTTCTGTACTTGCCTTGACTGGGGATCAAACCCACAGCCTAGATATGTGCCCTACCTGGGAATTGAACCCATAATTTTTTGGTGTATGAAACGACACTCCAGCCAACTGAGTCACTTAACCAGGGCTCTGATGTATTCTTTCATATGTATTTGGTTTTTGTTTTTTTTTTTACTAAATCAAGGAAATCATTTTATCAAAATACTTGTTTATCTTGGAGTTGTAGTTTTCATAATTTGGTATTGGTGACCTTCAGAACACTGGGAAAACATTTAGACTCAAAAAGATGTATTATAAATTGATTTTGTCATGAATTATAAAATGATAAACATAATAAATATTAGCATTTTATTCTTCATATAAATCCAATGTAAATGTAGTTATATATGACGTCTCTGTGCTCTGAGATGTTATGAATTTTTTTGACTTGAAAAATTGTATGCTTTATATTTTACCTTTTTATTTTTAAATTACAGTTGACATACAATACTATATTAGTTTCAGGTATACAATCTCATGATTAGACATGTATATAACTTGCAAAGTGATCACCCCCGATAAATCTGGTACCCATCTGAGACCATACATAGTTAATACAATAATATTTATTGCCGATACCGGTCTGGCTCAGTGGATAGAGCGTCGGCCTGTGGACTGTAGGGTCCCTGGTTCGATTCCAGTCAAGGGCAGGTGCCTTGGTTGCAGGCACATCCCCAGTAGGAGGTGTGCA
>NW_006284014.1:554714-556306 GCF_000327345.1 Myotis davidii
AAAAATTTTTTAATATGTATATATAAATATATTTTTTAATTCTCACCTGAGGATGTTTTTAAAATTGATTTTTAGAGAGAGAAACATTCATGTGACAGAGAAATACCAGTAGCCTGCCTCTGCACCTGCTGACCCATTGGGATCTCACCTAAACCTAAGTATGTGCCCTAACCTAGAATCCAACATGAAATCCTTTGGTGTACAGTTTGAGACTCCAAACTATTGAGACACCTGTCCAGGGCAGATCTGAAAAAAAAATTTTTAAATGTACCTCCAGGCCCTGGTCAGTGTGGATCAGTAGTTAGAGTGTCCTCCCACACACCAAAGGGTCATGGGTTCGATTCCAAGTGTGGGCACATACACAGGTTCTGGGTCCCATCCCTGTGGGATTGCTTGGGCAACTGATCGATCTTTCTCTTTCTCTTTCCTTCTCTCTTCCTTTCTCTCTAGAATCAATGAAAAAAAACATATCCTTAGAGGAGGACTTAAAAAGAAGAAAAATGCTGGTTTGGTTCAGTGGATAGTGCTTCTGCAGGCAGACTGAAGGGTTGGATTCCGATCAAGGGCACGTACCTGGGTTGCAGGCTCAATCCAGGGCCCTGGTCGGGGATTCAACAAGAGGCAACCAATTGATGTTTCTCACATTAGTTTCTGTCTTTCTCCCTCCCTTCTACTCTCTGTAAAAAAAAAAAAAACAATCAATGCAAAAATGTCCTAACTGAGGATTAACGAAAACAAACACCCATACCCAGTGTGATTATTGAAGGGCCATATGAAGTATTTGTTGGATGAACAGGAAGGGATAAGACTTCACTTTCTAACTGTTTTAGCAACTCTGTAAGCCAGAGGGTTTATTTTTATTTTTATTTTTATTGATTGATTATTTTAGAGGAAGGGAGCAAGAGAAACACCAGTATGTTGTTCCATTTATTTTGCTCTCTTTGGTTGCTTCTTGTTTGTGGCCTGACCAGGGATCCAACCCCCAACCTTGTTGTATCAGGAGGAGGTTCTAACCCACAGTGCTGCACACTACCTGTCAGGGCCCCTCAACAAAACCCATCTGCTGTTCCCTGGCCCCTGTCATGGGTCGAAGCCCCTCTGCCACAGAAAAGGTTTGGGTTCCATTCTGTCAGGGCACCTACTTATGTTTCGGGTTTGATCCCTGGTGGGGGCCGACATGCTGCTCAGGAAGTGAGTGAGAACCTTTGAGGTCTGTGTGCTCTAGTCATTCAGTGGGGAGCTGGGGTTCTATCGCTGACATGGCCGACTCCAATCCCCACTACCTGGTCATCTATCGAGGATGACTTCAACTGGCAGCTGCGTGGCCTCCGCCAGTGTACACATCCACATGGGTAGGTCTCCCTCTCCATGGCTCGCCAGGCCTGTCTGCTGCACAGTCACCCCGGGAAGCGAATTTTTGGGTTCCCAGGAAGAGCGCCCTCCGTGCTAGACTCCCAAGGAGAGCAGGGTCAGAGGGAAAGCACTTCACTGCACCTCCTTTGAGGGCTCCCAGGCCAGAGCGGAGCGCCTGTCCTGCGCAGGTCTCAGAGGGTAGAGCTGCCCAGGGAGGCCTGCTGGCTGGATGCTCACAC
>NW_006284014.1:565247-568227 GCF_000327345.1 Myotis davidii
GGCAGCTGATCGATCTTTCTCTTTCTCTTTCCTTCTCTCTTCCTTTCTCTCTAGAATCAATGAAAAAAAACATATCCTTAGAGGAGGACTTAAAAAGAAGAAAAATGCTGGTTTGGTTCAGTGGATAGTGCTTCTGCAGGCAGACTGAAGGGTTGGATTCCGATCAAGGGCACGTACCTGGGTTGCAGGCTCAATCCAGGGCCCTGGTCGGGGATTCAACAAGAGGCAACCAATTGATGTTTCTCACATTAGTTTCTGTCTTTCTCCCTCCCTTCTACTCTCTGTAAAAAAAAAAAAAACAATCAATGCAAAAATGTCCTAACTGAGGATTAACGAAAACAAACACCCATACCCAGTGTGATTATTGAAGGGCCATATGAAGTATTTGTTGGATGAACAGGAAGGGAAAAGACATCACTTTCTAACTGTTTTAGCAACTCTGTAAGCCAGAGGGTTTATTTTTATTTTTATTTTTATTGATTGATTATTTTAGAGGAAGGGAGCAAGAGAAACACCAGTATGTTGTTCCATTTATTTTGCTCTCTTTGGTTGCTTCTTGTTTGTGGCCTGACCAGGGATCCAACCCCCAACCTTGTTGTATCAGGAGGAGGTTCTAACCCACAGTGCTGCACACTACCTGTCAGGGCCCCTCAACAAAACCCATCTGCTGTTCCCTGGCCCCTGTCATGGGTCGAAGCCCCTCTGCCACAGAAAAGGTTTGGGTTCCATTCTGTCAGGGCACCTACTTCTGTTTCGGGTTTGATCCCTGGTGGGGGCCGACATGCTGCTCAGGAAGTGAGTGAGAACCTTTGAGGTCTGTGTGCTCTAGTCATTCAGTGGGGAGCTGGGGTTCTATCGCTGACATGGCCGACTCCAATCCCCACTACCTGGTCATCTATCGAGGATGACTTCAACTGGCAGCTGCGTGGCCTCCGCCAGTGTACACATCCACATGGGTAGGTCTCCCTCTCCATGGCTCGCCAGGCCTGTCTGCTGCACAGTCACCCCGGGAAGCGAATTTTTGGGTTCCCAGGAAGAGCGCCCTCCGTGCTAGACTCCCAAGGAGAGCAGGGTCAGAGGGAAAGCACTTCACTGCACCTCCTTTGAGGGCTCCCAGGCCAGAGCGGAGCGCCTGTCCTGCGCAGGTCTCAGAGGGTAGAGCTGCCCAGGGAGGCCTCCTAGCTGGATGCTCAGAAAATGAAACTGGAACCCTTCCTCCTTGAACCCTGTCATCTTTGGTGTAGAAAGGGACAGATGAAAGCCTCAGCAGCCTTACTGGAGCATCTTTAAATGAAGATGTTATTTTTTTCCAGTGAAAATCAATTTATTGTGTAATCAGTATTGTGTGATCATTGTGATTTATTGTGTAATCATTGTGATTACACATTAACCTGCATTGAGTTCTCTGCTGGGATGTTTGTGCTTTAGGGCAGGTGAACGCATTTTATTTTATTTGACACAGCCTCAGCGTCTCATCCCTGGCCTCTTGCAGCACTGCAGCCAGCCCACTGGCTCCTGCTGGCGTCCCCGTCTAATTTGCATATTACCCTTTTATTAGATAGAGTCCTGGTGCACAAAAATTTGTGCACTCGGGGGAGGGAAGGTCCCTCAGCCCAGCCTGTGCCCTCTCACAGTCTGGGACCCCTCGGGGGATGTCCACCTGCTGACTTAGGTCAGCTCCCCAGGGTATCGGGCCTAAGCTGGCAGTCAGACATCCCTCTGGCAGCCTGGTAGTCTTTGGGGGATGTCCACTTGCCAGCGGGGAGCAGGTCTAAGCTGCAGTCGGACATCCTTAGCACTGCTGAGGAGGTGGGAGAGGCTCCCGCCACCACCGCTGTGCTGGCAGGTGTCAGCCGACTGGAGGGGGTGGTCCTTCAGCCCAGCCTGCCCCCTCTCACATACTGGGAGCCTTCAGGGGATGTCCTACTGACTGCTTAGGCCTGCTCCCTGCTCCCCTTGGAGAGCAGGCCTAAGCTGCAGTCTGGCCTCCCTTTGTGGGAGGCGACCGGGCTGATCAGGGGAAGGCACCAGGCCCATCACCCCAATATTGCAGCCAGTCACCACAGCCACCAAGGTGTTTTCATCAACACGGACTCCAGTCCCTTACCATGAAAAAATGACAACTTTCTTTAGGCATTTTCAAGATGTGTCTTTCATAGGATATGACATTTCTTTATTTTTTTTTTTATCCTCACCTGAGGATATGTTTCCACTGATTTTTAGAGAATGTAAAAGAGAAAGGGAAAGACAGAGAGAAACATCAAAATGAGAGGAACACTTTGATTGGTTGCCTCCTGCATGAGCGCTGACCTGGGCCCCAGCCAGGGAGGAGCCTGCAACCTAGGTACATGCCCTTGGTCAGAATTGAACCCAGACCCTGTGGTAGGCTGGCTGAGGCATTATCTACTGAGCCAAACCAGCTAGGGCAGGATATGATATTTCTTAGCCCCTCCAGCAGCAAACCTTCGATTTTTCTCCAGGACTGAGGTGGAAAAACACCTACATCACCTTCTTGGATTCTTATTACCCAAGTTACTAAGAATATTACCAGTGGTATACAGGGAGCTTAGCCAATGAGCGGTCAGAAAAGGTGTTTCCTTTGTAGTTCACACCAATCCCCAGCTTGGCCCCTGCCTAGGCCTATGGCCTTAGGCCGGGCATTAGGCCTGGGCAGGGGACCCCCAGTCCGCTACGATTGCTTGCCCAGGCCTAAGACCTCTGTCCAGGGCCTTAGGCCTGGGCAGGGGATCTGCAGCCTGCTCTGATCACAGGCCCCACCCCTGCCCAGGCCTCAGGCCTCTCGCTGGGGCCTTAGGCCTGGGCAAGGGACCCCCAGCCCTGGGCAATCACTGGCTATGCTCCTGCCCTGGCCTCAGGCCACTGGCCAGGGCATTAGGTCTGGACAGGGGACCCCCCAGCCCACTCTGATCATAGGTTCTGCCCCTGCCCAGGCCTCAGGCCTGTGGCTGGGGCATTAGGA
>NW_006284014.1:568573-569380 GCF_000327345.1 Myotis davidii
AGACCTTCATTTTTTTTGTCCAGAGGTGAGGTGGAAAAACCCTACATCACCTTCTTGGATTCTTATTACCCAAGGTACTAAGAATATTTCCAGTGGCATACAGGGAGCTTAGCCAATGAGCGGTCAGAAAAGGTGTTTCCTCTGTAATGCACCCCCCTCCCTGGCTGGGCCCCTGCCCAGGCCTTAGGCCGGGCGTTAGGCCTGGGCAGGGGACCCTCCGACTGCTCCAATCGCAGGCTCTGCCCCTGCCCAGGCCTCAGGCCTCTGGCCGGGGTGTTTGGACTGGGCAGGGGACCACCAGCCCTGTGCAATCACCAGCTCTGGCCCCGCCCAGGTTTCAGGCTTCTGGCTGGGGCAATCGCCAACTCTGCCTCCCCGGGTGGCGTCTGGCGCTGACCTCCCCACCTCCCCGGTCCCTGATCTGCGGACCGGATCCCACGGCTGGCTTCTGTCGCTGGTCGCCCCACCTCCCCGGTCCCCGATCTGCGGCCCGGATCCCACAGGTGGTGTCTGGCGCTGCCCGCCCCACCTGCAGTATGCAAATGTAATGGCCATCTTTCTTGGGTTAATTTGCATACTCTTTGATTGGCTAGTGGGCGTAGCGAAGGTACGGTGAATTAGCATCTTTGTCTTTTATTAGTGTAGATTTTACTTGATATATTTCTGAATTCTACCTACAACTGTCTAGATTATATGCTGAGTAACACTGATATGAAAATCAAGAATGTGAATATATTTGAATACATAAAATTTGAGGACTTTTATTAATAAGTCATGTGTCAAATATATTGTTTTCTTATATTAGCT
>NW_006284014.1:569538-577995 GCF_000327345.1 Myotis davidii
TGCCTGCAGGCTGTAGGCAGGTATCTGGGATTTATTTAACTTCTATAATTGAAACTTTGTTGCCTTGGTCCTGCTTGAAGCTGGGTGGCCCCTGGCACCCCAGGTTCCCAGCCCCTCCTTGAGTGGAGGCCATGCTGGCTGGAAGCAGGTATCTGGGATTTATTTATCTTCTATAATTAAAACTTTGTAGCCTTAAGCAGAACTCAGGGTAGGCAGTAAGCTTGGCTTCCTCCATCGCCAGGGCAACTCAAGCCTCCTGCTCACTCCAGCTCCATGGCCACCACCATCTTTGTGATGGAGTGATGGTTAATTTGCATATTACTCTTTTATTATATAGGATTTCTTTTTGCTGTACTTTACATCCCTGTTACTGTTCTGTAACTACCAATTTTTACTTCTAAATCCCTTCACCTTTTTCACCAATCTGAACTCCCCTCCTATCTGACAACCATCAAAATTTCCTCTATATCTATGAGTCTGTTTCTGTTCTGCTTGTTCATTTATTTTGTTCTTTACAGTCCACATGTAAGTGAAATCATCTGGCTTTTGTTTTTGTCTGACTTATTTCACTTAGTATAATAACCTCTAGATTCCATCTATGTTGTTGCAGATGGCAAGATTTCATTCTTTTTTTATGGTTAAATCATATTCCATTGTACACATATGCCACTTCTTCATTCATCTGTTGATGGGCACCCAAGTTGCTTTCATATCTTGGCCATTGTAAATAGTACTACAGTAAAGATAGGGATATATATGTCTTTCAGTTTAATGTTTTGGGGTCTTCAGATAAATATTCCGAGTGGAGTTACTGGTTACTTTGTTGTCTTTGTTTTAAGGTCTGTTTTGTCTAGTATAAATTTTGGTACCCCAGCTTTTTTGTTTGTTTGTCTCCATTTTCATGAAATATCTTTTTCCATCCCTTTCAATTTGTGTTTGTCTTTTGGTCTGGAGTCTCTTGTAGACAGCATATGTAAGGGTCTTGTTATGTTATCCATTCTGTAACTGTATATCTTTTAATGGATGCATTTAATCCATTTGCATTTAAAGCAATTTTTGATAAATATGTATTTATTCATTTTAATACTCATAATTTTGATCTCTTTTTCTTCTTTTTCTTAAAGAAGAGCCTTTAAGATTTCTTGTAATACTGGTTTGGTGGTGATGAAGTCCTTTACTTTTTCTTGTCTGGGAAGCTCTTTAGTTGTCTTTCTATTGTAAATGTAGCTTGGCTGGGTATAGTAATCTTGGTTATAGGTTCCTGTTTTTAATCATTTTGAGTATTTTATGCCAGTTCCTTCTGGCCTGAGAAGTTTCTGTTGAGAAATCAGATGACAGTTATATGGGCACTCCCTTACAGGTAACTAACTGCATTTCTCTTGGTGCTTTTAAGAATATCTCTTTGTCTTTAACCTTTGGCATTTTAATTAGCATGTGTTGGGGTTGGCCTCTTTGGGCTTATCTTGTTTGGGGCTCTCTGCACTTCCTGGACTTGTATGTCTATTTCTTTCACCATGTTTGTGATGTTTTCCATCATTTCTTCAAATGCGTTTTCAATTTCTAGCTCTCTCTCTTCTTCCAGCATCAACATGATTTGAATGTTGGTATGCTTTAAGTTGTCCCAGAGGCTCCTTACACTATTCTCATTCT
The DNA here is from genome assembly GCF_000327345.1 of Myotis davidii. NCBI lineage: Eukaryota > Metazoa > Chordata > Mammalia > Chiroptera > Vespertilionidae > Myotis > Myotis davidii. The sequence goes on from NW_006284014.1 coordinate 571,189, forward strand.
TTTTAAAATTCTCTTTTCATTTTGCTGTTCTGATTGGGTGTTTTCTGCTTTCTTACTTCCAAATTGCTGATTTGATTCTCTGCTTTATCTACTCTGCTGTTGATCCCCTGTAATGTAGTCTTTATTTCAGTTAATGTATTCTTCATTTCTATTTGTGTGCTTTTTTTGGTATGGTTCCCATATCCTTTTTTTTATGCTGTTGAAGTTCTCACTAAGTTCTTTGAGCATCCTTATAACCATTGTTTTGAACACTATATCTGGTCATTTGCTTGCCTCCATTTCATTTAGTTCTTCTTCTGGAGTTCTGTTCTCTTTCATTTGGGACATGGTTCTTTGTGTCCTCATTTTGGCTGCTTCCCTATGTTTGCTTCTATGTATTAGATAGAGCTACTACATCTCAGTATTGGTCGAGTGGCCTTATGTAGTAGGTGTCCTATAGGGCTTAGCTGCTAAGCCTTAGCAGCACAGTCTTCCCAGTCACCTGAGCCAGGCTTTCCAGGTGCCCCCTTCCCCCACATGTGAGCTCTGTGCACCCTCCTGTTGTAGTTGAGCCTTGATTGCTTTTGGAACATCCTTGCAGGCCAATGGCCTGTAAGGACCAGCTGTAACTATAGCAGAGGAGCTGCTGTGCAGATATCAACACCACAGAGCAGGCTTCCAGTGGGGCTTTGGAGCTCACCAAGTATGTATGTAGCTCATAGAGATAATCAGACTGTATTCAGTATGGCCTCAAGCTGTCCACCAAATGGACACTTGAGCCAAGGTCAGCCACTGCCTATACCCTGCCCAGAGCCACCCGGCATGAACTACAGAGTAATCTGCAGATGGCTGCTACTGTGTTGGACTTGAAGGTGCCTGGGAGAGGTCAAGCTGCGAACCAGGGCTGTCTACTGTTAGTGACAGGCCTGGGGCCACTTAGCAAGAGGTATGGGGTATGTAGAGACCAGATGCTGCTTTTTAAAGATATTTTAGGAAAGTCCCAAACATGAGCCAAGAGAGGCCATTTGTATGAAAAAGTCACTGGGGATGGTTTGGGTGGGCCTGCAAATTGGGTGGGGCAGAATCTCAGGAAATTGCCAGGGCAGGACAAATAGTGTTAGCCAGGTTGATGGAGAATCATATATAGTGCTCACCCTACTAGCTCTGTGGGGGCAGAGCTCAGCAAATGAACAATGGTCTTTACCAGTACTTTTGTCTTAGAGAAACTGCCTCCCCAGCCCTCATCGTGAAGCCAGACAATTCATTTCCTCCCCATATGTCCCTTGGTGCCGTTCAAGCTGCTGCTCCAGCACTGAACTTCAGAATGGGACCGGCCCCTTCCTCATCTTCACCCCTCCTACCAGTCTAGATGTGGCTTATTTCTTATTTCCTTAGTTATAGGAATTCTATTCAGATAGACTTTAGGCGGTTCTGAATGATGGTTGTTCTGCAGTTTAGGTGAAATTTTTATGTGGTTGTGGGAGGTTAAAAGTACTGTACTTACTTATACTACCAACTTGACCAGAGGTCTCTGTATGTTTTGTATTTTGAATCATAATTGTGTTGTGTTGGAAGTTTTCCATATTGCCGCATACTTGTATGATTATTTATTCTCTCTTTTTCCGTGCCCCCCCCCCACACCAGTGTCATGCTATTTCTCTACTTCTTTTTTTCCTATAAAGCATTCTTTCTAGCTTCTTTATTCCTAATGGTTAAAAAGAGAATTCAGACAGTAATCTATAACACTTTCTCATCAATTACTGGCTCCTTTCATCACTATGGATTTTGCTGGCCAAACCATATTTGACATTTTTGTCTTCACTAAAGTTGATAGTTGCAGTCCATAAAGATTTAGTAGATTTAGTCACTCATAGCAGCTGCTGATGATTTGAGAATTGAAGCTTTTTATTAAAATACATTCTTTAGTATGGTATGAATTTCTATCATTTATGAAAAGGACTAAGTCTCTCTGTGATTTCCCTGTTTGAGGAATAGACATATGTTAAAAAAAAAAAAAGAAAAAAAAGAATGGGGGGTGGAAAGGAGTAGGTGGAGAGCCAGAGTAGTTTCTCAAATGAATAGATTTATAGACCCTACATCAGGATAAAGCTCTCTTAGTAAAGTTATTGACCCAATTAATGCCCTTCACTTTATCCGTTTTTATTTTTCACTGAATAATATCTTCAGTAAATTAGGTAATTTCAAAACAGTTGTAATAAAAAACTGATTTGACAGTTATTAAACATAGTTACTGGTAACTAATGTTTGGTGCCAATTTAGCACCAATAAGAATTCCTAATTTGGGATGAGGTGAAGAAGGAAACTTTATTTAGTAGAAAACAGCTCATACTTACCTAGCAGGGGAGATACCATGATCACGAACGTGGTTTTCCCAGGGCGAGGCTTATCCATTGCATTCCGGATGTGCTGACCCCTACGATTTCCCCAAATGTGGGAAACTCAACTGCATAATTTGTGGTAGTGGGGGACTGCGTTCGCGCTCTCCCCTGAAAAAAAGAAAAGAAAAGAAAAAGAAAAAGGAAAAGAAAAAGAAAAAGAAAAAGAAAAAAAAGAAAACAGCTCAGTTGTGATGCAGCCAGGCCCCTCTCTGGCTAGACAGCTTCATTCTGCTCCTTGCTGATCTATTTTCTACTGCACTGATCTGCTCTACTGTGCTTTGGTCTGTTCTGTTCTGTGCCAATGAGACATTTTCAGTGTTTCAGTTTAGCCGGAGAAATGCGGTCTTCAATCTTTGGTGAAAAAGGAAAATGAGCCTCCAGAGCCAGAGTGGAGTTGTCTTATATGGACAGAAGTATGTGCTCCTGGTCTCTGTTGGTCCATCCCCATGCATTGAGGACTCCAAATCCTTGCAGTTTGATTGCTCCAAAAGGCATTGTCCTGAATGGTCAGACTACAGCCACTCTGATTGGTCAAAGCTGTTGAACTCCGACTGGATGGGGGAAACCTCAGTCCTATTGGTTGAAATAGGATTTCAAGAACTCCTTTATAAGGGCTGGCTTAGATCAAAAAGTTGCAGACAGGCAGTTAAGTGCAGGCTTCTCCCTGAAGAGAGGTTTGCATGAGAGGGCCTCCGTGTAGAAATGGCTGCTATAATCTGTGTGTTTTTTTTTAATTTGAGCCCATACTCTGGCTTCTCTTCAGAGCATATAAGTCTTTAACCTTTTACTAAAATTTTAGCCCAGTTAAACCCAAGAGCCCTACTTAGTCAGTGTCTTTTTTCCTCAGGGCTCACATTACACACTGATTTACTTACATATAGCATCCTAGCTAATAAAGAGGGAATATGCTAATTAACCCTCACACTGTCACAAAGATGGTGGCATCCACAGCCAATAAGGAGGGACTATGCTAATTGACTGCCCTGTCCTCAAAGATGGTTGTGCCCACAGCCAATAAGGAGGGAATATGCTAATTGACTGGCACACCCTCAAAGATGGCAGCACCCAGAGCCACACGATGGCTGGCAGGAGAGGGCAGTTGTGGGCAATCAGGCCAGCGGGGGAGGGCAGTTAAGAGTGACCAGGCCAGCAGGGGAGGGCAATTGGGGGGTACTGGGCCGGCAGGGGAGCAGTTAGGCATTGATCAGGCTGGCAGGGGGGTGGTTAGGGAGTGATCAGGCTGGCAGGCAGGAGCTGTTAGGAGCAATCAGGCAGGCAGGCAGGTGAGTGGTTGGGAGCCAGCGATCCCAGATTGTAATAGTGCTGTCCGACTGCCAGTTTAAGCCCGATCCCACAGGGATTGGACCTAAACCAGCAGTCAGAAATCCCCAAAGGGGTCCCAGATTGGAGAGGGTGCAGGCTGAGCTGGGGAACAACCCTCCCTCCCCCACACAAATTTCATGCACCGGCCTCTACTCCTATCTAATAAAAGAGAAACATGGTAATTAGCCGTAACTTGCTCTCTAAGAAACATTGTTACAAATATAGAAGCTAAACAAAACCCCAGAAACCTGCTTTCAGTCAGCTGGGATCTCAGAGCTGGAGTCGCAACAAAGTTTCAAATACAGAAGGTAAACAAAGTCCAGAAACCTGCTTTCAGCAGCCGAGGTCTGAGCTAAAGCTGGCTCTCAGCTCCAGTGACAGCCATAGAACGTAAATAAGTCCCAGAATTAAAAAAGAAAGGAAAAAAGGAGCAGTTGGGAGCTTCAGTCACCCGCCAGCCTAAAAACAGCCCTCAGCCCCTCACCCAGACTGGTCAGGCACCCCAGTGGGGACCCCCACCCTGAAGGGGATGCGACCAGCTGAAAACAGCCATCATCCCCTCATCCAGGCTGGCCAGGCACCCAAGCGGGACCCCCACCCTGATCCAGGACACCCTTCAGGGCAAACCAGCTGGCCCCCACCCGTGCACCAGGCCTCTATCTTATATAGTAAAAAGGTAATATGCCTCCCAGCACCGGGATCAGCCTCAGGATCAGCGGAGCCACGAGGCCTCCCGGAACCAGGATCAGCGGATCCGCGAGGCCTCCCAGCACTGGGATCAGCGGAGCCGCGAGGCCTCCCGGCCTGTGATCAGCAGAGCCACAAGACCTCCCGAACCCAGGATCAGCAGAGCCACGAGGCCTCCCGAACCTGGGATCAGCGGAGCTGCGAGGCCTCCTGGCACCAGAATCAGCGGAGCTGTGAGGCCTCCCAGCACTGGGATCAGCTGAGCAGCGAGGCCTCCCAGCACTAGGATCAGCAAACCTGCAAGGCCTCCGGGCCTGTGATCAGCAGAGCCACAAGGCCTCCCAAACCCAGGATCAGTGGAGCTGCGAGGCCTCCCAGCCTAGTATCAGCAGAGCCACGAGGCCTCCCAGCACCGTGATCAGTTGAGCAGCGAGGCCTTCTGGCCCCTGGAGCAGCATGACCGGGGGCAGCGCCCAAACCCCCTGATCGCCCTGTGGCTCTGTGTGTGACAGAGGGCGGGGTCACAACCTCCCTATCCACCCTGCTCTGTTCATGACAGGGGAAGGTGCCCCAACCCCCTGATCGGCCCTGCTTTGTGCCTGATAGGGGGGAGCTCCCCAAACCCCTGATCGGCCCTACTCTGTGTGTGACAGGGTGGAGCCGCAACCTCCCCATCGGCCCTGCCTTGAGTGTGACAGGGAGTGGCGCCCCAACCCCCTAATCGGCCCTACCCTGAACGTGACTTAGGGTGGCATCACAACTTCCTGATCCGCCTTGCTCTGTGCATGGCAGAGGGGATCTCCCCAACCCCCTGATTGGCCCTGCTCTGTGGGTGACAGGGGGAAGCTCCCCAACCCCTTGATCAACCTTGCTCTGTGTGTGACAGTGTACAGAGCCCCAACCCCCCTGATGGGCCCTGTTCTGTGCATGACAGGGGGCAGCACCCCAACCCCCTGATCGGCCGGCTCTGTATGTGACAGGGTTGGCGCCCCAACCCCCTGATCTGCCCTGCTCTGTGGGTGACAGGGGGAAGCACCCCAACCTCCCCATCGACCCTGCTTTGAGTGTGACAGGGGGCGGCACCCCAACCCCCAATCAGCCCTGCTCTGAGCCCGACCAGGGGCTGTGGGGCAGGCACCTAGGGATTGGGCCTACCCTCTTAGGCCTGGGAGCGGGCCTAAGCCAGCACGTCGTTATCTCCCGAGGGGTCCCAGATTGTGAAAGGGCACAAGTGGGGCTGAGGGATACCCCCCACCACCACCAGTGCACAAATTTTTGTGCACCGGGCCTCTAGTCTATATATATAAAAGCCAAGTGTCTGTTCGACTGCACTGACACGCTCTGACCACCAGGGGGGAGACGCTCTGACCGAAAGGTTAGCTTGCTGCTTGGGTCCGGCCAATCGGGACTGGTGAGAAGGGCCAGACACACCCTGGAGCCAACCTTCTGTGGTCCCCCCTCTCCCCACCAGCTGGCCTTCAAAATCCTTCTTTTTATTAATTTCCTTTCAATGTACACGAATCCATGCACCGAGCCTCTAGTTTAGTATAATAGGAGTTCAGAAAAATAAGAAAGAACTATGAGTAAAAAGCAGCCACAGAAGGCCCCATGGAAAGAGGAAATGAATCAGGACTTAAAGATGACCCAAGTTTTATGGGAGCACTTCAGTGTGGGTAAAATGGGTTGAGCAGAGAACTATGAGTAAGTTATAAACCAGCAAGTATCTCGTTAAGTGCCTAAAAAATCATAGATTCTAAATACATGATTATTAGGAGTAAAATGATAAATGTTAATAGAATATTCTTTGAACTTACTTAAAAATACTAAGATCTCAAAATCCTTCAACTGACCTCATTTTGTTGGTGAGGAAAGTGACTTGCTTATGATAGGAAAGAACTTCCCCAGAATTACCACTGGATTAGAGGCAGGAATGAAATCCAGGCCTCTGTATCCCAGTCTAGCATTCTTGGCAGCACATGCCAAACTATCTATAATAATAAAAGGGTAATATTCTAATTAGACTGGACGTCCTTCCTGGCGAAGTGGGAGCCGGAGGGAAGCCAGCCTGAGTCCTTGGTGCCTGTGGGTGGGCCTGAGGGAAGCCAGCCTGGGTCCCGGGTGCCTGTGGTTGGCCCAAGGGAAGCCAGCTCAGGTCCCAGGTGCCTGCGGGTAGCCAGAGGAAGGAAGCAGCTTGGGTCCCAGGTGCCAGAGAGAAGCCAATGCCAGCAGCCGGGGGAAGGAAGGCCTACTCTTGCAAGAATTTTGTGCATTGGGCCTCTACTATGAAATAAACTAGACAGTGTGCCGGGAGCCAGTCCATCCTTGCTGTTTCAAGGGACCTGGCGTATATGGCATACTGCTCTTAATATGTTTGCTCACCTTCTTGGCACTATGTGTTTTAACCAAGGTCACCTCTCTG
>NW_006284014.1:578144-589222 GCF_000327345.1 Myotis davidii
AAGGAACCTAGAGACAGAAGAACTTCGCTGGAGAGAACATGGCAAAAGATCCTGGACTGAACCTGACTACAGAAATTGGCAAGAGAACCTGACTGGAGATCCTAACCAGAATTTCGCTGAAGAACCTAGACATAGAACTTGGCTAGAGAACCTCGCTATGATGATCATCTGAATGCTGTCTCGTGTCATTCCTTCTTCGCCGACTCCGTCTACACCTTTGGGAACCCCTAGACCTGCTGGGGTTGGACCCCGGCAACAGTGTTGAAAGTTAAAATGTGCCGGGTTATCTGAGATGTCAGCAAAATTTATTGCCAGTTAAGACAGAAAGGATAAGGTTTGTGTATAGTAAGAAACTTATTGTATTTTTAAATGGAACTTGGATTCCTAAGACATTGTTACCAAGGCTGATATTGAAGAAGCTAAAGAATTCCTGACCAGAAAGCCATTCAAGCCATTCTGTATACCAGTGGGACACTATAGCCTGGCACACAATATTGAGCCCATTTTCTAGATAGAGCAAAGGGCACTTAAGAAAAGCCTATCACATGAAATTCTGGCCCTGAGCCTCGGTCACAGCAAAATAGATTCAGTTTAGAAGGACCTCTGTTCTCTCACTCTCTGCACAATATATAGAATTAAAAGTCAATGGAAAGGGCATTCTTGCTCCTCTCAAATCCAAAACCAGGCAGCTAGACCCAGAAGTCAGTACACTGTTACTCAAGAAAGTGTCTACATCTCATGTAAGGACCAAGATAGAGACAATAATTTTCTTTCTCCTTTAATTTATGAGAAATGACAAAATGACAGCCTGAAAAAATTAGACTCTTTTAATGAAGCGGTAATAAAATCTTTATGATTTTAATCCTTTGAGCAATCCTTGGAGCAGTTTAAGTATATATGAGCCCCCAGGAGGACCTCTTCATGCTGAGTAATGTATTCAGTAATGGAAAAATGCTGATGCTTTTTATTACCACTGTTTAGTTAGAATTTATTGCCATTCAGAGACTGAATAGTTTCATTTAATTACTTCAGTGTTCCTTATTTTGCACTCTAAGAATCTATATCAAGAGGGATGTGTTAATGCCCCTACCTGGTGCTGTCCTTTGCCCTTATGTAGTTAGCTTGCTTTAAACCTTTATGGCAAAAAGAAAATAGTTAACTTTCTGAGAAAACTCAAGGACTTGAGAAGCTCTTGTTACCATGGCAATGGGAGCCAAGCATCCTCACCTACCCATCTAACTAGCAGATATTTAGACTTATGTCTAAGTAACTGATATAAGCCTGTGCAGTTAAGTAGAAGAATGAACAAGGTCAGACAATAAAGTCCTAAAACTTAATCCTAACTCATTTGTGGACTTATGCTTTATCTGTTCTGCCTTGAACATGTTAGAATTGTGAATTCCATAAGTTTTCTGTTTACTTCCAGCAACCCACTAACAGAGTTAAAGCATATGGTAAACCAGCAAAGTCAAGAGAAAGACACTGTGAAATATATATAAGATCCCTTCTGGAATCAGCCTTTCTTGCCCATACATTAGTTCTCTTTGAAATTCATTAGGAATTGGCTTGAAGTAGAGCTTTGCAGACTGAAACTAGGGGGTTCTTTCTTTCTTTCTTTTTTTCTAGTATATTTTTATTGATTTCGGAGAGGAAGGAGAGGGGGAGAGAGAGAGAAACATCTATGATGAGAGAGAATTATTACCAGCTGCCTCCTACATGCCCCCCCCCCCACTAGGGATCAAGTCTGCAACCCCAGCATGTGCCCTGACCTGGAATCAAACCAGGACTTCCTGGTTCATAAGTCAGTGCTCAACCACTGAGCTACAGTAGCCAGGCAAAATGGGGGATTTCTGTGATACTTTTGCTGTTTTTAAATTTTTATAGGAAACTTTGCTTGCTTGCTTTAAGAGGTAAAAGGGTAAAAATCAGTGCTCTGAAAATTTCCCCAGTTGTTTTTCAGACTTCTATTTAGATGCCTCTCTTGATCAGCTGACATTGGCAGGAAGTTCAAATTCCCAGCCCCCTTATAAAGAGGGCACTAGTATGAAAACAGAAGCTTGGCTGTCAGAATTCCCCCATAGGCTGTTAACTGCTTAGCTTTCCTACTGGGCACCAATCATATTTATGATCAAATATAAAGGACTAATGGTGGCAGAATAAGAAAGATATATTCTATCTCTGGCTTTAAACATGTTTTTATAAGAATGATTTCTAGATTTTCTTTAACTGTTCTTTATTTTGTAAAGGTTTTGGAATCTTCAGGTCTCACTAGCAATTTTCTTCAGTTCGCATTTCCCGCTGTTCTCTTTACCATCTTACATTATGTAAGATTTTAAACATAGTGCCAAAACACTTATAATTTATATTTATAACTAGAGGCCCGATGCACAAAATTCATGCAAGGGCTCGGCCCTCACAGCCCCGGCTGCCTCGGCCGGCCCTTGAAGCCCGGGCTTTGTCTGGAAGGTCGTCCGGATGGTCATTCTGCTATTCAGTCTAATTAGCATATTGGCTCTTTATTACATAGGACTAGAGGCCCGGTGCACAAAAACTTGTGCACTCGGGGAAAAGGGGGCGTCCCTCAGCCCGACCTGTGCCCTCTCTCAGTCGGGGACCCCTCGGGAGATAACGACCTGCTGGCTGAGGCCTGCTCCCGGGTGCAGAGGGCAGGCCCAATCCCTAGGTGCAGCCCCTGGTCGGGCTCAGAGCAGGGCCAATTGGGGAGTGGGGGCGCCGCCCCCTGTCATGCACAGAGCAGGGCCAATCAGGGGGTTGGGGCACCGCCCTCTATCACCCACAGAGCAGGGCCGATCAGGGGGTTGGGGCGCCGCCACTCTCACTCTCGGGGCAGGGCCAATGGGGAGGTTATAGCTCTACCCCATCACACACAGAGCAGGGCCCGTGGGGGGGGGGAGGGAGCTCCCCCCTATCAAGCACAGAGCAAGGCTGATCAGGGGGGTAGGGCACCTTCCCCTGTCACGAACAGAGCAGGGTGGATAGGGAGGTTGTGGCCCCGCCCCCGTCACACACAGAGCTGCTGGGCGGTCAGGGGGTTCGGGCGCTGCCGCCTGTCACGCTGATCCCGGTGCCGGGAGGCCTCATGGCTCCGCTGATCCCGGTGCTGGGAGGCATATTACCCTTTTACTATATAGGGTAGAGGCCTGGTGCACAGGTGGGGGCCGGCTGGTTTGCCCTGAAGGGGGTTCTGGATCAGGGGGGGGGTCCCCACTGGGGTGCCTGGCCAGTCTGGGTGAGGGGCTGAGGGCTGTTTTCAGGCTGGGGGTGACTGAAGCTCCCAACCACTCCTTTTTTTCTTTTTTCTTTTTTTATTCTGGGCCAGCTTTAGCTTTGAGGCTTGGCTCCAGCTCTTAGGCCTCCGCGGCTGAAAGTAGGTTTCTGTCCTTTGCTTACAATGTTGCTAATCTGCTGGCTGAAGCCCGGTGGTATTTGTTACAGAGTTTCTGAAACTGCCGGCTCAGAGGCCTGCAGCCTCAGGCGGGGAACGTTGGTTTCCTCCGTCACTGAAGCAAGCAAGCCTCATGTTAGTTTCAAGCTGCCTGGCTGCTGGCCGCTCTCTTGGCTGACAGTTAATTTGCATCTCTCACTGATTAGCCAATGGGAAGGGTAGCGAAGTTACGGCTAATTACCATGTTTCTCTTTTATTAGTGTAGATGCTTTGAACCTCAAATTCATTGTAAAAATCTCAGCCAAACATCTTGAAATTGACTTTATTCTTATATTTTTAAATATATTTTGTATTGATTTTTAGAGAGAGAGGAAAGGAGAGGGAGAAGAGACAGAGAGATATAAACATCAATGAGAGAGTAACATCAATAGGCTGCCTCCTGCACACCCCTTACTGGGGGTCGGGCCCAAAATTTGGGCACGTGTTTCAAAAGGGAATTGAATTGGCAACCTATTAGTATATGGGACGACACTCAACCAACTCAGTCTTATAGGCAGGGCTTGTTTATTGATTTATTGGTGATAGTCTGACAGGTGTGAGGTGATATTTTCCTGTGGTTTTAATTTGCATTTCTCTGATTAGTGACACTGAGCATCTTTTCCTATGTCTATTGGTCATCTCTATGCCCTTTGAGAAATGTCTATTCAGGTCATCTACACATTTTAATCAGAGTGTGTGTGTGTGTGTGTGTGTAAGTTGTATGGGTTCCTTTTTTTAATCCTAACCTGAGGATATGGTTTTTATTGATTTTTTTTTAAGAGAGGAAGGGGTCAAGGGGGGAGAAAAACACCAATTGGCTGCCTCCTATCTGCACCCCAACTTGGGATCAAACCCACTGCCTTTCAGTGTATAGGACAACACTCCCACCAACTGAACCACACTGGCCAGGACATTGTATGTGTTCTTTATAAATTTTGGATATTACTGTCTTATCCAGTGTATCATTGATGAATATCTTCTCCCAGTCAGTAGCTTGCTTGACTTCTCATTTTATTGATGATTTCATTTGCTGTGCAAAAACTTTTTAGTTTATAAAGGTTTTGGCTTGTAAAAAAAATTATTCTTTTAATTATTATTATTTTTAAATCCTCACTCGAGGATATGTTTTTATTTGTTTTGTTTTGTTATATTTGAGGGGTTTTTTTTGGGGGGGGAGGGGAATACATCAGTGTGAGAGAAACATTGGTTGGTTGCCTCCCATACGTGCCCTGACCTGGGATCACACCCACAGCATAGTATGGGAATCGAACCCGCAACCTTTTGGTATATGAGACAACGCTTCAACAACTGAGCCACTGTCCAGGGCTTGTTTATTTTTCTTGTTTTCCTTTGCCCAAAGTGACATATCCAAAAGAAGTATTACCAAGAACAATGTCAAAGAGTTTACTGCCTATATTTTCTTATAGGAGTTTTTTGGTTTCAGGTCTTACATTTAGGTCTCTAATCCATTTTGAGTTTATTCTTATATATGATGTAAGAAGGTACTCTAGTTTTATTCCTTTTCATGTATCTGTCCAGTTTTCCTGACACTATTTGTTGACTAGACTGTCTTTACCATACTCTTGCCTCCTTTGTCATAGATTAATTGACCACATAAGCATGGGTTTATTTCTGGGCTCTCTATTTGTTCCATTAATCTGTCTATCTGTTTTATGCCAGTACCATGTTGTTTTTATTACTGTAGCCTTGCAGTATAGATATCAGGTAGCATGGTACCTCCAACTTTGTTCTTCCTCCTCAAGATTGCTGTGGCTATTCAGATTCTTTTGTTGTTTCATATAAATTTTAGGAGTATTTGTCCCACTGCTGTGAAAAAATACCATTGGTATTTTGATAAGGATTGCATTGAATCTGTGGATTCCTTTGGGTAGTGTGGACATTTTAACAATATTAATTCACAAAAGAAAAAAAAAGGATCCAAGATGGCTGCCAATTGGATGGCAGACTGCAAGATAGTGTGTGAGTGATAGAACGAAAGGAGAGTGCGTGGACCTGTGGAGACTGTCTGTATTCGTGAATCAGGGACAGCTAGATTCCAACGGACTTTGGGGGGCTGGCAGACCAGGTCCCCCTGACCGGGCAGCCTCTACTGCTGCTGAAATCTCTCCCGCAGCGGCAAGCTCTGCTGCAGAGGCCGCTCCATCTTGAAGGGGAGACCTGCAGTGATCAGTAGACCGGCTTTGATCAGAACCCCAGCCTTACTTTCAACCGGGGAGAACTCGGAACCTCCCAGGACCTTACAGCTACAACGCCCAGGGACCAGGTACCTCAGCTGCAAACCCACAAATGCTAGGACTCCAGCCTCCCCAACCCGGCGCCTGGGATGTCTGCTCAGGGGGATACAAAGAGGCACCAAAAACAGACAGGCCCTGCGCCTTCTCACAGAGCGGATAGAAAAAACAGCTGAATTGAACAGCACCCGCCCAGAACTGGCAAATTAAACACAGTTGGTGAGGCAGTCCACAGACAGGTCAGAGATTGATCACCTAAAGAAAGGTGAGATTTGGGATCCAGGCGGGAGGGAGAAACGAGTCTCGGAGAAAGACTGAGCCCCACAAAATCCACAGCCATTGGGGCCAGTATAGTTCAGGAATGTTGAAGGGGGGTCCACGGGGCTGCAGGCAGAAGGGGACTCTAGAAATCAACCCACAGCTGGTCTAGGCCCAGAAAGGCAGCCTGAAGTTCTATATCAGCTGCGCAGAACCAGGGGGAAAAGACTTGCGCAGAAACTCATGCAGAGCCAGGGGGAAAAAGTCTTACGCAGAGCTAGGGAAAAATAAGTTGCGCACATTGGCGGGGGGGTGGGGGGGCTGGAAGGTGAGTCTGTGCAGCTCCTCTGATTTTTTTTCCTCTTTTTAAATCCTTACTTTTTCTTGCTAAGTCCAATACATAGGATGTTCCAATTAAAAACACCGAGACTGCAGGAGAAAGTTGTTTTTGTGGAAACCGGAGATCAGAGTGGGGAGAGACAACAGAAAACCAGTTCTGGGGCAGTCTGGCCCTCCAATCTAGTATTAAGTGTGACAAGAAAACCAAAATCTGAATGCTGGGTAGAGAGGCCTTTTAGCCCCGGATATTAAAACAGAAACACTGCCACCCAGGGGTTATATCAGAAATTGACTTTTGTGTCTAAATACAACTAAAGGCAAGCTGAGAACCAAAGACAGCCGAGAGAACCAGCCAGCTTGAAACCAGGGTGTGACTTATGACACAGAGGAGCGGTGGATCACAGGGAACTTCAATACAACTGACTGCCTGAAAAGAAACATGTGCCAAGAAGAACAGCAGAGGAAATGAACGACCTTCACTACCTCACATTTTTATTTTTCATCTTTTAAGAAACTAAATTTTTTTTCTCTCACTTGCTTTTACCTTATTATTATATTTTTATTTTTAACTATTATTACTACTATTATTTTACCCTTTTAAAGTTTTATTTTATTTTTCCTTTATTTTGGGATTAGTGTTCTACATTCTATTTTTATTTTGCCTTTAGCATTATTTTACTCTATCTCAATTTTTACTTTATGCCAATACTCTCTTCCTCAACTTACCCCCCCCCCTTTGTCCTATTTCTCTTGCCCTGTTTCTGCTTTAGTTTTTCTCTATCTTTTCTTTTTACTCCCTGGTAAAAATTGATCTTACTTGTATATCTAATTTCCTTTCCTCTGCTCCAAGCTCATATACACTTATCTCTTCTCTTTCTTCACTATCCAAATTATTCGTTTTCTTTCTTTCTTTCTTTTACTTTTATTGTCTTTTTCTTTCTTTCTGTCTTGTTGTTTGTTTGATTGTTGGTTAGGTTTTTTGTTTGTTCTTTTGTTTGTTTTGCTTCTGTTGTTCCTCTCCTCGTTTGTTCTCTTCTTCTACTAATAGCTTAACTAATTCCAGTCACCAACTCAGGCCTACCTGCTTTCTATTCTCCTTCTCTAATAGTAAACAAATACATAGATAGATCAAAGAAGGGGGAAAGCTTTATATATACATATTTTTTTCTTTAATATAATTTATTTTTGTACTTCATTTTTTACATTTCTTCTTATATACTCATTCTCTTTCTACCTCCTCTGTACTTAAATGTGGCTATTTCCCCATCCACTCAATTCCTTGACCTTACCTTCTGGAAATAAGCTCTGCTTCCTCAGATTCATCTGGGTGTGTGTTGTTTGCATTTTTTTAGATTAGTCGTTTGTAGTTTGCATTCATCTCTGGGTATTTGTTGTTTTCACTTTTTTGATTAGTTGTTGTTTTATTGGAATTTTCTTCCCATATACATATATTTTTTCCTTCTTTTTACTTCTCTTTCTTTTCTCTCTTACATTTTTTTCTTTTTCTCAATATCATCTTTGCTGTCTTTTCTATTCCCTAATTCTCATTTCTCTGGAGGTCAACTTTATTTGGGACTTTTAGTATCATGAATACATTTGTGTTGGGTGCCCTGTGGGTTTTGTCTTCTTGTGTTGCATTTTGTGCCTTTAAGTCAAGGAAGGAGAGAAAGGACTGCATAACCAAACACCTTGAGAGGAACAATCATGGGGAGATGAAGAAACAGCCCGCATACAAGAAGAAAGGAGGAATGACTAGAAAAGGAAGTAAATTAAATCGAGGCAAGCAATATGACAGAGAAAGAATTCAAATAAATGGTCATAAGGTCACTGAAAAGGATGGAAGATCAATTCAACAATTTGTGTAAGCACCAAGAGGGAATGAAAACAGATCCAAGCAGAAATGAAAAATTTCATCACTGCTATAAAGAACTCAATAAAAGGAATCAACAGTAGACTAGAAGAAGCAGAGGACCACATCAGTGAGCTAAAACACAAGGTAGGAAAAAATACCCAAGCCGAGCAGCATCTAGAAAAAAAACTTTACAAACAGGAGAGCCTAAGGGAACTTTGGGCCAAAATGAAACAAACCAACATCTGCATAATAGGGGTGCCAGAAGATTGGAAAGTGAACAAGGAATAGAAAACCTGTTTGAAGAAATAATGACAGAAAACTTCCCTGATATCAGGATGAAAAAACTCACACAACTCCAAGAGGCTCACAGAGTTCCAAACAAGATAAACTCCAAAAGACCAACACCAAGACACATTATAATTAAATTGGAAAACACCAATGACAAAGTAAGAATCTTAAAGGCTGCCAGAGAGAGACAAAGAGTTACAAAGGTGCATACAAATGATGTCCCATCAGATTATCGACTGATTTCTCAACAGAAACATATCAGGCCAGAAGTGAATGAAATGAAATATACAAAGTCATGCAAAGCAAGGTTCTGAATCCAAGAATACTTTACTCAGCAAGGCTGTCAATCAAAAAGGACTAAGGGAGTTTATTACCACCAAACCAGCAATGCAAGAAATGCTAGAGGGTCTGCTGTAAAAAGAAGAAATAGGAAGAGAAGAAGGAACACAGGCATAAAGAATAAAAATGGCAACAAACACCTATCAATAATAACTTTAAATGTAAATGGATTAAATGCCCCAATCAAAAGACATAGGGGAGCCGAGTAGATAAGAAAACATGACCCCTATATCTGCTGTCTATAGGAAACCCACCTCAGAAAAAAGGACTCACACAGACTGATGGTGAAGGGATAGTGAAAGATTTTTCAGGCGAATAGAAATGAAAAAAAAGGCTGGGGTTGCAGTACTTATATCGGACAAATTAGATCTCAAAGTGAAGGACATAACAACAGATAAAGGCCACTTCATAATACTAAAGGGAGCAATCCAACAAGAAGAAATAACTCTGATAAACATATATGCATCCAATACAGGAGCACCCAAATACATAAAAAAAACTTCTGGAGGATATCAAGGGAGAGATTGACAGCAATAGAGTCGTTGCACATTTTAATACCCCTCTATCACCATTGGACAAATCCTCTAAACAAAAAATCAGCAAAGAAACATCAATCCTAAACGACTCACTAGATCAGATAGAATTAATTGACATCTTCAGAATATTTCAATCCAGAGTAACAGAACATACATTCTTCTCAAGTGCACATGGGTCATTTTGAAAGATACACCACATATTCGGTGACAGGCAAAGTCTCTTCAAATTCAAGAAGATAGAAATCATATCAAGCATCTTCTCAGATCACAATGGCATAATACTAGAAATCAATTACAATAAAAAAAAACATTTTAAAAGTTCAGCACCTGGAGGGTAAATAGCGTACTAAACAATGATTAGGTTACCAAAGAGATGAAAAAATAAATAAAAAGAATCATGGCAACAAATGACAGTGAAAACACAACAATCCAAAATCTATGGGACATAGTGAAAGCAGTCTTGAGAGGGAAGTTCATAGCTCTACAGACCTATCTCAAAAAAAAAAACAAGAAAAAATGGTAATAATTTATCTAACTCTACAACTCAAAGTTAGAGAGCAACAAGAAAAGCCCAGCATAAGCAGAAGGAAGGAGATAGTAAAGATCAGAGCGGAGATAAATTACATAGTCTAAAAATACAGTACAAAAGTTCAACAAAACTAAAAGCTGGTTCTTTGAAAGGATAAACAAGATTGATGAACCTCTAGCCAGACTCACCAAGAAGCAAAGAGAGAGGACCCAAATAAACAAAATCAGAAATGAAAGAGGTGAAGTAACAACCGATCCCAAAGAAATACAAACGATTATGAAAAAATACTATAAACAACTCTATTCCAACAAAATGGACATCCTAGGTGAAATGGACATATTCTTAAAAAAATACAATCTCTCAAAATTCAACCAAGAAGAATCAAAAATCCTGAATAGGCAGATAACTACTGAAGAAATTGAAGCAGTGATCAAAAATCTTCCAGCAAACAAAATCCCTGGTCCAGATGGCTTTACAGGTGAGTTCTACCAAGCATTCAAACCTATCCTACTCAGACTATTCCAAAAAATTAAAGAGGAAAGCACACTTCAAAGCCAAGGATGATGCAATATCTGCAAATCAATAAATGTCGTACATCACATAAACAAAGAGACAAAAATCACATAATCATATCAATCGATGTAGAAAAAGCATTCGACAATATCCAACACCCTTTCTTGATTAAAACTCTCAGCAAAGTGGGAATAGAAGGATCATACCTCAACATAATAGAAGCCCTATATGACAAACCTACAGCCAACATCATACTCATTGGGCAAAAACTAAACTCATTTCCCCTAAGAACATGAACAAGATAGGGATGCCCACTTTCTCTGCTCCTGTTTGACAGTTTTGGAAGTGCTAGCAATAGCAATTAGACAAGAAGAAGAAATAAAAGATATCCAAATTGGAAATGAAAACGTAAAACTGTCATTCACAGATGACATGATACTGTACGAAGAAACCCCTAAAAACTCCATCAAAAAATTATTAAACTTAATAAATGAATTCGGTAATGTAGCAGGATACAAAATTAATGCAAATAAATCGGTGGCATTTCTATACATCAATAATGAACATACACAAAGAGAGACTAAAAAAGCTATCCCATTTACCATCGCACCAAAAAAATTAAGCTAACTAGGAATATACTTGACTAAGGAGGTAAAAGACCTATACGCAGAAAATGACAGGACACTGAAAAAAGAGATAGAGGAAGACATAAACAGATGGAAGAAAA
>NW_006284014.1:590624-594949 GCF_000327345.1 Myotis davidii
CTTGTATGCATGCGGATTAGCATAACCAATGAACACAGACACGGGGGCGGTGGGGGCTATCCAGGGTGGGAATGGCTGGGGGTGGAGGGGTCAGTTGGTGAAAAAGAAGACATCATGTAAAACTTTAGACAATAAAATAAGTTAATTCTTTTTATCCATAAGCACTGTATATGCTTTTTATTTATTTGTGTCTTCTTCAGTTTCTTTCTTCAATGTCTTATAATTTTTTGAGTACAGATCTTTTACCTTCTTGCTTGAATTTATTCCTCAGTATTTTTTTATACAATTGTAAATGGGATTGTTTATATAATTTCTTTTTCTGATAATTTGTTATTGGTTTATAAAATGCAACCAAATTTCTGAATATTTCTTTTTTATCCTACTTTGATGAATTAGCTTATTAGTTGTAAGAGTTTTTTGGTTGAATCTTATAGGGGTCTCTATATATGATATGTCATCTGCAAATAATGACAGTGTTCTTCCTTTCCAATTGGATGCGTTTTATTTCTTTTCTTTTTGCCTGATTGCTGTGGCTAGGACTTTCAATACTGTGTTGAATAGAAGTGGTGAAAGTGGACACCCATATCTTATTACTGATCTTTAAGAAAAATGCATTTAGCCTTTCACTGTTGAATATGATATCACCTGTGGGTTTGTCACAGATGGCCTTTATTATGTTGAGGCATATTTCCTGTAGTCTCACTTTGCTGAGAATTTATATCATAAATGAATGCTAGATTATGTCAAATACTCTTTAAGCATCTTTTGATATGATTATATCATTTTTATCTTTTTAAGACATGTTTTTATTGATTCTTGGGGGGGAGAGAGAGAGAGAGAGAGAGAGAGAGAAAGAAGAGAAGAGAAGAGAAGAGAGAAGAGAAGAGAAGAGAAGAGAAGAGAAAGAAGAGAGAAAAAGAAAGAAATCGATGTGAAGTGAGAGTGAAACATCAGTTGTCTGCATCCTACACACTCCTTACTGGGAATTGAACCTACAGCCCAATCATGTTCCCTGATTGGGAATTGAACCAGCAACCTTTTGGTGCACATCAGCCAGGGCATATCCTTCATTTTGTTCAAGTGGTGTATCATGTTAATTGATTTGTGGATATTGAAGCAACCTTGCATCCCAGAAATAAATGCTACTTGATCATGGTGTATGATCTTTTTAAAATATTGCTGGGTCCGATTTGCTAATATTTTATTGAGGACTTGTGTGTCTACGTTCATCAGGGATATTGCCTTATAATTTTCTTTTTTTGTTATGTCTTTGTTGGAATCAGGGTAATGCTGGCCCCTCATAAAATGAGCTTGGGAGTCTTCCTTCATCTTGAAATTTTTGGAGTAATTTGAAGAGGATCAATGTTAATTTCTCTTTGAATGTTTAGTAAAATACACCTGTGATGCCATCTGCTTGGGACTTTTTTGTTTGTTATGGGTTTTGGGGATTTTTAAAAAAATTTTTATTGATTTCAGAGAGGAAGGGAGAAGGAGAGAGAGAAATATCAATGATGAGAGAAAATCATTGATTGGTTGCCTCTTGCATGTTCCCTACTGGGAATCGAGCCTGCAACCCAGGTATGTGCCCTGACCAGGAATCCAACCATTACCTCCTGGTTCATAGGTCAGCACTCAACCACTGAGCCATACCAGCTGGGATGTTGTGAGTTTTTTTTATTTTCTTTTAACTTTTATTATTGAGAATACTAGAGGCCCAGTGCACTAAATTCAGCAGCAATCAAAGCGCGAATGTCTGGCGTGGAAGGGTAGGTCCTAGCTGACCTCTGGGCCGTAGCAGCACCTGGGACCCAGGGCCTCCACGTGCCCCCCTCTGCCTGAGTCAGGGCGCCCGAGTCCCCACACGGAGATGCAGTGAGCGCAGCCCGACTCTGTGGGCCTGGGCACAGCATGGGCCTCTGGGCTGCACAGTGGCGCCTCATGAAAGCCAGGCAGGCAGCACACTTTCTCCCACCGGCCTCGCAGACCAGCTCCTGCACGAACCCATGGGGAACCCGATCTGCCCCTGTGGTCCCAGCGGCTGTGGTCTGGCTCTCCCAGAAAAGGCTGCTCGGGTGTCAGGGAGGCTCCTCATGGGCGCCCGGCACCTGAGTGCAGGGGCTTCTCCGGCATGCAAGCCCTTATTTGTGAAGCTCTTTATCTGACCCTCAATTCTAAATGAGAGCTTTGCTGGGCAAAGTAATCTTGGTTGTAGGTCCTTACTAATCTTCCTGGTTGTTCACTTTGAATATTTCTTGCCACTCCCTGCTTGCCTGCAAAGTTTCTGCTGAGAAATCAGCCAACATTCGTATGGGCACTCCCTTGTTGCTTTTCTCTTGTTGCTTTTAAGATTCTCTCTTTATCTTTAACCCATGGTATTTTAATTATGATGTGTCTTGGTGTGGGCCTCTTTGGGTTCCTCTTGTTTGGGACTCTGCACTTCCTGGATTTGTAAGTCTATTTCTTTCTCCAGGTAGGGGAGGTTTTCTGTCATTTCTTCAAACAAGTTTTCAATATCTTGCTGTCTCTCTCTTCTCCTCCTGGCACTGCCGTGATGCAAATGTTGGTACTCTTGAAGTTGTCCCAGTTTTGACATTCTCACTAAGATCCTTGAAAGTCTCATGAAGATCCACTTTATGACTGTGATTTTGAACTCTGTATCCAGTAGTTTGCTTGCTTCCATTTTTTTCATTTGTGACATGTTTTTTGTTTTCCACATTTTGGCTGCTTCCCTGTGTT
The DNA here is from genome assembly GCF_000327345.1 of Myotis davidii. Lineage (NCBI taxonomy): Eukaryota > Metazoa > Chordata > Mammalia > Chiroptera > Vespertilionidae > Myotis > Myotis davidii. Next base: position 593,361 of record NW_006284014.1, read on the forward strand.
TGTTTCTGAGTTGCTATGTCTCCTGGAATCGGTAGAGTGGCCTTGTGTAGGTGGGCTCCTGTGTGGGCTATGTGCAAAATCTTGTTCTTGAGCCTTGATCCTGTTGGCATCACTGGGAGGAGCTGGCCTCCAGGCCAATGGAATGTGCCTGCAACTATAGTGGGAGAGCTGCTATACAGGAAACACCCCTTTGGAGCAGGACTTGCTTCAGTGAGGATCTGGTGGTCACTGAGTTTGCCTATGGAGTGTGTCACTTGTGGATGTGTAGAATTGTAATCTGCAATGGTCTGAAGCTGTCCACTGGGTGCACTGGCTCTAGGACTTTCAGGGAGGAGCAAAGTTAGCCACTGCCTGGGGCCACACAGCAGGAGCTACAGAAGGATCTGCATACAGCTGCTATTTGCTGTTGGTAGTGGGCTTAGAGATTCTCAGGTGAGGCCCAGCTGTGAAGTAAGGCAAAGTGCTGGATCTTGGGCCTTTTAATGATAGGTTTGGGGCATACTGTCAACAGCTACCGCTTGTTTCAGAGATTTTAGATTTAGATTTAGATTTAGATTTTAGTCTGAAGCCTGAGCCAGGACAGGACGTTCATATGGAAAAGCTGCTGCAAACAGGTTGGGTGGGGCTGCAAATTGGATGGGACAGTGTCTCAAGAAATCACCAGGCTGGAGCAAACAGTGTGCTCCAGGTTGATATGGCTGCCTGCTCTGCGACAGGGGATGTCCCAGCACAGGAATCCCTGTCTGGGAAAGAGCCATCCCCAAGTCCTGCCCAGATGCCAGACAATCCATTTCCTCCCTCTATGTATCTGGGTCCCCCAAAGCTGCCCGGTGCTGGCAGTCTGAGTAAGTTCATTTGCCAGCCCTTTAAATGGAACATCTGAGTCTTCAGCAGCCTCTGTGTCACTCAGCTACAATCCCCGCTGGTTTTTACAGCCTGTAGTTGTGGAGACTTCTCTTCCCAGCTCTGGGAGCCTGGGCTGGGGGTCTGGTATGTGGCTGGGATCCTTTGCTACTCATGAGTGGCCCCCGCAGAGAAAATCTCCCTCCCAATTCAGAAAACACCACACGTGTTGGACCAGCCCGTTCTGTGCCTTTACTCCTCCTACCAGCCTCTGTGTGCTTTCTTCTTTACTTCTCTAGTTGTAGGACTTCCAGGCAGCCAGCTTTCAGGCAGCTCTGGGTGATGGTTGTCTGTATTTTAGTTGTAATTTTATTGTGGTTGTGGGAGGCAGTAAGTACAGGAGTTTACCTACACATACATCTTAGTTCTCTTCTGAGTTTTTGATTATTGATTCTATTTTGTTAGTAATTATCAGTCTGTTTGAATTTTATTTTTTTGGATTTATTTCATTACTGTAACTCTTTTTTTTTTAATTTTCTATTACAAAGGGTATTACATATGTGTCCACTTTTTCCCCCTGCCCTAGACAGTCCCCTAGCCTCCCCTATCCCCCAGTGTCTTATGTCCATTGGTTATGCTTATATGCATGCATACAAGTCCTTTGGTTGATCTCTTACCCCGCTCCCTCCTGCCCCCCCAACCCTCCCTGGCCTTCCCGCTGCAGTTTGCCAATCAGTTTGAGGCAG
>NW_006284014.1:608314-608876 GCF_000327345.1 Myotis davidii
GGCTGGGAAAGAGCCATCCCCAAGTCCTGCCCAGATGCCAGACAATCCATTTCCTCCCTCTATGTATCTGGGTCCCCCAAAGCTGCCCGGTGCTGGCAGTCTGAGTAAGTTCATTTGCCAGCCCTTTAAATGGAACATCTGAGTCTTCAGCAGCCTCTGTGTCACTCAGCTACAATCCCCGCTGGTTTTTACAGCCTGTAGTTGTGGAGACTTCTCTTCCCAGCTCTGGGAGCCTGGGCTGGGGGTCTGGTATGTGGCTGGGATCCTTTGCTACTCATGAGTGGCCCCCGCAGAGAAAATCTCCCTCCCAATTCAGAAAACACCACACGTGTTGGACCAGCCCGTTCTGTGCCTTTACTCCTCCTACCAGCCTCTGTGTGCTTTCTTCTTTACTTCTCTAGTTGTAGGACTTCCAGGCAGCCAGCTTTCAGGCAGCTCTGGGTGATGGTTGTCTGTATTTTAGTTGTAATTTTATTGTGGTTGTGGGAGGCAGTAAGTACAGGAGTTTACCTACACATACATCTTAGTTCTCTTCTGAGTTTTTGATTATTGATTCTATTTT
>NW_006284014.1:611890-630533 GCF_000327345.1 Myotis davidii
GTGCTGCTGTATTGGGTTCATATATGTGTACCAGAGTTATACCCTCTTATTGAATTTCTCCTGTTAGTATTATGAAGTGGCCTTCCTTATCTCTTGTTATGACCTTCACTTTGAGGTCTAATTTGTCAGATATAAGAATTGCTGCCCCAGCTTTTTTTTTTTATTACTATTTGCCTGAAGATATTTTTCCATCCCTTCACTTTCAATCTGTGCGAGTCCATTCTAATGAGGTGGGTCTTTTGTAGACAGCAGATGTATGGGTCATGTTTTTTTATCCACTCAGCCACTTGATGTCTTTTGGTTGGAGCATTGATGTTTCTGTCTCTCTCTCCCTCTCCCTTCCTCTCTGAAATCAATAAAAATATATTTATTTTTTTAAAAAAGAAAATCCTCTTTTAAAAGAAGAAAAGATGCTTGATAAGATTTCAATCTTATATTCATTGAGACTTGTTTTGTGATTTAACATGTTGTCTATCATAGAAATGTTCCATGTTCTCTTGAAAAGAATGTATATTCTGTTGCTTTGGGTTGAAAAGTTCTAGGAATATAAATTAAATATCTGGTCTATCATTTAACGCTACTGTTTCCTTGTAGATTTTTTGCCTGGATGAACTGTCCATTGGTGTCGATGGGTTGTTAAGTTCTCCCACTATGGTTGTATTACTGTTGATCTCTCTTTTTCTGTCCAATAATACTTGCTTTATAAATTTAGGTGCTCCTACTTTAGGTGCTTAAGTGTTTACAAGGGTTATATCCTCTTTTTGGATTGATCCCTTTATATTTACTGTCCTTCTTTATCTGTTATTATAGCCTTTGTTTTCAAGTCTGTTTTTTTTTTGATGTAAGTATTGCTACTCCAGCTTTTTATTTTTCATTTTCATATGTATGAAATATCTTTTTCCCTCCCTTTAGTTCAATCTGTGTGTGTCTTTCTATCTAAAGTGGGTCTCTTGTAGGCAGCATATGTATGGATCTTGTTTTTTTATCTATTCAGCCATTCTGTGTCTTTTCATTGAAGCATTTAATCTGTTTACTTTAAAATAATAGGTGTGTAATTATGGCCATTTTGTTAATCATATTTCTATCATCATCTTTTTCTCTTCCTTCATTTCTTATTTTATCCCCCCTCTACTCCCTTCTCCTCCCTCTTTTAACATTTCTTGTGATACTAGTTTGATGATGGTGAGCTCCTTTATCATTTTCTTGTCTGAGTTCTCTATCTCTCCTTCTATTCTAAATCATAGCCTTGCTAGTAGAGTAATTTTGCTTGTTGGCCGTTGCTTTTCATTACTTTGAATATTTCATGCCTATTTCTTCTGGCCCCCAAATTTTCTGCTGGCAAATCAGCTGACAGTTATATGGGTGCTCCCTTGTACCTAACTAACTTACTTTTCTCTTGCTGCTTTTAAGATTTTCTTTTTGTCTTTAACCTTTGGCAATTTAATTATGAAGTGTTTTGCTGTGGGCCTCTTTGGGTTTAACTTGTTTAGGACTCTGCACTTCCTGGACTTGTATGTCTTTTTTTTCTTTTTTTTTTTTTTTCCTTTTTAGGGAAATTTTCTGTCATTGTCTCTTCAAATAGGTTATCAATTCCTTGCTCTCCTCTTCTCCTGGTACCCCTGCGCTGTAAGTGTTGATGTCCCAGAGTTCCCTAAAATATCCTTATTTAATTTTATTCTTTTTTTTCTGTTTTGATTGTTTTTGTACCACTTCGTCTTCCAAATTGCTGATTCGAACCTCTCCTTCATCTAATCTGCCAATTTTTCTGTCTAATGTATTCTTCATTTCTGACTGGATCTTTTTTATGGTTTTTATCTCTTTGTGTAAGTTCTTAATGAGTTCCTCTATTCTTTTTTTTAATTAAATCTTTATTGTTCAGGTTATTACAGTTGTTCCCCTTCCCCCCCCCCCCATAGCTGATCATCATTTTATAACCAGCATTTTGACCTCTGTATCTAGTAGATTGCTTTCCTCCATTTGTTTAGTTCTTTTTCTGGAGATTTCTCCTGCTCTTTCATTTGGGACATGTTTCTTTATCTCCTCATTTTGGTTGCCTCCATGTGTTTGCTTCTACACAATAGGTAGATATGCTGTGTCTTCCAATCTTTGCGGGTGGCCTTATTTAGTAGGTGTCCTGTAGGACCCAGTGATGCAGTTTCCCTGTTCACCTGAGTTGGGTGCTCCAGCAGTGTTCCTTGAGTGGGTTGTGTACTCTCCTGTTGTATTTGAGCACATCACTGGTTTGGATTGGCCCTTAGCCTGACTGGCTATGAGGACTGGCCCTTACTATGACAGACAAGCTGTTATGCAGGGTTGACTTCTTAAAGTGAGATTCACTGTAGCAGGGCTCTAGTGCCTGCTGACTCCACCCTTTTGTTGTATCATTTTCAGAGCAAATTGAGGTGGTGCTCTAGTGTGGTCTGAAGCCAGCCACTGGGTGTGTTGGTCCTGGGCCTCTTGGGAGGAGCTCAGGTGCAGTCCTAGGTAAGCTGCTCCCTGTGCCTGACCTAGACCTACCTAGCAAGAGCTACAGAGTTATCTGAGGTTGATAGCTGTCTATACTGGACTCCCAGGAGGTACCTGGGAGAAGCCACACTACGAAACGAGGCTGACTGCCATTAGTGCCAGTCTGGGAGACACTTAGTATGGGTATAGGGCAGTGATGGTGAACCTATGACACGCGTGTCAGGGGTGACACGCGCACTCATTTTTTTGGTTGATTTTTCTTTGTTAAATGGCATTTAAATATATGAAATAAATATCAAAAATATGTCTTTGTTTTACTATGGTTGCAAATATCAAAAAATTTCTATATGTGACACGGCACCAGAGCTAAGTTAGGGTATTTCAAAATGCTGACACACCGAGCTCAAAAGGTTCGCCATTACTGGTATAGGGTATGCCAAGGCCAGCTGCTGCTTTTGGGGGTTTTGGACTTTTCAGAGAGTTTTAGGGAAACCCACATGTGGCCAAGACCAGCCACATGTGAGGAATACCCTCTGTAAGGGGTTCAGGCCTGTGTGTGAGTTGGGTTGTGCAGTTTCTCAGGGAATCCCTAGGGTAAGGTGAGTTGGATGGATACTCATATTTGGTGCTTCCCTGTATCTGCATACTAGATGGGGAAGGGCTCAGCAGAGGAACAAAATGGGGCCCATCTGCTAGCTCTGTGAGGGGTAGAGGGGCACTCAGCAAAGGACCAATGGCCTCTGACAGCACATCTGTCTGGGAGAAAGCTGCCCATGCAGCCCTTGCCGTTGAGGTAGGCAATTCAATTCCTCCCTGTATGTCCCTGGCAATTTCGAGCTGCTGCCCCAGTACTGGAATTCAGCAAGTGAGTCTGTGTAAGTCTGTGTGCGGGCTCTTTAAGCAGAACCCTGGGGACTCCAGCGACCTCCAACTCACTCAGCCACAATCTGTGTTGGTCTTCACAGCCAGAAATTATGGAACTTCTCTCCCCAGCACTGGAGACCTGGGCTGGGTTACCAGGTGTGGGGCTAGGTCCCCTTGACCCATGTCTGGACCTCTAAAGTTGAGATATCTCTCCCAGTTCTTAACCACCACACATGCATGTGGGATCTGCCTGTTCTGTGTCTTTGTCCCTCCTACCAGGCTTAACGTGGCTTCTTCTTTATATCCTTATTTATAGGACTTGTGTTCAGCTAGTCTACAAGAGGTTCTCAAGAGTGGTGGTTCTATAATTACGTTGTAATTTAATGTCATCATGGGAAGAGGCAAGCTCAATGTTTGTGTATTCAGCCATCTTGACCAGAATTGTTTTGTTTCTCTTGCTTCACAGAAAGAAACAGAAGTAAAGGAACGATCTGTTTTTGACATCCCTATATTTACAGAGGAATTCCTGAACCACAGCAAAGGTGATTACCAAAGTATCATTTTGTGTTACTCATGTCTGTGACAGGGAATTTTGTTCTCAGGAGGAATACATTGATCAAAAGCAATGATAGTGATATTCCAAATCCTAGGACTGGAAGAAGAAAATTGTTTGTATTTTACTCTCTAGTAAAGGTAACTACTCAAAGACCAGTGAAGGAAAACTAGCCCAGTGTTGTCAAAACTGCTTTAGTCTCTGGATCAAAGCAAATAAATGTACATCCCTAATTCAGTTGCTTTTGAACTATTAACCTGGAATCATTTAAACAAATGAAAGCCTACATCGGTGTCCCAAATGTAATATAAGAGCAAAATTTGACCTCATTGTAGTAAAGATGGGAACCCAAAGCCGTGGTTACCCATTGTCCCAATGTTCCCCTGTGGAACCCCTCAGGCTTTTCATTTCAAAGTTTAAAACAAACAGACAAACAAAAATACTTGGAATTGCAACTGTTCCTTGTAAATTTAAGTATAGAATATGACCAGCTTTAAGAATTAAATTAGCTCTGAGGAGCCAGGCATTTCATTCCAAATTGCTATTTGGAGGGCTACAATGAGAATAGAGTGATGAGGTGGGCTAAATTAGAGAAAGCTAAGCAGAACGTCCTTGGAAAAATTACTTGGACTCCTCAGAGATTCCTAGCGCTCCATGTGTTCTGTGTGTATCTGGGGGGATGTCCTCAGCTCGGGAGGCAGAGCTTCGCCAGCTTCGCAAATCCAACATGGAGTTTGAAGAGAGGAATGCAGCCCTGCAGAAGCACGTGGAGAGCATGCGCACAGCAGTGGAGAAGTTGGAAGTGGATGTGATCCAGGAGAGAAGCCGCAACACTGTCTTACAACAGCACCTGGAGACCCTGCGGCAGGTGTTGACCAGCAGCTTTGCCAGCATGCCCTTACCTGGTAATGCCATCCTTACCTGAGCACTTCAGAAAGTTGGAGGTGCTGTTTATATTGATACTAGAGTCCCAGTGCACGAAATTTGTGCACGGGCAGGGTGTGTGTCCCTCAGCCCAGCCTGCAACTGCTCCAATCAGGGACCCCTCGAGGGATGTCCGACTGCTCGTTTAAGCCCGATCCTGGATGGGATCAGGCCTAAACAGGAAGTCGGACATCCCTCTCACAATCCAGGACTGCTGGCTCTCAACTACTTACCTGCCTGCCAGCCTGATCACCCCCTAACCACTCCACTGCCAGCCTGATTGATGCCTAACTGCTCCCCTGCTGGCCTGATTGCCCCTCACTGCCCTCCCTGCTGGCCTGGTCACCCCCAACTGCCCTCCCTGCTGGCCTGGTCACCCCCAACTGCCCTCCCCTGCCAGCCTGGTCTCCCCTAACTGCTCTTCCCTGCAGGCCTGGTCGCTCCCAACTGCTCTCACCTGCAGGCCTGGTTTCTCCCAATGCCCTCCCCTGCTGGCCATCTTGTGGCGTCCATCTTGTGTCCACATGGGGTGGCCATCTTGTGTGTTTGAGTGATGGTCAATTTGCATATTACCTCTTTATTAAATAGGATTGGCATGGTGAGGCTGAAGTCTCCCCCAAAGAGAAAAATCCATAAAATAAGAGTGTTTTCACCCTCAGGGTTTTTTGTGCATCATGCATTAAAATCTCAGTATTGGCTACAAATTACCCCAAATCTCAAGTTCTCTGGTCATTTAAATTTTTTCCAGCTATATTTTAATATGGCTTATTTTCTATTAGGTATAATTTGATATTTAAAACAATGGAAACTGAGTAATAAATACTGATTTAGAGCACATAAGAAAAGTGTACTTGCTTGCTTTGTAATTTTGTTTTAATGGAAAGGAAGAAGAAAACAAACACTAGTATTTCTTATATATCTTTTCATGTTGAGGTAAGTCACAGAAGAAAACTGGGCGAGTCTCTAACCTTTTGTTAATGCAGCTAATCATACACAAAATAGAGCAATTATATACCCATCTGTTTATTTAGAGTATGTAGATTTCATTTCTTTGAGGTCTAAAAAAAATCTCTCCTCTGAAATTAAAATTTTGTCTGTGAAGGAGATCATTTAGATCAGTGGTTCTCAACCTGTGGGTCGCGACCCCTTTGGGGGTCGAATGACCCTTTCACAGGGGTCGCCTAAGACCATCGGAAAACACATATATAATTACATATTGTTATTGGGATTAATCACTATGCTTTAATTATGTTCAATTTGTAACAATGAAAATACATCCTGCATATCATATATTTACATTACGATTCATAACAGTAGCAAAATTACAGTTATGAAGTAGCAAAGAAAATAATTTTATGTTTTGGGGTCACCACAACATGAGTAACTGTATTAAAGGGTCGTGGCATTAGGAAGATTGAGAACCACTGATTTAGAGGCATAATTTCTTCTGCTGTGGATTCAATTGTGTTATGGTCGAACCAAATAGGGAGGATTTTCTGACTTTTTTTTCTTATCTTATGTCAGGAAGTGGAGAGACACCTACCCTGGACACCATTGACTCATATATGAACAGACTGCACAGTATTATTTTAGCTAATCCTCAAGACAATGAAAACTTCATAGCTACTGTTCGAGAAGTTGTAAACAGACTTGATCGTTAAGGAATGGTGAGTGCTCACTGATATACTTATATGCCAATACAACTTCAAAAATAAAATGGCCTTCGACTTTGTCAGTACTACTAAAACTTTAGAATTATACTGAATAAATGAGTTGGAGATTTGATTCAAGATTCCTGTTGCATACTGGCTAACTGTAGTAAATAATGTTGGAAAACAGAATCAAAACAGTTTTACTTATGTATGCTTCAGCATAGTTTAATGGAAAGAGTATGATTTTTCTGTTTGGACCTTCATTATAGCTTTGTCACTCATTCTCCGTATTCTCGAGTGCTAACTTCCCAAAGAGTTTTGAAAAGGGAGTGAGAAACTTTGAGGAAATCACCCCCAAAACAGCACTTAAATACGAGAACAAAATAAGTATCACTTAATTTTTAAGCTTCCTTTCCCCTGGGAAATATTAATGTTAATTTACATTTAGTAGTCAACAAGACATTGTATGTATGTAAACCTACATATATAAGAAGCTTTTTATTCACCATTGAATATTAGAGTAACAGTTGTATATTAAGTGTTAATGTGACTAACCTTACAGTGAAACAGTTAGTGCCTTGATTAAATTAATTAAAATATAAATTTTCAATAAGCAAAAATGAGAGGAGAGAGAAAATTAGCTTTTTAAAAATATATTTAACAGCTCTGGCCAGGTGGCTCAATTGGTTTGAACGTCATCCCATACACCAAAAAGTTGCAGGTTTGGTTCCCAGTCAGGGCAAATACCTAGATTGTGAGGTTCAACCCCCTGTGCATATGGGAGGCAACCAATCTATGTGTGTCTCTCACATCAATGTTTCTGTTTCTCTCTCCCTTCCTCTCTCTCTAAAAAATCAATAAACATATCCTTGGGTGAGGATAAAATATATGTATATTCAACAAATTACTAATGGTATGTGTTATGTCCTTTCAGAGGAGACAAAAAGTACATTTCCAGAAGGGATCTGCCCATGTAAACATTTTGGTACCAATGGTCAGTCATCAGGTATCATTTTTTAAATGGAACATGTATTTATACACTCAAATTCCTAGAGATAGAGTACCCTTTAGTATGCCATCCCACAAAATTGACAGCCCTTTGGCAATTAAATTCTTCTGTGCCTACAGACATACAAGCTGTGTGGAAATCCTAATATGTGGATACTAAAACAAGAGTGGGTAGCAGGATATGCTCCTTAGAATGGCCAAACCTGGGTTTGAATCTTTTATTTTTTTGTCCTGCAGGTATGTGAGCACACTCATATACATATTCATATTCATTTTCAGTATTTATTTATTTATACAAATAAATAAAATCAGTGATTCTTTTTTTAAAAATTTCATTGATTGGAGAGAGAAATTTGCTGTTCCACTTATTTATACATTCATTGGTTGATTCTTGTATGTACCCTGACTGGGGATCGAACCCACAATTTTGGTGTATTGGGACAATGCTCAAACTAGCACCAGGCTAGGGCTCCCATGATTCTTTATCTAATTAGGCAATATCTGCTAGCAGAAACAAAAGCAGTAGTCTTTATCCTTCTTGGCCATGCCTTGGATGATAACCATACAAGGCAGTTCATTATACTTTAGCCTCAGCCATGCTCTGATGGAGAAAGAACTACTGTTTTTCTAGTAAGTGGTTAGATGGAAGGGACTGTACTTATAAGATATGGCCGTACTACCTGCAGAATAAAGCACTAGCATTACTGCTGCTTTTTGTGAAGGGAACAGCTTGTAAATCTAGGCCTGGGATTTTTGAGGAGCTCATCATCTTTTTCATTTTCACATACTGTTTTGTGGGCTTGAAAAGAGAGAAGAGAGCTGGGAGAAACAGTGTAGGAGATTGTGAAAGAACACAATAACAGATAACATGGTGTCGCCTCACATAGGTATAGGGCAGTTATTTTTGAGCCAAAAGTGGTTTTCTGTTTTGAGCATTTTGCTAATAATAAGATGGTCCTAATACTTTACCAGTCTTAAGGATATAAACTATAGTATCTTTTCTGAAGTGTTTTTTTTTTTATGTCTTTACCAATTTTTTTTGTTTGTTTTTGAGAGAGGAGAGAGATAGATAGAGAGACCAAGAGACAGAGAGAAACATGGATCTGCTGCCTCCCACACGTACCCCAACTGGGACCAGTAACCTTTTGGTGCATGGGACAATGCTTAACCACTGGACCACACTGGCCAGAGCCAAAGTGTCTTTGAAAACTTAGAATGTTATTATTCTTTATTTTAAACTACAAATATTTTGCCCTTGAAAAAATAATACCTGAAAATGAATTATTTTATTACTTACAGGTTCTTACAGTCTCGCCATGCAATCATAACTAAAACTGGATACCCCAGACCCTCAAAACTGTCAATATAAATACTACAATTAATACTAGTTTGGCTTCATTATACAAATATGTACAGAAACCTAGGCCTGATGTCCTCAGCATTTGTGGTTCCACTGTCAGGAGCCAGTGAGTGAAGGGAAGCTAATGGTCTCCCATATTAGAGAAGCAAATTAGCACTAGAAGGGACCTTTAGAAATTCTAATATTTTTACATATAAAGAAACTGATTTCCAAAGAGGCGAAATGTCTTACCTGGAAATAGCTATGTAAACGACTGCAGAATCCCGGTATAGAACACATATATCAAAACTCTGGATTAGTGGAGTTTCTAAAACGTTATTAAGGAGATGGGAGATGTGTAAGGGGAAAGCATTAAAAATTTTTAGAATGAAAGCATTAAGATAAATAAGAGGTAAATAGAAAAAAATTACAATATAGTAATTATAATGTTATAAAATTTTGGTCAACCAAGTAAAAAGTTATTTTTATAGATTTGCAATGGAAGAATTATCCCAGTTGGCATCTTTCTTTGTGGCTAACCTGTACCTAGAAAAAAAAATGGCTCTGGGAGGCCTCGGAGGTGATTTCATGTTGACAAGTGACCACTTTATATACAAACTATCAAAATCCATATGTTGCTTGATTTCAATCTAACTGAATGATAAATATCTGGCTGTTTGAGGGTTGGAAAAAAAACTTAAGTGATTGCATTTTTATCAGTGTAACAAGATTTATTGATCACATGCACATAATATATGCACATGCAGAGATTCTTAGACTTATACTTAAAGAAAAATGATTTTAATTGACCATCTACTCTTTGGAGTAAAGTAGAGTACTAATTTTCTTTCATCAGATTTGTTCCTGATAGTTGCTTATCTGTGTTCAGCTAAACAATTTTCCTACATCCCCATTTCTCTCTCTCTCTCTTTCTCTCTCTCTTTCCCCCCACTTTTCTCCCCTTGCCCCACATCTACAGGTATTAGAGCTCCAAGATGTGAGGAAGAAGCCATCTCTGAAAATTTGAACTGAGTAGAAGCAGCGGAGTACAGATGACTCTGCTTGTGAAGGAACTATCAGCTGTGAGTTAAATGCCTTCACCCAGGAAGCCATATGAGGGAGCGGCAAAAAGAACATGTTTATGAGCTTCCTATGGAATCCTCTTTGCAAAGCTTTGAAAGTGTGTAGCCACTCTCCCAAGTCTTCAGTTTTCTATCATCTGCTTTTCTGTTAAATTGGATCTGCATATAATCTGTTGTCATCTTCTGCAGCATAAAGGAAGCCTTCTCATTGTTCTACAGATTTGGACCCTTTTATTAGTGGCACTCTGGTTTTCTTATCTACCTGTCACTTTTTTAATGCCTTTGGTTTTTCTTTTTATTCCCTTAACCCCCACCAAGTTACACATCTCCATTTTCTGACCTCTGGGCTTTGTTGCTCAGCAGGGTTCTGAAGAAGTTTCTCTTACTGGACAGGCCCAATCTTCTCCTATCTTTAGCCTACTTGACTCCAAAGAAGGGAGCTTCTTTTTAACTAGGTTCTGTGGCGGAGACTGTTTCCTATCCCACACAGTGTGCAGTGGGTGCCAGCCCTTGTGGAGGCTTTGTGATTGCTACCCTGAGAATAAGCTTTCCTTCCTCCTCAGTACTGCCTGCTGTTTTCTGAGCTTAACTCCTACACATACCCTGCATTCCAGCCCAGGTTCTTCTGTTCCCATCTGTTGACAATGTCTTCTGGAGCATTTTTTGCTGTGGAAAAAGTCATTGGTAATTAGGAGAGAACAGAAAAAGTAGTCTCTCATTTGGCATTGGGGGAAAAAAAGGTTTATCATAAGTAAAACTCACTCTGCTTTAGGTACACTGATTCGTGGATGTGGATAGGCAGAGATGTCATCACAATAGTCTCTTGAGCTGACAAGAAAGGACACAGAGGAATTCCCATGTCCTTTGTCTTCCTTCTATAACCATACTGTAGAATCTATTGCAAAAGGACAGGCTTTCCTTCCTTTTCCCCCTTTAGTAAGTACATTTTTTAAAAAAACACCAAAAGAAAAGAAGGGTTCCTGATTCACACCTAAAGGTTTGGTGTTTGTCTTGATGCTCTACAGCACAAGACTGTCTGTTGCAGCTCTGGTCTTTGGAACCAAAGCCAGGCATGCTCAGCCCATTGTCCAGGCACCACACTACTAAAGCAGGTGGATGTGTGGCCTCCTCACAACATTCTCACAAATCAGGGTGCAAGTCGGAAACCCCCTGTTGACATTGCTGTACCATCCTGTCTTTTTAGCATTGCTGTACCATCCTGTCTTTTTATCTGATTTCTTCAATAGCCCAAAGAGGTGGAGAGATAGCCTTTTTAATTTAATTTTTAAATGTATTTTTATTATTGATTTCAGAGAGGGAGAGAGAGATAGAAACATCAATGATGAGACAGAATCACTGATCAGCTGACTCCTGCATGCTCCACACTGGGGATTGAGCCTGAAACCCAGGCAAGTGTCCCTACTGGGAATTGAACCATGATCTCCTGGTTCATAGGTTGACACTCAACCACTGAGCCACACCAGCCAGGTAGGACAGCCTTTTTTAATATCTCATATGAGCACACATCAAATTTCCATTCACTGAAGCCCACATATCACCACTTGGCAATATTTTAGAATAAGAGCCCATCATTATCTATGGCTTATTGCTATAATCCTAGCCTACTAATCTGCTTTTTTCTGTATTTTTCTATTCTGTTCTCACCTGTCACTGCTGGTGCTGTCACTTCTCTCAGATTCCTTGCCTGCTAAATCCAACCTAGAACACAACTGTCTATAGCAGAAGGACATCCAAGCCAGTTCTGGGAATTTGTGACTGCCCTCTGCCAGATACCTTCTGATTTTCCTTCCTCCTGATATTTCTCTTGTTTCTTTCTCCTGTTAGTTTTGTGCTGCTATGTTAGAGTGCTCTTAACCAGGAAAGGCTATAACTTAGTCCAAAGATCATCATTCTCCTGACTCTAAATATAGAACACCTGACATTGACTTAAAACATCTGCATATTCAGGAATGCATGAGATCTTGAAAAAGCCTACAGTCTGAAATCATTTTCATAAAATAAGCAGCCTGCTTTTGAAATGCTGGCTCTCCCAGTACCTATATCCCTGACTCACTGGTGACTGGGATTCAACTGCCACAATACCATCAGGTCCCATAAAGCACATATGTGTTGCCTCCTCTCTCCTCTGTGACCAACCAGGAGGTAGCAAATGAGGTTTCAGATTAACATGATACCTAATTCATGCTTTCTGATAACCTTATCAATATTACTGCATTTATGGTCTTCTCAAGAAATCAGTTGTTCCCTATTCAATGTTACAGATTTTTTTTTTTATTAAAACACAAGGGACAGCTAAGGAAAGTGAGACAAAGCGTTTTATTTCTAACAAAATTAAATTTTAGAAAAAATATGTGTACATATATTTGGAACTGTTGAATTGCCAAGTTTTCTGTACAAATGTTTTTGTTATTAAACTTTTGTATTTTTTTTTGTTTTTTAAGAAGTCAATATGCTTGCTTGACATCTGCCTTATTAAAACTTTTATGTTGAATCCATCCTATTCAATTTTATCTGCATTGTAATGAAAAAACTCCTACCTCTGCCTTTTCATCTTAAAGATTGTCAACCCTACATTAATTATTGTCTGTTATGCTTTTAAAACAGTAACACATTCATTTTACTAATTTCTCATTCAAAATGTATCTCAGCCTGTTTGAGAATTCAGCTCTTTTAAAGTATTTTATAACAATATCATGAGCTGTAATTCATTTTAATATAGCACTAGTATTCTGGAGGCAACTTAAAAGAAGTCTGATTTTTCTTTGTTGTTGTTTTTTGTTAATCCTTACCTGAGGATATTTTTCCATTGTTTTAGAGAAAGTAGAAGGGAGGGAGGGGGAGAGAGAGAAAGAGAGAAAGAGAGGAGAGAGAAAGAGAGTGAGAGAGAGAGTGGGTGAGAGAGATACATTGATTGGTTGGTTGCATACCACATGCATCCCAACTGGCCCAGGTATCAAACCCACAACCCAGGTATGTGCCCTTGACTGGAATTTGAACCTGAGACCCTTCTGTCCACAAGCTGACACTCTTAAACACTGACCAACCCCGGCCAGGGTAGAAGTCTGGCACTGTGGCTCAGTTGGTTGGAGTGTTGTCATTCGAGTGTCATATCCCATACACTGAAAGGTGGAGGGTTCGATCCCCAGTCAGAGGTGCATCGGGGAGGCAGCCCTGACTGACCCAGAATTGAACCTGCCACCTGGGTATGTGCCCTCACTGGGAATTGAACCTGTGACCTTTCAGTGTATGGGACAACGCTCCAATCAACTGAGCCACAGGGCCAGGGTGCCACCATGCTTTTAAAATCCTAGGGTAAGGTAACCTGGCTTCCTCAGCCTGATGCTGTCCAAGAAAGCAGTTGTGTGGCATTGGGCAAGATTTGCTTTGTTCCAACACTAATTTCCTCTTTTTTTTTAAGTTGGTTTTTGATTAATCCTCATTGGAGGATATTTTTTTACATTGACTTTTAGAGAGAATGGAAGGCAGGGAGAGAGGGAGAGAGGCATTGATTGATTGCCTCCTGCACGTGCTCCGACCCAGGCCACGGATTGAACTTGCAATCCAGGAACATGCGCCCTTGACCAAGATTCTAACCCATGACCCTTCGGTGTGCAGGCCAACACTCTAATCATAGAGCCACACTGGCCAGGGCTAGTTTTCTCTTCTGACCTAACACAGGCCTCAGCAATTTTACCTGTTGTTAGAAAGATAGAATTGGCTTAACAGAATTGACCCTACTTGGGAGGATATGAAGACTTTGCTAAATGAATACCAAAAACTATTGAGGTAACTCAGGATTGGACTTGACAACAATTTAACAAACCCAAATCAGCAAAAGGTTAAACAAGAAATGTGTCTCTCTCTCAGAAAATTATTCCAGAGGTTGGCAATCCAAGATCAGTATAGAGCTCCTCTGCCCCATAACATGGTTCCATTTTCAATGTCACCTCATGGTCCAAAATAGCCACTTGTCCATCAGTCATCATTTGAAATTCTTGGCAGCATAAAGAAGAGGGCAAGAACAAAATGGGAAAATCTAGCTGAGTCAGCATACTGTAAAGAGTCTTTTTGGAAATTACATTCACCCCTTCCAGAACTGTCACATGACTAACACCTAGCTATAATGGAGGTCAAGAAATGTCATCTTTCCTTGGATATTACTGCCCCCAATAATAAGCGGTTTTAGTTGATAAAGAAGGAGAAAATGACTATAGAGTAGGCAACTGACAGCTCAATTCATGATTCATATTTCTGACTCCATGTGCATGCACTAAGGCAAGGCATGTTGTATTAGTGAGCAGGATACATTATCTTGCTTTTGCCTCTTGGCTATCTGGGAATGATCATATACTTCTCTTTTTTTTTTCTTTATTGATTAAGGCATTACATGTGTCCTTGTTCTCCCAACCCCCCACCCCAAAGCCGTTCATGCCATCATATACTTCTTTGGCACTTTTCCCCAAAAAACAGTTGAAAACTAGCTGCATTCTGAATCAGCATTTCCTGTCTCCACCTTAGCTTCTCTCCAACCCCTCATCAGCTGGTGACCAGTCTTTTTTATTAAAAGTCAGCATAAACAGGCCCTGACCTGTTTGGCTCAGTGAATGGAGATCTTTTAACATGTCTAACTGGTTTTGAAGTGTGTGATGGTATGTCATCATGAAGCAAAATTACTTTGTGGTGTCTCCTGGCACATTCTGGTCATTTCACAATCAAAGCATGGTTCAAATTGATTATTTGTTGGTACCGATCAGTATTAATGGTTTCACCTGGTTTTAGAAGCTCATAATACACCACACCTTCCTGATCCCACCAAACACAGAGTCTTCTTCCCAAAGCGATTTGACCTTGCAGTCGATGATGGTTGACCTGGATCAACCCATGGTTTTGTGCGTTTGGGATTCTCAAAATAAATCTACTTTTCATTGCCAGTCACAATTCGATGCAAAAAAAGACTCTTTCGTGCCACTGAAGCAACATTTTTTTTTGCATTTTATTTTTTTTTTAAATCTTGTTTTATTGCTTAAAGCATTACAAAGAGTATTATATATGTCTCTCTTTTTTTTTCTCCCCTTGACCTTCCCCTGGCCTCCCCTACCCCGCAGTGTCTTGTGTCCATTGGTTATGCTTATGTGCATGCATACAAGTCCTTCGGTTGATCTCTTACCCCCTCCCCACCCAACCCTCCCAGGCCTTCTCACTGTAGTTACATTTTACTGATGACTTTTCGGTTTTCCATTTGTCTTTCGTTCAGTTGATGTGGCAACCATTTTCCTTCCTTTAAAATCTTTCCCATTGCTTGTAAATGATCGGAAATTGTTTGTTGAGCAACATTTAAGCTTTCTGCAAGTTGTTTTTGACTTTGGCACGCATCTTAATCCAACCATGCTTGTAATTGTTGGTCTTCAAACTTTTTCGGTTGACCTGGACATTCTTTGTCTTTCACATCAAAATCATCACTTTTAACGTGTTTAAACTAGCGTTCACAAGTATCTTGTAATGGAGCATGTTCACCATAAGCTTCCCAAAGTATACGATAATTTTTTTCTTCAAAATAAAGTGATGAATTAAAACTTCCCACAAATGCTCTTTTTTTGGCACGAAATTTGACATTTTTAAGTGTAAAAATATCTTTGATGTGAACACCTTCAAAAAATTTGATATGTGAAGTTTTGAAGCTTGCTGTCAATACAACAAAATAGTATACATATCAAATTGCATATATATCAACATATGTATAACTCCATCTATTGGGGAAAAAAAATCTATATTATCAACCAGTACACCTCGTATAGGCCAAGCAGTCTGCTTTGCTTTTTATATAAATTATATAATTTAAAAACTCCTACCTCAACTTTATAGAGTAGGACTATTATACCAATTTTAAAGAAGTAAATTAAGACTCAAAGGTGATAAGTAACTTGTACAGTTATATAATTGGGAAGTGGCAAAGAAAGGATTTATACTCAGTTCTGAGTCCACATTCCACTGTAGCCATACTGTCTTAGAGATATTTAATGAGACTGACATGAGTTCAAAGGGAAAGCATCAAAATTAGACGTAATCATTCATATTTGTTGAATATCTTTCTTGTGTTGAGATATATTCTAAGCCCATATACCCATGAAGCTCTTATATTCTGCTGGAGGAAAAGAGACTAAACAAGTAACCTAACAAAGTCATCTCAGATAGTCCAGACAAGATGAAATGATACCATTATGCCCAGATTTCAAGGTCCCAAAAGCCCACCAGGGAGCCAGCCGAGTCCAATGCAAAAGCAAAGAGTCTTTATTCGAGCTAGCTCGGCTCCCCGACCACACTCACTGATCCAATGGCAAGCCAAGTGGCAGAGAGGGCGAACTCTGTGTGGAGAGAGGTTCATAGGGGGTTGGAGTAAGGGGAGGAGAAAGGACTGTGGGCCCTGCCGATTGGCCAGGTGCAAGTCGGTGTCTTGTTACACAGGATGTGGTCATATATATGGTGCGCACTTCCCTTGATTGTCATTGGTTAGTTTAAAGAAGTCCTGGGTGTGGCTAGCAGAGGCTTGGGCTTCTGGGAAGAAGCCTTGCCGAGCACATGGCTGCCCAAAAATGGAGAAGCCCAGGTAAGATGGAGGGCATAGCCCTTACCCTGGGGCAAGATGGAGGGCATAGTCCTCGCCCTTTCAGATACAAGCTAACTAGGAAAGAGGAATGTCCTCTCTGAAAAAGTAACTTGAAGGAAGACCAGCTTGTTGGGGAGGAGCCAGCCCTGTAAGGACTTGGAAGATAGAAAAGCCAAAGCCCTGAGATAGAAATGAGCTCTGGTATTTCAAGGAACAACAACAAACCAACAAAAATGGTGCAGCTGGAGCAGAATAATGAGAGGTTAGAGCAGTTTTGAAATGGCCAAGTAGGCAATAAAAAAATTATGTAGAGTCTTATAAGGTGTGGTAAAGAGTTTCAATGGTATTGTAAGTGTGGTGTGAAAAGGATGCTTACACAAGTGACAAGATGCGATTTATATTAAAGATCAATGGCTGATGTGTAGAGAATTGTGGGGAGGCAAGAGGAATCAGTTCAGGTAATAATTGACAGAAGTTGCTGAGGGAGTGTAAGAAAATGAAAGAAAAATAATCAAGAACAACTAGGTTTTTTGGCTTGAGCAACTTGGTGGTGGATAAAGGTTATAAATATTTCTCTCTTTTCCGCATCCAGCATGGCTAGACAGCGGTCTGGTTCCTGCGTAGAGGTGGCTGGAGATTGAGAAAATGAAAGAAAGAGACAGACACAGAAATAGAAAGAAAAAGCTGGGGCCGGGTGGGACAGCTGTCCTCTGATGGAGAGACAGTGACCCAGAGCCGATCAGCGCATTTATTTTATACAGCAAAATACCAGGAAGTTTTACTGAAGCCCAAGACAACGGAGATTATGTGCATTCTTGTAGCTTCTTTGTAATCGTCACTTCTGGGTGGGCCCAGATAATTGTGTTTGTTTCTGGTGCTTGGCTGGATTTAGATAATGAAACCCACCCCTCTGGCACCTGAGCTGAAGGTCAGGCTACAATATACCTGCCTCTGGCAAGGTATGTTTTCAGGGCATGGCTCTGCCAGGCACTGCTGGATTCAGATGACAATCAGCTCAGGGGCCTTTCTCAGGCACTCTCTACAAAAGGTTCCACTGCTTGAGATGGCGTAAACTTAAAGACGAAACATTATGGAAGAAAAATTCAGGAATTCTGTTTTGGGTGGAACTTTCCAGAATGCTTGGTGAGAGTGAAGGAGCGGCGGCCTCCTGAGGTGCATGCAGCAACGTGCTCTTTCAGCTCCTCCACACCTGCCTCGGCCCACTCACCGGCTGTCAAAAATGGTGAAAGAAACCACTTACTATGATGTTTTAGGGGTCAAACCCAATGCCACCCAGGAAGAACTGAAAAAGGCTTATAGGAAGCTGGCCTTGTTAAGAATCCAATGAAGAAGAGAAGTTTAAACAGATTCCTCAAGCTTACGAAGTGCTCTTTGATGCAAAGAAAAGGAAATTAAATGACAAAGGAGGAGAACAAGGAATTAAGGAATGTGGAACAGGTGGTGGTTTTGGTCCCCCCACGGACATCCTTGATATGTTTTTTGGAGGAGGAGGAAGGATGCAGAGAGAAAGGAGAGGTAAAAATGTTGTGCATCAGCTCTCTATAACCTTAGAAGACTTATATAATGATGCAATGAGAAAACTAGCTCTACAAAAGAATGTGATTTGTGACAAATGTGAAGGCCGAGGTGGTAGAAAGGAGCAGTAGAGGGCTGTCCCAATTGCCGAGGTACTGGAATGCAAAAAAGTTTATCTCCCCCACTATTCAAGCAGGCTAGAAAGCAAAGTTACTTTTTTCAGAATAAGAGGCCGTCCAAGGAATAGCAGAGAATTCCAAACAGTAGTTTTACTGAATAGGGGTTTTCCTTCACACAACAACCTGCCCAAACGTCTGCAGCGGCTTCATTCCGAATCACCAAGACACCGGCCGGCACGTGATGGGTCAGCAGCGCGCAGGACGGCTGCCATGGAAGTTACTCTGGGAGAGAAGACCCATCAAGCCCCAGCGCCTGGGAGCTGTTACCGCTGCTGCCGGGGCTCTGGGGGATCGTGAGTGTTGGCCCGCGCAGCAGTCTCGGCCCCAGGGCCCAGCGCTCGGCGGCGACTCCGGCAGGGCAGGGCGTCCGGGAGACTGACGCGGTGATTTCCTGGAACAAAGTCCTGAAGAATCT
>NW_006284014.1:630711-634410 GCF_000327345.1 Myotis davidii
GTGCCCGAGGGGGCGCCGGGGGTGTCTGCGCCCCCGAGTGAGACTAACCAGGTCTCATGGGGGTGCACTCGTCTGCCGGTCCCTCCTGCCCAGGCCTGCCACTGAGGAAGCTCCACTGCACTTGCCTCCCGCTCCCTTCTGGATACTTCTGCCCAGTCACTGGAGAAAGGGCCCCGGGCTCTTGCTGTTAACCCTCCCCTCACCCCCCAGTCTCCCCTCACCCCTCCCCGGAGGACCGGCTCCCAGCCCACGCCTGCCCTTTCCCTGGGCACAGGCTTCTCTGCCAGGGAATCAGATGCCTCAGTGCTGAGGCCCCAGTTGCCTCACCTCAGTCCCATCCCAGATCCCCGAGGAAACAGCAGGGGGTTCCTGTGGATCCTGTGGGAGAGCCGCCAGCCAATCACTAACCCGCCGGCGTCTGCAGGCCAGGGGCTGAGTCCCGCACGAGTTTAGGACAGAGGTCCTCTCCCTCTAGAGGAGATGGCGCCTTCAGGGTGTATGGTCCCAGCTGGGCTCTCTCTTCACAGCGAGTGTCTTGGCAGGACTATCGGGCTCGGCCGGGGCTGGGCAGACGGGCTCATGAGCCGAGTCCAGCACCTGAGCTGGTGCTGAGCTCACACAAAGGGCCTTCGTCCAGCCTGGAGGCGAGATTCTGAGGCAGTTTCCACACCCAGGCGTTCCAGGGGCCGAGACACAGGCTTCCCTCTTTCCTGGGCACCACCCACCCTTTACCCGGGCGCCTGCCCCACGTCCCAGCACAGTCTCTCTTCTGGAGCCGAGCTGGCAGCTCAGGAGACCTGCTTGGCCTCCGTGCCCCCCTCCTCAGGTCATTGCAGTGTCACCGACCCCAGACAATCTAGGAAGCAGCGCCCTTGCAAAGCCCCTGGACCCGGTGTGCAGGCGGCAGCACTGACCAAGCCTCCTCCAGCCCCGCGGCCCCGGCCCAGAGCCCCACCCCCAGGGACAGCCCCACCCCCGGGGACAGTCCCCCACCCCCGGGGACAGCCTCACAAAGCTCCTCTGCCTGGAAGGGACACGGAGCATCATCTGTCACAGCGCGGGCACTCACTGAGGGAAAATCAAATATTCTCTGACAGACTTTTCTGACAGATAAACGGTCACATTGTCTGCCATTCTTTGAATTACGGCAGAAGTAAATTGCACAGGACAGTGTGAAGGCGCACCGGGCCTCCTTGGCTCATATCTGTAAGGTTCACAACCATCACTGCATCAGCCAGGACAATGCAGGGCGGCCCGGAAGCGCACGCACACACTGAGTGACTATAAGTATGTTTTATTGATTTTTTACAGAGAGGAAGGGAAAGGGATAGAGAGTTAGAACATCAATGAGAGAGAAACCTCAATCAGCTGCCTCCTGCACCCCCGCTACTGGGGATGTGCCCACAACCAAGGTACCTGCCCTTGACCAGGACCCTTCAGTCCACAGGCCGACGCTCTATCCACTGAGCCAAACCAGTCAGGGCCTGAGTGACTATAGATGCAGCGTCTGTGAACACACGTGTCATTTCAGAACTGAGCTCTCGGCTGGTCAGTGTGTGGGCATCTTTTGGGGACACCCTGCTTTAGGGACTAACATTTCCCCTAATTTCTCTGAGGAGGTTGAATTGATAAGAAGTAATAAATGGGAGAGGATTCTGGTCAGAAAAACATCTTGGTGTGTTTTTTACTGGTTGGCGGAGGTCAGCTTGTCTGTGTGTGTGCTTATGTGTTTGTTCCCAAGACAACATTTAAGGGAGCCTTTTGCAGGAATGAGATTAGCTGATTTCCATGGTCAGACAGAAAAATTATTCTAACTGGGAAAGTATTAACCCAAAATGGCAGTAAATTGACATATTTCATTTATTGCTTTAATAAGACGTGTTTGTTTTGTAAAAGTCATTGCCTATTTCTTCTAAATAGGAAAAATAGAGGGAGGGAAAAGCGCTCACGCGCGCGCAGGGCAAAATTTGCGCCCCACAGAGTCCGCAGCCATTGGGACCAGCATGACCCGCAAGTGGGGAAGGGGCCCCTCAGGGCTGCTGGCAAAAGGGAACGCTAAAAATAAGCCCATAGCTGGACTGGATGTAAAGAAGCAACCTTGGACTGTGCGAGTCTGCCGGCTGCTTGGTGCCAGGGGCGAGTGGGCGCACAGAGACTGCGCGCGGAGACTGCGCGCAGACCTGGAAGGTGGAGGCTTGCAAATTCGCACAACTTATCAGGCTCTTGTTACAGTTCCCCTTAGATCCGTGCATTTGATTATTAAACCCAGTGCATGGGATTCCCCAGTTGGGGTCATTCGCAGAGCCTGTAGGGGAAAGTTCTATTTGGGGAGCCTGGGAAACAGAGCGGGCAGTAACTATTAAAGAACCAGCTCTGGGCAGTGGACTTTCCCAAATCAGTTTCAAGTACCATAGAAAAAAAAAAAACACCCTACTGATAGAGAGGACTTACAGCCTCGGAGGTCAATCCAGACACACTGCCACCCAGAGGCAGAGCCACGAACTGTCTCTTCTGTGATCACAAATAAAGGCAGTCTGGTAAACAAATACAACCTGCCTTAAAATCAGGTCTGTGGTTTACGGCACAGAGGGACAGTGTATCGCAGGGAAATTCAACACTCCCCTGAATCCCTGGCCGGACTAAGGCGTGCCAAAAAGAAGAGTAGAAGATCTGAAGCACCTTCACTACTGCATATTTTTATATATTTTTTTAATTCTTTTTTCACCATTTCATTAAGAACCTATTTTATTATTTTATTATTTTTTTTCATCACCTGATCTTACCTTTTTAATTACTACATTTTTTAACCAGTATTATTGCTATCATTTTACCGTTTTTTTCAAGTGTCATTTTATTTTTTTTTTCTTTATTTTATTTTGGGATTAGTGTTCTACACTCTATTTTCATCATGCCTTTAGCATCATTTCTCTATATCTCACATTTACCCTTAAGCCAAAACTCTATTCCTCACGTTTCCCCTTTTGTTGTCCTTTTTCTCTTACCCTATTCCTGCTTTAGATTTTCCCTATTCCTTCTTTTTACCCACTGTCTAAATTTCACCATACTTATATATCTAATTTCCAATCCCTTGCTCTAAATTCATATACACCTCTCTCTTATCTTTCTTAACTATCCAATTTTCTCTCTCTCTCTTTGTCGTTTTGCTAGTGTTTGTTTGATTTTGAGTATATTGGGGTTTTTTGTGCTTGTTTGGGAGATTGTTTTGTTTTTCATTTTCATTTCTCTATTTTTCTTATTTCTTCTTTCTCTGGTTATTTTTGTGCTTCTGTTTTCCCTAGCCTCGCTTGATATTATTGGTTGTTTGTAGTTTGTATTCATCTCTAGGGATCCGTTGCTGGAATTTGTTGGGATTAGTGGCAGTTCTATCGGAGTTTTCTCATATAAATAGTCTCCTCCCCTCTTCTACTTCATTCTCTTTTCTCTCTTACTTTTTTTCCCCTCTGTTTTCTCTTCTATCTTTTTCTCTTCTTTCTTCCTTATCCCCCACTCTCTTAGCTTGGGTGGCCACCTTTATTTGGGGTTATAAATACTGTAAATACATTTGTGTTCAGTGACTGGTACCTTGTGCCTTGTTGTGTTGTATTTTGTGCCTTTAAATCAACGCAGCAGATCAAAGCAACAGTGGCCTCCTGATCACCACACGCTCAACAGAAAGAGGAACAAGGATTAGAAAACCTA
>NW_006284014.1:634500-634900 GCF_000327345.1 Myotis davidii
TTTTCTCTTTAATCTTTTTCTTCTTTATCCCCTAATCCCCTTTGCTCAGGTGGTCACCTTTATTTGGGATTATTAATATCGTGAATACATTTATGTTCAGTGCCTTGTACATTGTGCCTTGTTGTGTTGTATTTTGTGCCTTTGAATCAGTGCAGCAGAGAGAGAACTACATAACCAAACACCTTGAGAAGAGAAATCATGGTGAAACAAAGAACCAACCCAAGTATGAAAGAAAAACAGGCATCATCAGAAAAGGAAGTAAATGAAATGGACGCAATGGAGGCAAGCAACCTGTCAGAGAAAGAATTCAGAGAAATGGCCATAAGGTGGATGAAAAGAATGGAAGACAAATTCAATAATATATGTCGGAACCAAGAGGAAATGAAGAAGACCCAAGAGG
>NW_006284015.1:0-207 GCF_000327345.1 Myotis davidii
CTCTATCCACTGAGCCAAACAGATTAGGGCTGGTCACATGTTTTTAGTGTCTTGATATTATATCATAACATCTTCAAATCCCCCTAGTATTATCTACAACAATCAAGGCTTAACTACAACAAGACTGTGCACAAAGACCACTAGGGGGTGCACTAAGAAAGTATAAAAAATGCGGAGGATACCTTTCAGCATTTCATATAATACTGG
>NW_006284017.1:0-396 GCF_000327345.1 Myotis davidii
AGAGTCTGAGTGAAGGTTAAAAGATTGAGTGGAAAGTTTGCATAACGCTTGATGTACTGCTTTGAGCTCGTTCTGCTGAAGTGTGGTTAGTCTGAAAAACAAAGGGTTGCCCTAACCGGTTTGGCTCAGTGGATAGAGTGTTGGCCTGCAGACTGAAGGGTCCTGGGTTCGATTCCAGTCAAGGGCACGTACCTTGGTTGCGGGCACATCCCCAGTGGGGGGTGTGCGGGAGGCAGCTGATCGATGTTTCTCTCTCATCAATGTTTCTAGCTCTCTGTCCCTCTCCCTTCCTCTCTGTGGAAGGTCAATAAAATATATTAAAAAAACAAAACAAAACAAAACAAAAACAAAGGGTTGATTATCGATAACTAGGGCAGCTGTGCCATTACTAGAACC
>NW_006284018.1:0-360 GCF_000327345.1 Myotis davidii
GGGGATGAGGACACATTTGTAATACCCTAACTATTAATAATAATTGAAAAAAAACAAAAAAAACAACAAAAATGAGAGAAACATGGTAATTAGTGTACGACCACTACCCTTCCCATTGGCTAATCAGGGCGATATGCAAATTAACTGCCAGCCGAGATGGCAGCCGGCAGCCCGGCAGCTGACAGGAACAGGGGAGGCTTGCTTGCTTCAGTGATGGAAGAAGCCAAGCTTCTCCGCCTGCCTTGCCGGCCTCTCAGCTGCACTCTAAGCAACATTATAACAAATATAGAAGCTAAACAAAACCCCTGGCTTCAGCCAGCATGACCACAACATTGTTTCAAATACAGAAGTTAAACAAAG
>NW_006284019.1:0-431 GCF_000327345.1 Myotis davidii
CCTCCTGCACTGTCACGGGTGTCTGCACTGTCACCATGTATCTTCTATCCTGAGCCAGGGACCCTGCAGGAAAAGGAGGGTCAGCCGCAGCCACTGTCCTACTCTCCCCTCTCCCCTCAGACACTCACCTGCCCACAGCAGGGGCAGCAGCCACAGCATCTCTGACATGGAGGGTTTCTGGGCTCCTGTGGGTGAAAAAAGAATGAAGACAGTGGGAGAGGAGACCGTGGTGTGACCACGGAAGCTGGGGAGGGGCATGAGAACTTGGCCGTTCACAAAAGAGGAACCTCAGAGTCCAAGCCCTTCCCCTCTCTGCATAGGGCAGGCAGACACCCCACAGCCCAGAGACCCAGGACACTCGCCCAGAGAAGGACAGACAGAAAGCTAGCCCCATGTCTTGCCCAATCTCGGGTCTTCCCTGCAGCTCCAGA
>NW_006284020.1:0-803 GCF_000327345.1 Myotis davidii
CTCTCCCACCTCCACAGCAGTGCTAAGGATGTCGGTTGCACATCCCCCAAGGGATCTCAGACTGTGAGAGGGTGCAGGCCAGGCTGAGGAAACCCCCCAAGTGCACAAATTTTATGCACTGGCCCTCCAGTGAACAATATAAACAGATTAACAAAAATAGATCTAGAGACAGAGAAACACCAAACAGGCCTTCAAACCTCAGAGTGAAGGCAGGGGAGGAGGGTGGTTAAGAGATCATCTGAAGGACCTGTATGCATGCATATTAGCATAACCAATGGACATGGACACTGGGTTGGTGGGGGCTTGTCGTGTGTGTTGGGAGTGGCCAGGGAGGGATTGATAGGGGAAAAGGAGACATATGTAATACTTTAAACAATAAAAAATAAAATAATAAAATAATAAATAAATTAACTAACCAACAAAGTAAATAAAAAAAAATAAACCTACATGTGGGGTTGAAGGGTTCAATGAGGGAAAAGGCAGGAAACCTATAATACTTTCAACAATAAAGACAAATTTAAAAAATAAAATAATCCTACATTCTAACTCTCATATTTTGTTGTTGTTCTGGGTTTTAAGAATGTAAATCTTATGTTTATATTAATGTGTGCTGCTGTGGGAAAAATAACAGGCCCTATTTTCTCAGTCTCTTCTAAAGACACTTAGGAAATATATGAACTAAAAATAATTCCCTAGTGAGTTCAATGATACCTATTTAAGGTATTTATATAGATAGATTATACATGATATGAATATAGAATAGATATAGATATAGCTACAGATACAGATAGATATAGATAGAT
>NW_006284021.1:0-254 GCF_000327345.1 Myotis davidii
AAAATCGTGCACCTATTGATGAGGACAGTAGGTCTGGAGTGAGGGCGGGGGGTGGGAACTGGGTGGACGGGAGTTTATGGTGGGAAAAAACAGTAACTAATGTAATAATCTGAACAATAAAGATTTAATTTAAAAAATAAAATTAAAAAAAAGAAATGATAAAAAATAAAAAAAAAGAAATAGGAATGGACTAAACATACAGAGAATGGGTAAAACAACTATTCATTCTCCAATGTGTTTATCTTCCTCTAGAA
>NW_006284022.1:0-3835 GCF_000327345.1 Myotis davidii
TACCTCAGTTTGAAACCCTGCAATTTGAAACCCTGGGGGTCGTTTAAAAGCAATAGGACTCTGGGCTGTGTTAATATTCAGAGCTGTTTACAATGGATGCAGTTTCAAAGGCAGAAGGCGGTGCCTTGAGACAAGAGGGAGGAGGGGTGGGGGAAACATTCCCAGGCAGAGGAGGAGAAGTATCTAAAAATCCTCAATGTTCCCTGTCCTGTGGGAAATTCAGGAACTGTTAGTGGTTTTTTTTTTTTATGACTTAAGCATGACATTGAGGCAGTGGGGTCCAGTCAGTCTACCTCCCGGCTTTAGTCCACATTGCGTGTCTGTAATGTGCTGGTCTCCTACTTTTATTTCGTGGTGGGGGATGGTGGGGGGGAGAGTTGGCAAGCTCAGATCTGCTGTCATCTCTCCATGCAGAGAAGTAGGACTTTGAATGCCAGAGGTTAAAATTTCCACAATAGTTGACTTGTTTGGAACCTGCACGTATTTCTTGTATAACTGCAGAGTATAGAATAGCTGTCCAGGCTTACCAATTAATTGGCCAATTACATGACGGGCTGAGGTTTTCTAGTGAAGAACTTAGTACATCTATTCTTGTCATTAAGCAAAATGAATGGATAAAGAATATATAAAAAATGAAAATTGTGGTTTGTATAAAGTCCAATTGGGGTTGCCAATTTATATTCTGTTTTTTGTTTGTTTCTTTGGAGGGCTATGCTTATGTATTTTTCTTATCCAAAAGCTTTATGGTTTATATGTTGATATACTGTATGTTTTATATAATTTAATACTTTATATGTGGTTTCTATCCATAAAATACCTTATACATTGTCTTCTGAAACACAAGCCATAAACCCAGTCTGCTTATAAAAGTGACCGTATTTTCTAAAACACCTGTTTTTCCATTTCCCTGTGTCCTCCCTGCTGTTCTTCTCAGTGTCCTCCACATGGGCATTTGCTGCCCAGCTGTACCCACATCTTGGTTTGGGCTACTGATGGGGAAAAGAGTGGGTGAGGGTGAGGCTTTCTTCACCTTTATTCTGTTAAATTGGGGATGTTCTCACCTAGTGATCACACAGAGTGCACACCCTTCACTGGCAGTAGTGATGAAGACTTGACACTTATTTCTAGGGTCCATCCCTGGCCCCACCACCCTGCAGTGATGTGTGTGATATGGGCAGAACCCTTTCCTTTGTTTCTTAAAAGGGATCGTAATATTCTGTCTTACAGCTGCTGTGAGGACAAAGTTAGATGACACATGTTTAGCCCAATTCCACAGTGTGGGTTGGTCAATTTGCTGATGACTCCAGAGCACAGTTTGAAAGTTAAGGCCTCAGTAAATCAAATTGTGCATCCTCTCCCATGGCCAGTCTCTCCTAGACTTCCTGGTGACAAAGGCTCTCCTGGGGAAAGTTTACTTTTCTGATATGAAGGCTCCTTATGGGTTGGGCAGGGTGGCAGGCTTACCCCACGCAGTCTTCTCGAACCATTCCATGTTTAATGATATGTACGGAGAGAAACAGTGAAACTTCCTGTGCCCTTGGGAAGCTTACATGGACAGGCAGGAAGCTATCAACAGTTGCAACAAATTACACAATTAGCAAAAATTATGGAGGTGGTTTATAAATTCTTTCCAGTTGCAAAAAAAAGGCAGGGGAGTGAGAGGCCCTTAAACTAATAATTTTATCCTATTATTTCCCAGGGGTTCATGGAAACTGAGCCTGACCAAGATGCAAGTAACTCCTCTCTGTTAATAGCTCCGAAAAATGCAGGTGTGCTCCTCCAAACCCGGGTTAGGTTACAGGCTGTGGCCGGCTGAACCCTGCACTGTACCCACTTCTCTTTGGAAATATTTGAGGGAGAAGGAGGTGTGAGCGGAGGCGACTGTTGGGTTGTTTGCAGAGAGCTGGAGAGCTGTGACATTTTTCTTTTGTTTTGATTTTCTTGCAATCCTAAGGTAACTGTTAGAGAACCGCGGGCAGTGAGCAGAGTCATTTGAGGAATTGAGCCAGGGTGCCACCTGAAGAGCCATGTGCCCTGGCTCCTCTCAGTCCCTCAGGGCGTGGCCACAGTTCACAGCCCTGCCCACATGAACGGCTCCGATTGTTTGCGTCTTTACTGTTTAATTTAGCACAACCGGTAAAGCTCATTATGGGTTGCGAACAACCAGCCCGTTCATCCCTGCGAGTCTAGTACATCTTGGTTTCCTTATGAACCAGGATGTAGGTTCCAATCACTGCCTGTTCAGTTTGTTTTGGGAAAAGGTGCCAGTCAGAGCGTTTAAAGAAAGCATGGCCTGTCTTTTTAAGCACTCTGCATTGATGAGTCCACATTATTGCAGTGAGCAGTGCTCTCATCTTTTAAGATGTGCAAGTATTTTTTTCTCAAGGTCTCATATTATTAGTAAGAAATGAATGAAATGAGTGAAGGTCTAACCTGCAAGCAGAATTAGCTGGTTATTGAGAAACAAAGTGGATAATTATATATGAAC
This sequence comes from Myotis davidii, assembly GCF_000327345.1. NCBI lineage: Eukaryota > Metazoa > Chordata > Mammalia > Chiroptera > Vespertilionidae > Myotis > Myotis davidii. The sequence goes on from NW_006284022.1 coordinate 2,489, forward strand.
TCAATCCACATGCCAGTCATCTTTACTCAAGTTTAGTTAATCATTCCCTGACTTATCAAAATCACTTGCTTTGTATCTCTTTCCTTTTATTTAAGACTCGAAAGTACCTGCAGCTTTACTGAACTCTGGCTTTTATTTTAAGAACTTGATTGAGGAGCCAGGCTGGTATGGTTCAGTGGTTGAGCATTGGCCCATGAACCAAGAGTCAGGGTTTGATTCCCGGTCAAGGCATATGCCTGGGTTGTGGCTTGATCCCCAGTAAGGGGTGTGTAGGAGGTAGCCGATCAGTGATTCTCATCATTGATGTTTCTATCTCTCCCTCTCTTCTCTCTCAAATAAATAAAAACATATTTTTAAAAAGAGCTTGATAAAGGAAAGTAGAAATATTAGGTAATCTAATTTCCCATTTATTTTACCTCTGGTCTCTGTGTAACTCTGGATGAGCCATTGTTCTACATAGGGTGAAGATCCCAAAGGTGAATAAGGCTGCTGATGGTGGTAATGAACTAAAGCCAGATACTCACGTTACTTCTTGGATTCACTTAATTTCGAGTTAGGAGATAGAAGATAAGAGTTAGGTTGCAGAATGGTGGCAACCAAAGCTCTGAATCATGGAATTAGAGGTCTCCTGTTAACCCCTTCCCCGGCAGAAACGTGTATGCTCGTTTTCACAAAATGTTCTTCTTCAGTCGTCGACGAGTATACTAAGAAAATATGGTAAAAAAATATGGTTTATAGGAAGACGAGTTACAAACTGTTTTCATAACCAGCATCAAAAATACTACATAGAACCAAAATAAAAAAATTAGTCTGAAAAAGAAACGTTTTTAAGAAAAAAATTGTTGGGGAAGGTTAAATAGAGTCTGAGGCACTCTGTAAGAAAGTCCTCAAAAAGCAAAGAACTGGGTTTCCTGGAACCCTCTGTGCTCGATTTAAACTTCACACAGATTTGAAAATGCTTTTGTCCAAGTAGCTGCAGAATGGTCTTGTCTGTTTTGTTTAATTTCTCCACAGCCTGTTACTTTGTTGGTTAGGAGCCCCTTTTAGAATGGATTTCATGATGGCTCCAGCTTAATTAGGAATGAGTCATGTGTCATCCGAGTTCCATTCACTTGAGCCTAGTTTATAGAATGATTTCCATATTCTATTTGTGAAATTCTGATTTCATATAGATTATTGAGTGGTTTTAAAAGCTGTCCAACATGGTCAGGTTCAACTTCTGGCATATTAAGCTTAATTATGTTTATGTGCTATTTAATTAGATACCATCTTACAGTAGATTCTATGTTTAGAAAAGTGGAAGCACATGCCAAAGGGTTTAAAAAAAATTATGGGGGAGGCACTGGA
>NW_006284022.1:4848-11632 GCF_000327345.1 Myotis davidii
GGGGTTTTGGTTTCTTTCACAAGTTCACTTGAAACAGGACTTAGAAATGATTCAATTATATTGAATTCCAGACTGTCTTAAAATACAGACTGGTAAATATCATTTATTTGGGGGCGGGGGGAGGGTGTGTCTAGGGAACTTGATTATATGTGAGGTCTTAGAGCTCAGTTCATCCTGGGCAGAAAGGAGCCCACATTTTCACTAAGTTTTTTAAAGAGTTCTTGACCAAACAAGAATAAAACTACTGGCTTAAAAAGGAAAAAGTATAATTTTCTTTGAGCTACGAAGGGTAGAATATGGTAGGATGGGAAAATAGCCCATGGCTAGGTCAAGAGACTTGGGGGTTTGTTGGGCAACGTGACTTTGGGCTAAGCAGTTAATTTCCTTTCTGTAAAGGGCTGTGTGACTTCCAAGACTCCTTGCGTTCAGGTTTATAATTTTATCCTAAATGAAGCAAAGAAGGAATAAACTTACTACTCATTGGATGCTAAGAATTAGTAAATGGGTCTGTGTGTCTAGAGTACTTACTTAAAAATAATTATTGAGTGGTTAGTGGTTCTGAGTGGATTCTTCAGGTGAATGCCGTGGGCAGCACAGGGACAGAGGGTGTGTGGGGGGGACTCAGGGAGGGGTCCTTTCTCGGGCCCTTTAGGTGTTGCTGAGGGGAGAAAATACCCCATGGTATTTCTTTCTTTGATGGTGCCTCCTTTTTGCCTCTGGCCCAAAGACTACTGTGAATACTGCTGCAAACGTAATTTAGATCCTTGATTTCCTTTGTAAGAATTTAGGTAAAAAATGGTAAATAAACGAAGGGCACAGTTTCCCAAGGAGTCGCGTATCTCTGCCTTTCTTTGGGCCACTGCGGGCAGCACCTCCCGCAGGCCTGTAGTGTGTGGTTGGGACGTGTGCAGTTGTAGGCGGTGCCCATAAACTGCCTTGAGTGAAGGGGCAGATTCAGTAGTGATCCCTGAGGAAGGGCAGCTGCACACCTCGCCGTGTCTGCCCTCCCTAAGCTGGCTCTCACCATCGACTGCAGGAGCATGGCAGCTATCGGAGTAGCTTGCAGCCCTTCACCCTGGAGATCTTTAGTGTCTGCCTTTCATGGTGGCAGCTCAACAGCTTAATATGGGCAGTCCAGTGACTTGAATAATTCAATTTTGATCTTTTTGAGGGGTCAGATTTTTACCACATCTGTCCATCCGCCTGGGTTTTCATTGGTTTCCTCTTGGTCAGACACTGTTTTTGTGAAAGTCATGCCTCCATATCATAACTGCACTCCTTAAGACTTGCTCTATCCTGCTGACTAGAAGCCTTTATTTGTGTCTGAATAGCTACCTTTCTTCCATGTGGAGTTTGTTCATGCCTTCAGTGGGATTTCTTGGGCTTTTCCCTTCCACATTCTTTGTCATGTAAATTTCCATAAGGAGGAAGCTTTGGATTTTTTTCTCTTTTTCTTTAGAACAAATTCTTGGAATTTGGAGCCTGGTTTGGGGATACAGCTAGAATGCAGTGAAATTGGAGGTACACTTAGTGGTTTGGAATTTCTTGACAGGAAGTGGGTTGTTTTTTTAATCTAATCCTCTCCTGGAGGATTGTCAGTCCATCTGGTTAGGTAACTTTTCACAGATCTGTCTTTTTTCTCCACTTGACTTGAAAGCAACAGGATTGTTCAGTTTCATGTACCTAGGAATCCCTTGCTAATGATTTGTTTATTGCCCGTGACTTTCCTTCCTGGTACTTTTTTTTTTATGTGTTAGAAACGATCCCACACTTTTCTTCCTTTCCCAAAGGGGTGCTGAGGTTTACTCCTCAGTGTGAGTCCCGCTATGGACCTGTGTGGAGGCCCTAAACATGTTTTGGAACTTAGATATCAGGAGTAAAGGGGCATTTTCGTTGTGCTGAGGACCTGTGTTCCCGTGACGAGCCAGGGATGGCGGAGGGATGATTTCAGAGGCTTTCTTCAGTCCCGGGTGCTCCGTGCAGGGCCTGCCTTCCCTGAGAAGGTTGGCTGCTGGATTGTCTGAGGTTACATGTCAGAACTTCTGCAGAGAGTATTTTACCCAAAACAAAAATTATGGATGGTCTTCTCTTCCTTTCCCTTTTCTCTCCGTATTTTCTACTTTCTGCTTGAGAACCACTTCAAAGAGTCAGATGTGTTGGTGCCAGACGCCAGGCAGTTATTGTTAAAAGAAGTTGGAAATATAATTGAAAACAAACTTTGTTGAGAAAAGCCGATCTAGGCGAGCTCTTACTTTGAGGGAGTGGAGGGTTCCAAGTTTTCCCTCTATTTGGAGCTGATGTCTCTGAACACTTGTTCTGTGAGATGAATCATCTGTGAATTCTACATCTGGGAGTTATAGATTGGGAAATGGCATTCTTTTAAATGTGGAAGAAACACAAAAGCTTAAAGTTACAGCGTAGTTGGAAAATTCTACTCAGACTTAAAAAATGAGCATTAAGGTAAAATTGGCTGAATAATTGGATTGAGATTATGATACTGAAAATAGACATGTCCATGTGTGGGAAGCAGTGTGATGGCCACACTTACTTAGTGAGGACCCCCTCCCCTTTGTTTTGGGACAGATTCCATTTAAACATTTTTCATAAACATTAAATAATCAGGATCATTAGAACTTAGTTAAAGCAAATAGGACTTGCGAGTCTGAATTTATTTTAACATTTGTTTTGAACTCTTCAAATAAGTTCAAGTTGTTAACCAGGGAAGAGCCTAGAAGAGTGCAGTGTGCAAGGGTCTCCTGGGAAGGGAAGGCTGTGTTCCCGACCTCGGCAGAGCCCCACTTCCTTCTGCGGGCGTGGTGACCAGGGGGTGGTGGTGGGCATGAAGCAGTCATGCTTGAGGTGGCACAGTGGCTCTGGAGCCCGGCTTCCTGGGTGACCTTGGGCCATTTACTCAGCTTCCCTCTGACTCAGTTTCCTCTTACATTCAAAGGATAATTGAAGTGTCCACCTCGCTAACCTTGTTACGAGAACAACATTGAAATACTTTTTAATTTTTAGAAGAGGGCCTAACAGCAGAAGCCTGAGGAAGGTTAGTTATTATAATAAGTATAGTGGTAATGGTAGTTCATGTTTTTGCAGCAGGGCCCATGTACATTAATTTAATTATCATCTTAACTATGAAATATGTCACTTCCATATTGTACATGAGGCCAGAGGGGTGACTCGCTTGCCCAGGGTCTAGCACAACCGTGGGCAAACCAGGGCCCGCGGGCCGGATCTGGCCCATTTGAAATGAATAAAACTAAAAAAAAAAAAAAAAGTCCGTACCCTTTTATGTAATGATGTTTACTTTGAATTTATATTAGTTCACACAAACACTCCATCCATGCTTTTGTTCCGGCCCTCCGGTCCAGTTTAAGAACCCATTGTGGCCCTCGAGTCAAAAAGTTTGCCCACCACTGGTCTAGCACTTGCCAGAGTTAGCCCTCCATCCTGACTCTGCAGGATGTCTTTGGAAAGAACACTGCAAGACTATTACTGTCTGCCTTCTGTTTGTCTTGCCTCTCCTGCAAGTTTGTGAGCTCTTTGAGGCCAGTGATTGGCCCTTCAACTCTCCGGTGGCCTGCAGTACCTGCTCATAGAGCAGTGCTCCCAACGGCGTCTTCATGGCATCTTGCAGAGCATGCTTCCTCGTTGGCAGGCTGGTGTGTCAACCCATTTTTGGTGTGCCCCTTTGGCATATGTCTCCCCATCTGTTGTTTATTGTTTCTGTTAGGTTGTGGTTTGTGTTCCTGCTCCATGTTTCTTTGGTTTCTGGAGCAACTGCGAATATTATATGCTTGGGGATCAGGAAAAGTAAACTATTTATAAACAGTAAAGTATCCTTGGGTTTGGAAAGTGTTTTTCTCAAATGCCTGTGTATTTGGTGGCTTTATTATAATCTTACCCACGTAGCCTAGACAGTTTGCAGATCGAGGCACATTTAAAAGATGGGCGAGTCCTAGGCTGGCCTTGTGTAACCCGCTTACAGACAGCCTTGGCGATAAGGCCTTGGTGTTAACGCTGACCTGACTTGGTGTATTTTTAACTCCAGAACATATAAACAGTTTAGCCTGCCGATGGAGTTTATGCTGCCTGAAATCCTGGACATGCCTTGGGCTGTGTGGCCCTGGGAGGTGGATGTGGTCCTGGGAGACTGCTATGGCAAGGGACTCATGGCCCCCCACCTTTCATTTTAAAAAAGGACCGCAGCAGAGATAGATGAAAGGAAGAACAGTGAAATTCATCAGTGATTTTGCATGGTAAATTGATGTTCACCTTTTCTTCTACACCATTTCTGTTTGTTATACAGACTTTAAGGGGAATGGAGAGCTTTATACTCACATCGGTTCTGCTTCCCTTTTAGCCACAGGGGTCTTTGCAGAGTCACTGGTTGGAACACATGACTCCCATTGCCCAAAGCTCTGGCTGTCCATCCACCTCTCCACCTTCATCATTCCTTCCTGGCTGGCTCCATATGCCCTGGCCACAACGTGGGACCTTTTTCTAGGCTCTTATAACACTGCAGGTCACATGTCCCTTACATCCTGTCTCCTCTGCTTGAAGAAGTGCTCTTCCTCTGTGCCTTGCAGACTCCTACTCACCCCCTTAAAGGTCTCTTCCCCGGAACCTGTGCTGACCTTCCCTCTGGGTTAGATTCTTGCCTGAGGACTGCAGTCCTTTCTAGAAGTTTCATGTGATATTTGGTTGTCTGTTGTCTGGTTAGTTCGTAAGCTCCCTGAAGGCAGGGCTGGCTTTGTTTCTGATGCACCATTGTATTTCCAGAATCTAGCACAAAGCCTGGGACACCTTCATTGCCAGTACAGACACTGAAATAGATAGAGCTGTTGGTATTCATTCTGTGTGTTACTATAAATCCTATAGAAATACCTCTCCCAGACACTTTGGATAATTCGGGCCTCCCAGGAGCTCACCTATTTGTAAATTTCCTAAATATGCCTCATCTGTGTGATAGTTTCCTCCACTCCCCACCAAATACTAGTGTTGAGAAAGGTAGAAGAATGGAAAGGAAGGAAGATGCAGCACATAGAATGGGTGGTCTTTTTAGTCCCTCTGTTGTGGGAAGATGGCTTTTAAATCCTGAATACCTCTGGCCAGCCAGCTGGTTTGGGTTGCTTGGGTCTTGGTTATTTTGCTAAGTCCTCTCTACTTTGACAAGAAGGGTGACCAGGCATGGTTGTTTTTCTCCCTCTTTGCTGGCGGAGCAAGCTGTAAGAACACCAAGGGCAGGTTACCATGCCCACAGTGGTGCAGGCCCAACTAGCAACTTAGATTCACAGAAACTTCCACAGCAGGAGGCTTTGGGCAGATGGATTTCTAAACCTGGCCCACTTTGGCGTGGACCTCAGGTGTGGGCAGTCTCCTGGAGATGCTCGCGAGGGGGTGGGAAGGCTGCCCTCTGCCCAGGGAGCTCTGCCTCCTGGTATTTTAATGGTATCGAGGTCTTGGGCTGTGTTCTGCAGGGAGGCCCTCCGTTGCGTACCCAGTAAGCTGTGATGGTTGAGGAAGTTGACTTTATGTTAAAGGGGTTTTGCGCTGTTGACCTATTTGCCTAGTAACCATGCCTTTATTTTCATTACTTCTAATTTTCTGGTAGACATGTTTATTGAATAAAGAGGAAACTGCAACAGAAGAATAATTGATCTCATTATTCAGTGATAAACATTATCACTTTGTTGTGTAAATTTCCACTAATGTCTGTTGTTGAATACCTGTTTCCAGTTAATATTGTTTAAACAAAAGTAGGGTTGCTATTCATTTGTAATTCTGCTTGTAAAAGTTTTTGAGGCATAATTAATATATAACAGTTTCAGGTATACAAGATAATATCTGCTTTTTTATAAAATTTAACAAGCATGAATATTTTCTTCAACTTTAGGCATTTTAAAAAATACTGTGTAAGTAATAATTAAATTTCTTCTGATATTAGGCATTTAGGTTTTTTATAAGCTTAGGTAAACATCCTTATACATATATGTTTATACATTTGCTTCCTTAGGATGAGTTACTGAATCCACATTGCTTTGGGTATGCAAATTCTTAAGATTTGACACCACAGCTCCTAGAGGCCACTGATTTCTGTTGAAATTGTGCCCATTTCCTCCACACCCTCACAAACATTAGATCCTTTTGTTTTCTGTAACCCTACACCAATTTAATACATGAAAATTGCATTGAATTATTTTACTCTGCATTTTATTTTTAATTTATTTTTCTGATGCTTTAGGTAGGCACATAAATGATCTTAGTGCCCTCAACTGTGAACTTTGGGCTTGAACACAAATATATCTCCCTAATTCAAGAGAGGGTGTCTTTCTGGGAGGAGTCAGGGCCAGCCTGTGTGCCCGGGCGCCCCTACCTACAGCTGGTAGGCATCAGAGCCGATTAGCGTGGTGGAGAACCCCTCAGGAACAGCTTCCAGCAAATGGAAATTATTTTAAAACAAATTGATGTGGTTTTTCTGTCAAACCTACTTGGAGCATAAACAAGGTTGGATTGGAAGCTGCTTCCCTTCTAAGAATGAGTGTGTTTGGAATGTGGCTTTCAGCAAAGTAAACATGGTCTTGAAAGTAAGTTGTCATTGTGTTGGTCTGATCTGAAAAGTAAGAGTAGGACTAACTATCGGCTCTCAGTCCGACTGGCTGGAGGCCTTCCTTCATTTGTCTTCCTGCCTGCTGCAGGGTCACTCCTTCCTCTAAGGCAGTGGTTCTCAACCTTGGCTGCACATTACAATCACCCGGGAATCTTTTGAAAATCCTGATTT
>NW_006284022.1:13040-13537 GCF_000327345.1 Myotis davidii
CCCGGCAGAAGGCAAAACAATGCTTTTAATGTTCTAATTATATATTAATGAACAACCAGGCCAAGGGACACTTGCCAAGAAAGCTACAAAGTGAGAAAGCCACCAATATCGGAGTGAACTTTGCACTCTGAAAGTGTGAATGATGTTGGGTGAAAGAAGTTTATTGCATAAGGGGAGCAGCTGGAATCCCTTTGATGTTGGTTAGCATCCTGGCCACGTGAGAGTTTCGGACTTCCCAGTTAACTATGTCTTTCCTGGTGAGGGTAGCACGTGATACCTGGGTGGGGGTGGGGGGAACACCTGCTCTGGTCCCGGAAGGACCGACATACAGGGGGGGCGGGGGGGCGCATTGGCCAGTTATACCTGCTTTTGATCCACCTCAACCAACTTTAAAACAGAACCACCCTCCCAATTTTCCCTCAGGAGGGACTTTTCCAGAAATAGATTGCTATTTTAAAATCTGCCTACCCCAACCACAGAAAGGGGATAGATTTTAA
>NW_006284022.1:16213-27300 GCF_000327345.1 Myotis davidii
GGCTCTTGCCACTGTGCCTCTTTCGTGACTTTATCCTTCCGGCCTCGGGTTAAACATTCCTCCAGGCTTTTCCCAGAGCACAAGGCAGTGGTTGGTCTCTGCCTTCCTCCAGGAGAGGCTTGGGGACGCGGCTGTGGTTCCTTGCTCAGCGTCTTCTCCCTTTCCTGCCGTAAACTCGGTGAGAGCAGAGATACCTTATTGCAGTGGTCCTGGATGGAGTCCCACGCCACTCCTGGCACATGCGAGGTGTTCAATAAGCATTTTGTGTTCATTAATTTCCTAACGAAACGTGAGTGGCTGCTGGCTTTTCTGTTGTGTTCTATTATCCCAGGCCTTGTTCCTGTGTCCCTGATACATCTGCCCACACACCTGTAGAAATAACCACAGGTTGGCCATCCACATGTCTGCCCTTCTGGGACTGTTTATTTTCTGCTCCGTGGGGGCTAATCAGATGCCTTTTTTTAAAAACCCTCACCTGAGCATATTTTTTCCATTGATTTTCAGAGAGAGTGGAAAGGAGAGGGAGGGGGAGAGAAAGTGGGAGGGGCGAGAGAGATCCACGGATCAGGGCAGGATCAAACCTGCAACCCAGGTATGTGACCTTGACCAGAGTTGAACCTGAGACCCTTTGGTGAGCAGGCTGACACACTCTAACCACTGAACCCACCAGCCAGGACTAGATGCCTTTTAAGGGCCAGTTGTATACACTGAAATTAACTGTTTATTAAAAACAAAAACTAAAAATACGACCCATCTGCATTTATTTCAGATAGCAACTTCCAGAAAGCCCTGCCAAAGGCGGGATATAGAAGGTGCGGTGATGGTGGAGGTGATAGGATCTTCCTTGAGATGTGTGGTGGTTAATGTGTAACCTCTTTAACGAGGCTCCTATGGCGGGTTCATAAACCGTGCTGTGGAGCATGTGTTTGTAGTAAGTGCCTGGCTTTGCAGATAATTCATACCCCAGGTTTAATTTCCTTTGGTTGAAAACAAGCACCACCACCAACTGGTAATCCTTCTATCTTAAAACAGGTTGGACACACCCAAATAGTGGCTGGAGAAGACTTCCTTAGATTCCCTCTTCCTTAGCCCATTCTCAGCCGCGTACAGTTTTAGAGAGTGAACTCAAGTGAGATAAAGAAAGAGAGGTGGGGCCTGGCCAACTCGGCTGGTTGGAGTGTCATCCCATGTACCGAGAGGTTGTGGATTCGATTCCAGGTCAGGGCACATCCTAGGTTGTGGGTACAACCTCCCTCCCTCTTAAAAATAAGTCAATAAGTGTATCCTCGATTGAGTGTTAGGAAGGAAGGAAGGAAGGAAGGAAGGAAGGAAGGAAGGGGAGTGGAGAGTGGAAGGTTGGTGTGGAGAGGAGGAGAGGACTGTCTCCCTCATGGGGACAGGACGTCAGGACTGGGGTCTGACAGCCGGCCTAACTACCGATGGCTCCACTGTGCGTTGGTGTCTTTGGGGCTTGTCCACTTGGAGGGGCTGGATTAGAAATGAGAGAGCGTGACTGCAATAAGAGCTTACCAGCAAACTAGGGTGATTTTGCCATCCTAGAATTGCCTACCACAGGAGAGGTAAATAATTGCTGGAATTTGGGTAACATAAAACCCAGAGGCTAGGTGACTCGGTAGTGGTGTATCTGGCTTCACGAATAACATTTTGAAGTGCTTTCTGCCCCTAATGGCAACAGAAGCCATCGGCTAAATAAGCCAGCTGTTAAGTAAGAGCAAGAGCAGGAGTGTTTGCACAAACCACCTTTAAATTTTCTGATCCTCGATGAATGTCAGTTGGTTTGTGAATTATTAACTTAAGTGTGCGTGAGGAAATACTGGCCACTTAAATGCCGTGTGTATTTTTATGTAAGAAAAAATAAAACCGACCACACCCTCAGCTGCTGCCATTTCACTCAGCAGGCGTATTTAAAGCAGAGGCCGGAATGCTGGCCCCTCAGCCACAGGTGCACCATCTATCACAGCTCCTCCCGTGCCCTTGGGTTCTGCCAAGGAAGGCAGGCAAGGGATTTGCACTCAGCCTGTTGGCAGATACAAGTGGGATGGTCCTTACTGAGCTGATGGAGTGCCCAGGTCTGCGTGAGGGTTTGGTAGGGCTGCCTGTCTTGTTGGGAAGAGAGTGACCGGTCAGCATAGTGGGCTTAGTGAGTACAGAAGCCTGGTTTAGGAAGTCTGTTTAATGTCGCTTCCCTTCAACTTTGCCAGAGGACTTTGAGGTGGGTCCTTTAATTTGTTACTGGAGAGAAGCCCATCTTTTTTCTGTCTTGATTTCCTTGGCATGAAAACCTGAAGTTGGTCTCCCCTCCAGTCACCACAGGGTGTGCCCTTGGAAGAAGTCAATACAGCCGATTTATATCAATGGACTGGTTATCTCTTAGGACTTACCTGGGCGGGGAATTGAGCAGCAGCCTTTATTTGGAGGGAGGGACAGGCTGAGGGAGGAAGACTCCATAAAGGATGAAGGCGGAGGGAGGGAGTTTGGAAGTGGAGCTGACAAACGGTTGTGGAATAGCAGGTCTTCCTCTGAGCTGGGTTCACCCGGGGAGAATAAGTCACCCTTGGAAATGCCTGGGTGAAGTGCTAGGGGCTCAGTTACTTTACTGCACGGTCTGAGCTTTACCCATTTCCAGGGCAGACAGCATTTGTGCCATGGGAAGGGAGAGAGCAGACGCCTGTTTCCTTCCCCATCTTGTCATCGTCCTCTGGAGCAGTGCCATGTGATACTGGCAGTTCTGCATTACATGCCTCCTGCATGGAAATGGGAGAGAAGAAATCCAGGCTGTAAATAAATCTGTTTTGGGACTTTGTAGTGGCAAATTATGTGAATGAGTGGATTGAAAGTGCCTGGTTTAGAGCATTGTGAATACCCAGGCCTTAGATAAATATTGACACCAGCAGGGTGACAGGCCTACCATTTATGGCATTCCCCTGGGAATAAAAGAGCTTTCTGAGGTGCTTGTGACCTTACAAACCACCCTGGCGAGTTTGTGCAGGTGCCTCCCCAGTAGCTCTTTGGGTTTGAGAGTGGGCGGGTTTGTCTTTGTGCTTGTGCAAGCTCCAGCCTAACTGAATCCCAACCTGCTTTGGCGTATCGATCTGGTTCACTTTGCTGCAAGTGAATGTAGTTGCCAGCACAGTTTTGCAGAGTCATGCTTGTGTGGTCACACAGACCAGCCTTGGGATTGGAGCACCTTTGTTTGTTTGCTCCGACAGCCTTTCAGAGCCAAGTGTGGGGAGTGGGAGAAAGGAAAGCCAGTGTGGGGGTCGAGCACACTGGGCCCCACCGAACCATACTTTGATTTTGTCTGCCCTCTAATTGAGGAGGGTTTAAGATGCCAGTTTTGTTAGTGAGAAGTATGAGGAGCAGGACCCCAAGGTAGTGTGCTGTTAGGAGGAAGTCCCATGGAGTAACTTAACTCGGCAAACTGAAGGGAGACTAACCAACTTGGTTTTGATGACCTCATCTTTCAGAAAGGAATGCTGGTGGGAGCTGGGGAGGGGTGTGTTCATCAAAGAAGTGCTAGCTCTTCAGGGGGAAGCTGCCTGATGTAGCTGAGCTCATCCGATGGCTAGGTTTGGTGTGACCCAGGGCCCTGATTTCCCGCTGGGGCGGGAACTGAGGGGCTCTCGTTGCTCCCAGCACACACAGAGGATGTGGAGTCTCCAGACGCCACGTGCTGTTTCTGAGGTTTCTGCAGCCTGTAACTGGGACTCGAAAAGGAGTCACTTATGTTGAGTTTGGTAGCGCTTTTATTAAACTTTTGCTGGTGATTTACTTTAAAACCAGGCTGACATCCCATAGTCCCATAGGTACCTGTGCTCATTATTTGGTTAAGGTATAGTTTAGAAAGTGGCATTACTGCTGGGATCCACCCTTTAAGATACATCTTTGGGAGTAAATGACCTGGAACTGTAAACTGTCAAGAGATGGCTGTGTGTGTATGTGTGTGGGGGGGTGGGGGCGGGGAAGAAATGAGCTCTTGGCTTTGGGATGCCCTGGGCCTGGATGAAGGCAGTGGACCATGTGGAAAAGTTGAGGCATCATATTGAGAGGACTTGGTGAATGGTTTTTTTGTTTTGTTTTGTTTTAAGGAAAAAATGAAAGTATATTGTTGCTCAGTCATTTTCATGGCCAGTTATCCATTCGACATAGTAAAATTTTCATAATGTTCAAGGATAGAGGACACAGGCTTGGTGCTTACAGTCCCAGTGAAAAGGAAGTTGCGTATTGTAATAGCAGAAAGCAGCCTGTGTAAGATGACGCATGCAGAGACTGTGTGCTCCCTGCACCTTGACTTAGTATCTTCGCAGTCACTTCCACAACCAGAGAAGTGGCTGTGGCGCCCGCCGAGAAAACGGTGGGACGAGCTTTTAAGTTGACAGCGTTTCATGACATCTTAGTCGCTTGGCTTCAGTGATGTTTCATGGCGCATAAACTTTGAAAACCTGATGGAAAAGTTGACAGAACGAGATCCCACGTCGATGCTAGTGAATAAAGCCAGCGCATTAACTGTTAACCAGAAGGTTGGCCATCTAAAACTGCACATTTTCTTTTTCTTATCCTTCACCTGAGGATACATGTGTTGATTTGAGAGAGAGAGAGAGAGAGAGAGAGAGAGAAACATCGACTGGTTGCCTTCTGTATGTGCCATGACTGGGGATCGAATCCACCACCTGGGTGTGTGCCCTGACCTGGAATCGAACTCGAAGCCTTTCGCTGCACAGGATGACGCTCAACCTACCAAGCCACCTGGCTGGGCAGAGTAATATTCATTTTCAAGTGTTGAGGTAGCTGGGAAAGAAAGGGAAGGTAAAACGGAGATAATATTTAATCTTTGAAACCTAGAAGATGGTATTGAATATCCAGAAAAGGAGGTAGCGTTGAGAATGTCTGATAATGTTTGAAGGAGTCTTGCACTTAATCCGTTTGTACTGCAGGGTATCCTGGCAAATGCAAGGACACCTGGACTTTTGTATGAGCTCCATAGGTTTCTGATGACCAGGATGTTAGAGAGCAGTGAGTAGTGGGTGTGACTTCAGTCGGAGAAATGAGAGACGCCTGTGAGTGCCCGGAAGCTGACCGGGCCCAGCCACACCCCAAGGACCCAGGCTTCCCAAAAAGGATCTTCCTTGCGCGTAGCTCTCTCCTGGGAAGGGAGTTAAACCACTTGTGTCAGTTGTCCCTTAAAACCTTCCCTGTGGGTGGGGGAGGAAAGAGATGCTGATAACACTAAGGTAAGCTGTTGTTTGTACAGATGTATTTACTTAAAAAAAAACAACACTTTCATTTCCTTCTTCCTATGTATTACTCTTCTGTGACCCAAAGTGTTGCCTAAAATTGCCCTCTAAACATGTGCTTTAACAACAACAAACCAGGATGGCTAAGCCTTGAGCTAACATTTAAAAAAATCTTTTGGCACACATTTCTGTAACTTGAGGTTTGCGTACTATTATTTTCATTGATTGGATTATATTAGAATCTGAATTGTCAGAAATGAGGGTTAAAAAAGCCACAAAATGTCTTGAATCTTCCCTCGTTCTGAGGAACATCTAGACAAGAGTGTTTAGAACAGAGTGTAATGACTTGGGGGTGTTTGTTCTTAATATTTTAATGTGTGTCTTTTTTACTCAGGGGAGTAATATGCTATTGGAGGCTTCATTTCCGAGGAATCCAGCATCACTGATATAGTTTCCTAACTTATCCTTTTATCCCAGTGAAATTCTTGGCTTGACCTTCTGCCAGAAAGACAGGCTTGGGATATGGCCAGCAGTACTTTTTATGGGGCTGTGTTAAAATATGTATTTTCTTTAAAAATATTTTTTTATTGATTTCAGAGAGGAAGGGAGAGGGAAATAGAAACATCAGTGACCAGAGAGAATCAATGATCGGCTGCCTCCTGCATGCCCCCTACTGGGGATCAAGCCCTCAACCCAGGCGTGTGCCCCTCACCAGAATCAAACCTGGGACCCTTCAGTCTGCAGGCTGACGCTCTATCCACTGAGCCAAACCAACTAGAACAAAATTCATATTTTCTTCTCTGATGGCGACATTCCCCTCAGGGCTTTAGGTGGGGGCACGCGTGTGTGAAGTCAGTGTGCAGTGCCGAAGCATTTCAGTGGCGGGTAGGGAATTGGGCACAATCGCCAACCAGCAGGAACGCGGTGGTGGTCGGTGATTGTGCCAGTTTCGAAACACATTCTGGTGGGTGACACATTCAGTCAAAGAGGTGTCCATAAGACATAGGTAGTTTGCAGCTTTAATATGTAACCCCAAAGTTAGTGGAATTTAAAGCTGCGTCATGCTTTTCATAAACCCTTTATTTACAGGGGTGGTTTTACAGGAAGCTCATCTCCACGTGGACATTTGTGGGGCGGAGGGTGCAGGTGGAGGTATTAGGAAAGCAGACATTATTCTGTGACCAGAGGGGCACTGGTGGACCATACAAAACACTTGGTGAACCCAGGATTCCAAATTTATCCACTAGATTAATGTGTCCTCACTTCCTGTCCCTCTGCCCGGCTGTTGTACCTGCTACAGAAGCAGGAGTCTCGTTCCTGCTTCCACAGAGCAAGGTTCCAGTCAGGAGACTCCTCCTTCATCCTGTCCCCGAGGAAACTCCAGCCTCGGGAGTGTCCCCAGAGGTGAGCTCAGGGGCACTGTGTGTCCCTGAGGAAGCTCCGGCCTCGCGAGTGTCCCCAGTGGTGAGCTCAGGGGCACTGTCTGTCCCTGAAGGTCAGGACTGATAGCCCTCTGCTCTCACTGAAGCTCCTTGTGCCTCAGGATGTTGATTGGTTGACAGGGAGGGAGGCCTGGCTCCCAGCACCGCCTGCCCTCTGTCCCACAGATGCCGGGCTCTGGGTCAAGTGGGAGCTGTGTGCTGGCTGGTGTTGGCTGTGGTGCAGGGGCCTGTGTGGAGGTGATGAGGGGGGAAGTCCTGTAGAGTTTGCGGACTCTGAGAGGGCAGATTTGTGACCGCTTCAGAGATGATAGTACAGAATAGGGGACCAGACTATTGACCCCTCTCCCCCCCTCCCCTGCTCCTTCCCTATGGTCAGACCACCTGGGGGCTGTAGGCGCCTCTTCCTGGTTGGGCGGTCATGGTGGTGGCCCCTGTGTGGCGGCTGTGGGAGGGTCAGCCTGTGGGCAGCCGCTATCCCCATGCAGACCCCCTTTGTGGAGTACCTGCCCCCTGCAGAGCTGGTGGGCTCTAGTGCCTCCTCCTAATTTAATTAATTCATCTTTAGGGATTAACAATGCACGCACCATCTTTAACAAGAGACTGTTATGGGAGATTTGTGGGCTCCCTAGAACCCCCCACAACCAAGCATGAAAGTGCTTAAATAACAAAATCAGCTCTAACCAGTTTGGTTCAGCGGATAGAGCGTCAGCCTGCGGACTTGAAGGGTCCCAGGTTCGATTCCAGTCAAGGGCATGTACGTTGGTTGTGGGTATTAGGGGATGTTCCAGAAAGCAAATGCTGATTGCTTTCAGTGGTGGGGTCCTCTGACTGTTAGTCAAGCTCTCAGTAGTTGAACAAGGGCATATTCTGCTTCTGTGGGAATCGGCCTTTATGGCCTGAAGATGAACGTTCACGAGGGACCTGGCACGGACGTTTGTGAAGGTTTATATAACCCTTGACTTACTGACTGGCAGGCACGTGACTCTGGCTGTGCTTCTCCATGTTGTCCTGAAACTGTGTCTTTGTGTCTTGCCCTCTCCTTTCTAGGAGGTCCTGCCGCCTTGGCTTTTTTTTTTTTAAGGTTCATTCATACCCTCCACGCCCTATTTAACATTTCTGGTACTCTTCCTCAAAACAGTGTTCTTTTCCTAGTCTTTTTTCAGGTTTCAGCTAAGGTTTTGTATTTTTCTGATAAATTTTTCTTACCACAACTGACTTTCCCTGCTCTGAGCGCCACCTGGACTCAGTGGTATCCATACCAGGGGTGATACCCTCAGATGCTCCAGGGGCAGGCAGGTGCTGAGCTGAGGGAAGAGGGCTGCCAGACAGTACAGCGGAGGCCCCTGAGCCCCTGGAGGACTTGCTAACCAAAGGATTGCTATTGTCAGGGGTGCTTGCCCCGTGGTTATTTTCAAGGGAAACTGAAACTATTATTTTGTGTGTGAAAACCTTAGGTTTCTCCAAACACTGTTCAGTCACAATTTTCCCTGAAGCCCAGCTTTGGCTGAAGGGCCACCAGTAGGCGGCTGTGCCTGCCACCCCCAGAGGCCTGCCCGCCAGGGCCTGTGGCTGTCATTGATTAGTCTGGAGTCTTACCTGACCAGTAGGTTGTAAACTCCTTGAGGTTACGGGCTAGAGCAGCTGTGGGCAAACTACGGCCCGTTTGAAATGAATAAAACTAAAAAAAAAAACCCCAAAAGACCGTACCCTTTTATGTAATGATGTTTACTTTGAATTTATATTAGTTCACACAAACACTCCATCCATGCTTTTGTTCCGGCCCTCTGGTCCAGTTTAAGAACCCATTGTGGCCCTCCAGTCAAAAAGTTTACCCACCCCTGGGCTAGAGCTTATCCTAATTCGTATCAGATCTTATCACAGCACAGTAGACATTGTAGAAAAACACTCAATTACTGTTTGTTGGATTTGACATCCGTTGGCTGCTAAGGGACAAAACTTAGACCTGTATTCAAACTAGCCATGGGCTGGGGTGAAGTGAGTGACCAGCTAAGGTGGAGGGGTGCATCCCAGGGGACTCCTCTCAGTTGTCTTCAGCGTACTGATTTCCATCGCGATTTTAGCTGATTTTAAGGAATAAAAGTCGGTGCCTCTGGGGTCCTTATATGGCTGGTGTATATTATCTCTTTTGAATTGTTTGTATACCTTAATTGCATAGAGAACTATCTATGTAACATTTTCAAATAGTTAAGTAACTGTGATTCATTACTGACTTTCTTAAATATAATTGACCCAAAGCTTACAGGATGAGCTGTATGTATCGTATTGAGTTAATATCTGAGTGATTTTTGCCTTTAATCATTTGCAGAAAGTGTTTCTTTTTCCGAGTCTCAGTTTAGGGTGTCTTGCTTAGCTCACTGGAGCAAGATGGCCACACATTCCGGACCTTCTCCTGGTGGGAATTCTGGAGCGAGGAGGCCCGAGGGGTGATTCTAGTTTAAGATGCAGTTTCATTCTAAATGTAAGCCTTTAACCATTTGTATGCCTTAAGTGTCTATAGACGGAAGTGGCGGACTTTTTAAAATTAAATTCAAAATATTGTGGCAGTTAACTGGTTAATGTGGATTAGTAGGCTGTTTAGTAGTGGCCCTTGGGTATTGAGGGGACACAAAACATCACAGTAGAAAAGATAAGGACAGCTGATATTTTAGATTTTAAATAAATCTCTTATTCTCAGACAACCTTATACTGTGGGTCTGAGGAACATAATGTGATGATTTTATTGGGACTTTACTGCACATAATTCCTCAGAAGGTAAAAATGCAGCAGCAGAAATGGCCTCCGGAGCGAACCCAAGAGATTGAATAACTTAAAAAGTTGCATGCTCTCCTCGCTCACTCACAGCCTTGACATTCGAAAGCACTGCCCTCTGTCCTAGGAACACAGGTGACTCCTTTAAAATGGGCGGCAAAAAAGCATGTCCACAAAAAGCATTTCCCGAGGGTAAGAAGCGCTGTCCGCCGGAGTCCACAGTTTCCCGAGAAACAGCAGGCTCCCGGCGAGGCCTGGGCCCTCAGTAGTGCTCAGTAGTTGGGTCAGTGGATGTATCTGAAAGCTTAAATATGCAAAGCGCCCTGCCGGTCAGGAGCCCAGACCAGGTTGAGTAATGGGAATCGCCTGGCCTGGACCCCAGAATGACTCTGAAAACCTCCCTCCTCAGGGAATGCTCGCCACTGAATGAGGACAGTTCCTTCCGCAGTGAGTGACGGCTCCTCTTCATACTGAAATACAAGCGGAGCTGTGCCGGCTTCCCGGCTTCTCGGGAGGGGTTGGTCTGCTTTCGGTGACCTGTGAGCAGTGCCTGCTTGTGAGGACAGTGCGAACGCTGTGGTCCAGGGATGCGGCCACTTCCCTCACGGAACCCACTCCCCCAACACGGAACCTGTTTTAACAAAGGTCTTGAATTATTGGGAAATTCACATTTATTGTTAAAATTCAAGTTTCTCACCCAGGTGCCATTTCACTTTAAATATTTGTTGATTTCATGATTTGGAAGTATTTGCGAGCACTCCAAGACTTCGATTCAGCCCAGCTTAGCGGACATTTCAGTGTCGGCGGAAGTGCCTCTGTCTGCATGGTGCAGTGTGGCCCACGTGCGGCTGTGGAATACTTGCACTAGTGCGACTGAGGAACTGAATTCTTAATTCGTTCAAATAGTAACATTGTTGGCTGCGTGGCTAGTGGCTACTGAATTGGACAGCACAGGGTTACGTAATGGTGGGGATGTGGAGGTAATGTGTGTGTTTCTCAGCTACTCGAAGCCGTCACTTTTCTAGTTCAGTGGGTTCAGGTAGGGGGATTTGTTACGAAAAACGCTCAGCAGGCTGATTGTGCCATGCACTGTTAAACAGTTTGCTTTTCAGACAGATAAAACCTGGTAAAACTTGAGCTGTTCTCACCAGAGGTGCCTCTTGCGTGAGCTGCAAAGGGTGGGCCGACGGTCATCTTTCACCAGATTAGCGGGAAGAATATCCTTGGCTGGGCTCAATTGTTCAAAGATTTGTGCACCCTTTTTACAAGAACAGGGACAATTTGTGTTATGACAGTGGCTGACAAAATGTTTAATGAAAGCTGCAATTGGCAGTAACTAAATTCCCTGAGGTTTCTTTCCGCTCCTCTTTGCTACTGAAAGGTGCAGAAATGCTTTTGACAGGATCTGTCCTGCTGACAGATGACTTGTTTTGACAGGAGAATCTGAAACCTTCAACTTCAGGCACATTCAGATGTCCAGCTGGGTGAGGGTTGCTCATGTTTGTAGAAATAAGTGAGGTCTTTAGATTTGTGTGCATGGCAGCTGCCACCTGAAAGAAAGTCCTCATTAACGGGTTTTCACTGATTAACTCTTTGTTCTTGAGAAATAAGATGAGAATTC
>NW_006284023.1:0-1095 GCF_000327345.1 Myotis davidii
TGGAAAGGACCAAGGGTCATGTTTATGATACTTATTCTCCTTCCGATCAGTAGGCATATTTAAATTGCTCTTAGATTGACCTGGAGACAATAATGATGTGTCCTCTCTAGGTGGAGCCGAGGAAAGTTCAACCGTTTCTGCCTCTGGTGCCAAGGTGTTACGAATTAAATTCCAGGGAAAGGATATCTGACGGGACCTTCTCAGATCCATGGTACCTGTAATAATTTTTTTAAAATATATTTTATTGATTTTTTACAGAGAGGAAGGGAGAGAGATAGAGAGTCAGAAACATTGATGAGAGAGAACATCGACCAGCTGCCTGACCGGAATAGAACCTGGGACCTTTCAGTCCGCAGGCCGACGCTCCATCCACTGAGCCAAACCGGTTTCGGCATGTAATAATTTTTTAATTGCTGTCCTACTTCAGTCCAGGTTTCTAAATTAATAGTTCCTTCCTCAGGAAACAATGAACAGACTTCTTGTAGAAAACGTTCTGTCTGACTGCGAGTAACCTTAACTCCTCTGGTAGCAAACATATGCGTTAAAAGATCAATACAGAGTCTTCTTTCTTTAGACTCAGTATGGCCCATCTTCTCAATTTAAGTTCTGTACTATCCACCCACTTACCCTACTTAGCCTCTATAGGGGGGTCTGCAGCATCCTACGGTGGAGTCCTATCCGCCCCGAGTGCGGGGGGTGGGGGTAACTTAGGGGAATCCTGTTCGGCGCCAAAATGCTGGGGTCCAGCCCCAGCGGGTCCAGGGGTTCCCAAAGGTGTGGACAGAGTCGAAAAGAATGAAGGACACGGAGGCAGCATTCAGGTGATCATCATAGCCAGGTTCTCCCACCAGGTTCTCCCGCCAGGTTCTCTAGCTAGGTTTTGTCTTTATTCTCTTGTTACATCTGTATTTATACAATTTAATCCTATCCATTCTATTCCAAAGGTTAGGGCATTTGTTAATCTAGTTCTGTTGAGTTTAATCCTGTTTAGGTTAATCTCTGTGTTCCATTATAAGGGCTATTCCAAGGTCACTGCGCTTTCTCAGGCAGGTGGTCCTGTTTAAACACATAGCTGTTAAGAGGGGAGCAAACATA
>NW_006284024.1:0-359 GCF_000327345.1 Myotis davidii
AGGTCTGCGCACAGTCTCCGCGCGCAGTCTCCGCAGGCCCACTCGCTCCTGGCACCAAGCAGCCGACAGACTGGCAAAGTCCAAGGCTGCTTTTTTACATCCAGTCCAGCTATGGGCTTATTTTTAGCGTTCCCTTCTGCCAGCAGCCCTGTGGGGCCCCTTCCCCACTCGCGGGTCACGCTGGTCCCAACTGCTGCGGACTCTGTGTGGCGCAGATTTCGCCCCTCGCGCCTGCGAGCTCGGTCCTCTCTCCAACCCGAATTGCAAACTGCACCTTTAGGGGAAGTCTAACCTTTCCTTGAGAAGAAGCAGTGCTCCTCTGAGGCCATGCAGTCACGCTGCTTGAGATCCCTTGTTTC
>NW_006284025.1:0-419 GCF_000327345.1 Myotis davidii
GTAATACATCTTGATATCTGCTATTGAGATCCCTCCTAATTTGTTCTTCTTTCCAAGGATCACTGCAGCTATCTGGGGTCTTTTTTTTATTCCTGATGAATTTTTGGGAGTTTGTCATAGGTCTGTGAAAATATGCTGTTGGTAATTTAATGGGGATTGCATGGAATCTATAGATTGCTTTGGGTAGCATGGACATTTTGATGATGATGATTCTACCACTCCATGAACACGGTATGTTCTTACATCTGTTTATGTCTCCCTCTATCTCTTTTTTCAGTGTCCTCCATCTGTTTGTCTTCCTGTATCTCTTTTTTGAACGTCCTATAGTTTTCTGAGTAGAGGTCTTTTACCTCTTTAGTTAAGTTTATTCCTAGGTATATTAATTGTTTTGCTGTGATGGTAAATGGGATTGATTTTTT
>NW_006284026.1:0-460 GCF_000327345.1 Myotis davidii
TACTTTTTATCCAATCCCTGGGGTTTCCCCACTCTGCTTTATCCTGCTTCTCTAGTCTATCACCAGTGGATTTTATGTAACCCACCGACGTCCCCTCCTGTGACTGCAGTGTGTAAAAGTAGATGAGAAACCGCCATTCTCTGGAGCATTATCCCAATCCTTTGAGATACTGCTTCCTGGCAATTGTCAACAGTTTGGCTTCCACAAAATTTCTTTACAGGTTTGAATGCTTTTACATTAACACAAGCCTGGTATTAGCTGAGACTACAGGTGGTGGAATGCTAAGATGCCCTTTTAAAGAAGGAAGTGAAAAAAGAGGGATAGAAAAAAGTCCCATCCTTCTACACATAGAGGAAACCTTCAAAAGTTATTCTCAGAAGAGACCTTGGGGGTAGTTGATGAATAATTACATTAAATTTATTATGCTCTATAACAGAGTAGATGGACTGAAAGTAAGTTG
>NW_006284027.1:0-226 GCF_000327345.1 Myotis davidii
TGGGCAGACAGTGATCCCAGGCATACAGTGATCCCGGGGGCTAACAGTGATCCCGGAGGCAGACAGTGATTCGTGGACAGACAGTGATCCCGGGGCAGACAGTGATCCCGGGGGCAGACAGTGATTCCAGGGCAGACAGTGATCCCAGGCAGAAAGTGATCCCGGGCAGACAGCAATCCCAGGGGTAGACAGAGATCCCAGGGCAGACAGTGATCCCGGGGGCAGA
>NW_006284028.1:0-594 GCF_000327345.1 Myotis davidii
GATCCAATGTAGAGAGAACTAAAATATTGTGTTTCTTCCTCCCCATACTTCTCAAAAGTCATCTTCATGGTTCTATAACAGGGGTGAGCAAACTTTTTGACTCGAGGGCCACAATGGGTTCTTAAACTGGACCGGAGGGCCAGAACAAAAGCATGAATGGAGTGTTTGTGTGAACTAATATAAATTCAAAGTAAACATCATTACATAAAAGGGTACGGTCTTTTTTTTTTAGTTTTATTCATTTCAAAAGGGCCAGATCCAGCCTGCGGGCCTTATTTTGCCCACGGCTGCTTTAGGGCCTAACAGATCAACCTTCTGCCCTTGCGGCCCACCATTGTTCACCATTCTGGATGTGGGGTTTCTTTGCAAGGACAATTACCTTTTGTGCTGCACCTGGAAACAAGGCGAAGGTATTCTTGAGCTAGGATTCTCTCAGATTTACCTTTTCTGTTTCATTCCCTCCCCAGGGGCAAGGCTCGAGTTTCTTTAGAAATTTAATTGGTTCTATTTCACAATAGTTGTTAACATTCCTGTCTTCCTTTCCAAATTTGGAAAAATATCTTTTGGTCCAGCCCAGAAAGGACATTATTTCCT
>NW_006284029.1:0-354 GCF_000327345.1 Myotis davidii
CAAAGTGAACAGAGTGATCCCGCCTGCTTGAAACCAAAGTTGTGGTTTATGACACAGAGGAGCGTTGGATTGCTGGGAACTTCAACACTGTGCTGACCACCTGACAGGAAACAGACATGACAGGCAAAGCAATAGAGAGGGGTCTTAAACCAGCCCCCATGGGTCATTGAAGCTCTACTGAATTGAATGAACTTCGCTACTTCAGTTTTTTATTTTTTATATTTTACTTAAGAAACAACAAAAAAAACTCACATTTTACTTGTTTTATTATTTTATATTTATTTATTATTATTACTATTATATTACCATTTTTAAGATTTATTTTATTTTATTTTGGATTAGTGTTCTACATTC
>NW_006284030.1:0-282 GCF_000327345.1 Myotis davidii
CTCTCTCTCTCCCTCTCCCTGCCTCTCTCTAAATAAATCCATTTTTAAAATATTTTTTAAACAAGGGAAATGGGGCTCATCAGGGCATTCCTTTCTCCCCCAGAGGTTGCTCTAAAAAAAAAATGGGGCTCTGGTTCTAGCCGGTGCGGCTCAGTGGATAAGACCGTCGGCCTGCGGACTGAAGGGTCCCGGGTTTGATTCCTGGTCAAGGGCACAGGCCCGGGTTGTGAACTCGATCCCCCTTGTGGTGGGCGTGCAGGAGGCAGCCGGTCCGTGATTCTC
>NW_006284031.1:0-368 GCF_000327345.1 Myotis davidii
ACTTGTCACTTACAAGTGACCAGCACCACATCAGGGAGCCCCAAGACAGCCAGCCACTCCTCTCTCCTGAGCTAATGCCCATTCACAGTTCACGCAGCAAGTGAGGATTCCTTAGGCCTGGGACCCGGGAACCTCAGGAGAGGCTGGGCTCTGGAGCCGGGTGGGAGAGGAACCTCGCCCAACTGCCTCACCACGCAGTCCCTACAAATTCCTCATTTTCAAAGTCTCATGGGACGGACTCACCGTCCATTACTGTGGTCCGATGGTCTAAACCTCCTGAGCAAATGGGTGGGGTGGAGTGTAGGGGTTTTATGGGGTTAGGGCAGTGGTAGGGGAACTCATTAGTCAACAGAGCCAAAAATCAACAG
>NW_006284032.1:0-1464 GCF_000327345.1 Myotis davidii
AATTTTTCTCTTTTAGTCCAAAATAAAATAATCGGGAAAAAAAAGAAAGGATGATAAATAATGTTTAAATAAATCACTTCACCATAAACATACCTATCAAATTATATAGCTTTTGAAATATACAGATACATAAAAACTTTATAGGCCTTCTGAAATGTGAGGCGCTGTAGTTCCACAAATATATAGAAAATAGCAAAGATATTAATAATTTGAAATCATACTTGCAATAAATGTGGATTTCAATTTATTTCCTTAATCAAACAAATAAGCAAACAAAATTACATACGTGGCTTGAACTTCGATTCTCCACCAGGCACTGATGGAGAAAGTTCTTGTTGTAATTTTTTTTGTTCCATCTGCTGTATGACCTGGGGAATGAAAAAAAAAATGTTTTAAAAGGAAGCAGTACTTGATTTTCTCTGATATGTGAGACCTTTAACAAATCACAACTAACTGAAAATTATTTTCCAAAATTAAAGTCAAATTCTAAAATTTAGATTAATATTCAACAAAGCAGTTTTGAAAACACCAACATTTAAAATACTATAGCTAATAGTGCATTGAAACATTACTACAGTGCCTAAATTCCTCTTTAATGCCACAATCCTTTCACAAAAGACCACCTGATGATATTCCAGCTTCTGAGCCTCGAGTTGGTCATGCTGGCGCTGTAGTTCTTCTTTTTGTTTCTGAAGTTCACCTGCTTTTTTAAGTTCATTTTTTCGTAAGCAGATAAGATTTTCATATTCTTTCAGTTCTTCCTCTGTAGAAAACTGTTGCTGATCTAATGTCTAAAGGAAAAAATGAAGAAAGAATAATCTTAGAAATGCAACCCATAAGGTCTGATTCAGCTGTCAAGTTGTATGATTAGCAAAGTACAAAAGAGTATAGTATGATACCTTTGGGGAAAAAAAAGAAAAGGAATTAAGAAAAAGTATATTTATGTACTCTGAATAAAAGGAACACCTAAAGACTAATGAGATTGTTTACCTACAGAACAAGGGAGGAACTGAGGGGAAAGGACAAAGGGAGTGAAGGCAAGGAAATCATACTCCTCTGAATACACATTTTGTACAGAATTGCTTTTCTGAAACATTCAATGTGTTACACACTCAAAAAACACCACAAATAACTAAAATCCACAAGGACAAAAAAATCCCCCAAATTGAATAGAAACAGAAACAAATAAATAATACTTTTATTTTAACTGAATAAAATAACTGACAGAAGGGAGAAGGGAAAAAAAGAACTAACTCAAGAAATTTCTGAACATAGTATCTGGACTACATGCACTCAAGTTAAAAAACAACCAAAAATCTAAACAAGTCTTAGTCTTGTTGTGCAGAGGCATGGATCAGCAATTCTAAAATGCGTTCAATATGCTAGGACTGAGCAAATAAGTGGAAACTTTTTGTGGAAAATGAGAGCCATGTTTTGTATGAAATACAGAAAAAGAAAAAGATA
>NW_006284033.1:0-1295 GCF_000327345.1 Myotis davidii
CTACTCTATAGGGAACACTTAGTTTTTCATTTGCTCATATTTTTAAAAAATCAATTTGTGCCTTTGGGTAAATAGAGGACATAATGTATGGAATATTTTCACAATACAATGATTTAACACACTACTCTTGATTTAACCATGATTAAAAAGTCCATAAATAAAAAAATAACATCCTTCACCAAATGGACCAAATTTTGAAAAGCCATTTTATCAAAGAAGATATATAGATGGCAAATAAGTGCAAGCAAAGGTGCTCAACATCATTGGTCATTGGAGAACTGCAAATTAAACCACAATGAGAGAGTGCCTCTGACATATTGGAAAAGCTAAAATTAAAAACACCCACCATACCAAGTGCTGACAAGGAGTGCTTGAAACTTTCGTACACACTGGCAGGAATGTAAGGTGGTATAGCTATTTGGAAAGCAGTTTGACAGTATCTTAAAAACTTAAAATATACCTATCATGTGATTTAATCATTCAATTCTAGATATTTACCCAAGAGGAATGAAAACATATGTCCATACAAAGAGTTTAGATGAATGTTTATAGAAGCCTTATTTGTAATAATAAAAAACTGGAAATAATCTAAATGTCCATCGACAGGTGAATGGATAAACCAACCATGGCATATTTACACATTGGAACACTACTCAGCCATGAAAAGGAATGTAGTATTGATACATGCAGCAACACGGATGAATTTCAAACGCTAAGAATTTGGATAAAAAAAGAGTACACATTATAAGTTATCACACACACACATATATATTTGTATAAAATTCAAAGTTTTCTATTGTGATAAAGATAAGATCAGTGGTTGCCTAGGCACTGGAACAGGGATGTAGAGAGAGGGATTACAAAAGGACACAAGAAAACTTGGGACTAATGGATATGTTCATTATCTTAACTGTGGGAGGGATGTCACAGGTGTATTGGTATGTGAAGACTTATCAAATTGAACACTTTTAAGTTATATGTAAATTATATCTCAGTAAAGTTGTTTAAAAAAATTTAAAGACTGTCTCTATCAAGATTATGGGATATAAGACAGGTACGGCTGAATTAGTTTTCTAAGCTGTCTTTTTCTGTGAGGATCAGATAGAAAAACAAAGGGAGAAATCTGTTAGGATGAACTACCCTTCGTCTCTCCTGTTGATGGACATTTAGATTATTTCCAGTTTTTTATTATTACAAATAAGGCTTCTATAAACATTCATCTAAACTCTTTGTATAGACATATGTTTTCATTTCCTCTTGGGTAAATATCTAGAATAGAATGATTAAATTACATG
>NW_006284033.1:2615-3344 GCF_000327345.1 Myotis davidii
CCAGCAGCTGCTGCCCTGCCACTCCTGGGAGGCAGGCTAGCCAGCCTGAGGTGAGAACCTTCTCTCTCAGCATTGGACAGGCCTGGGTTCAAGTCCCAGTTCTGCTACTTTACTTACTAGCTATGTGACACTGGCAAGTCCCAGCTCTCAGCCTGCCTCTTCATCCATAAAAAGAGGATAAATAGAGTATGGGGGGTTACGGAAGGACTTGAATGAACCTATGTGTGTAAAGCTGCTGCCCTGCCACTCCTGGGAGGCAGGCTAGCCAGCCTGAGGTGAGAACCTTCTCTCTCAGCATTGGACAGGCCTGGGTTCAAGTCCCAGTTCTGCTACTTTACTTACTAGCTATGTGACACTGGCAAGTCCCAGCTCTCAGCCTGCCTCTTCATCCATAAAAAGAGGATAAATAGAGTATGGGGGGTTACGGAAGGACTTGAATGAACCTATGTGTGTAACATGCTTGGTCTAGTGCCTGCTCATGATTGACATTGGATATATATGTTTTATTTAAAAAATATTTTATTGATTTTAAAGAGAAGAAGGCAGAAGGATAGAGAGTTAGAAACATCTAGTAGCTGCCTCCTGCATGCCCCCTATTGGGAATTGAGCCCGCAACCAAGGTACATGCGCTTGACCAGAATCGAACCCAGGACCCTTCGGTCCGTGAGCAGATGCTCTAATCCACTGAGCCAGACTGGTTAGGGCGACATTTGATATATATTAGTTGTT
>NW_006284034.1:0-202 GCF_000327345.1 Myotis davidii
AACTACCAGCTAACATCTCTTACGGAGATGCGAATATCTTCAACCCAATTTTAGAAAATTCACATCACGACCAATTGAGACTTATCGCAGGAACACAAGATTAGTTTAACATGCAGAAATCATTGCATATAATTTATTATATATACAAAAAACAAACAAACAGAAAACCCCCACCCCAACATATGGATTACCTCAGTAGACA
>NW_006284035.1:0-248 GCF_000327345.1 Myotis davidii
ATACTTTCTATGTTGTAACAATACTGTCTATGAAATAACAATCCTCTCTATGATGTCACAATCCTGTCTATGATGTTCCAATCCTCTCTATGAAGTCATAATCCAGATTATGAAGTAACAATCCTCTCTATGAAGTCACAATACGGTCTACAACCTAAGATTACTCTCTATGAACTCACAATTATGTGACAATACTGTCTATGAAATAACAATCGTCTCCATGAAGTCACAATCCTGTCTATGATGTA
>NW_006284036.1:0-202 GCF_000327345.1 Myotis davidii
ATATATATCATACAACTTAACAAAAGAAAGTCAAATAATCCAATTAAAAAAGTGGGCCAAGGACCTAAATAAACACGTCTCCAAAGTGGATATATTGAAGGCCAAGAGACATATGAAAAAATGCTCAATGTTACTAATCATCCAAGAGGTGCAAATTAAAATGACAATCAGATATCACCTCACACCAGTCAGAATGGCTATC
>NW_006284037.1:0-249 GCF_000327345.1 Myotis davidii
TCCATGCATGTTAGCTCCCCTGATAGAAGTAAAAGTTGACAACATTGAGAGATGTTCAGAAGTATTGACTTAAGTTGGAGCCCCAGATTAACAAAACTTTGAGACGATCTTGAAAAAAACCACACAACCGACACATTTGTGAAAAGACTCAGAGTAATTTTTTAGGGGGAGTAAAACGTCAGGGCTTGTGAAGGATCCACTAAACTGTGGTCTGTGTTTCTCACTGGCCATCTGAGTGACACCCAGCTC
>NW_006284038.1:0-416 GCF_000327345.1 Myotis davidii
GAGGATTTTTACTTCATAGACAGGTTTGTTTCTAATGCCCTATAAGATGGGGCATTTTATACAAGTTAAAGGCTAATCATTGCAACCTGAGAAACATGTATTCAAGAAATCAAGGCGTGACTAGTCAAACCAGATCCTTCCTGTATGTGGAGGTTTGGGCACAGGGGACACCAACATTGTTAATGTGAATGAGGTCTTGATTGTGCAAACCTTTGTTTCTTCATAGAGTGTATTGTTACATCAGAGACAGTATTGTGACTTCATAGGATTGTTACTTCATAGACTGGATTGTGACTTCATAGAGAGGATTGGAACTTCATAGACAGGATTGTGACATCATAGACAGTATTGTTACTTCATAGTCAGGATTGTTACCACATAGGCTGTAGTGTTATATCATAGACAGGATTGTGACT
>NW_006284039.1:0-202 GCF_000327345.1 Myotis davidii
GGAGGGCAGTTGGGGGTGAAATTAGGCCATCAGGGGAGGTCAGTTGGGGACGACCAGGCCAGCAAGGGAAGGCCATTGAGGATGACCAGGCTTGCTGGGGAGGACAGTTGGGGGCAATCAGGCTGGCAGGGGAGCAGTTAGAGGGAAATCAGGCTGGCTGGCAGAAGCAATTAGGGGCAATCAGGCAGGTGAGCAGTTAGGA
>NW_006284040.1:0-839 GCF_000327345.1 Myotis davidii
TCTAATCATCATTGAAATGCAAATAAAACCACAGTGAGATAACACCTCCTACTTGTTAGAATGGCAATTGTGAAAATTACAGGAGATAAATGCTGTCAAGGATGTGGAGGAAAGGGAACCCTTGTGCACTGTTGGCGGGAATGTCAATTGGTACAGCCACTATGGAAAAGAGTGTGAAGGTTCCTCACAAAATAAAAAATCTTACTATCATAAGAGCTAGTGATCTCACTTCTGGCCGTATATCCAAAGGAAATGATCACTTGAAAAGATATCTGTACCTCATGTTTATTGCAGCATTATTCACAGCAACCAAGACATGGAGACAGATGAATGGATAGAGGAAATATGTACACACACACACACACACACACACACATACAGATATTATTCAATCATAAAAAGAAGACAACCCTGCCATTTGCAACAACATGAGCGAACTTCAAGGGCATTATGCTAAGTAAAATGAGTCTCAGGAAGAAAGACAAATACTGTAGAATCTCACTTATGCATGGAATCTAAAAAATCTGATTGGTGTTTACCAGTGTGTGTGTGTGTGTGTGTGTCGGGGCGGGGGATGTTTGTGGACATGAAGATATTTTGATCAAAGGGTACAAACTTCCAGTTATAAGAAAAATAAGTTATGGGGCTCTAATACACAGCTTGGTGATGTTAGATAACAGTGTATTGTATGCCTGAACGTTGCTAAGAAACTGAATATTTTTTTTTATTGCTTAAAGTATTACAAAGGGTATTACATATGTGTCCATTTTTTCCCCCTGCCCTTGACAGTCCCTGAGCCCCCCCCACCCCCAGTGTCTTATGTCCATTCGTGATGCTTA
>NW_006284041.1:0-332 GCF_000327345.1 Myotis davidii
TATAGTTTTTTTCCTATTTCCCCTTTTGGTTAGCTCCTTTTTTTATATAAAAGTAGAGGCACGGTGCATGGAATTGTGCACCGGCGGGGTCCCTTGGTTTGGCCTGCAGGGATCAGGCCGAAACCAGCTCTCAGGTTCTGGATTGTGAGAGGGAGCTTCTTGGGTGACACACCCCAGAATCGGGCTCCCTCCTCTCTGGTTCCGGGTCAGTCACCCGAGAATCACAACTGCCAAGTCACTGCAGCTTGGCAGCACCTGTATTGAGCATCTGCCCCCTGGTGGTCAGCTACTGGTCAGAACATCTGCTCCCTGATAGTCATTGCACATAATAG
>NW_006284042.1:0-844 GCF_000327345.1 Myotis davidii
CTAATTGTGTTAAAACTCTTAAAATACACAATGCTAGTCCTGAGAAATGATTAGGAACCTGTAAGAAACACTTGAAATACAAGTATATAGAGCGGTAATATGTCTAAGGCCGTGTTCAATCACTGAGATTACAGGTAGAAAGCTATGAAATGACGAGAATACTGATAACATTTACAATTCTGGCTACATAAGTTGGCATTTTCAGAAGAACGTGCTTTCAAGCAAACATTCAGAATTCCTGTTTATAGAGATCAGAATTCATGAATAAAGCCTTTAAATGACGAGAATACTAATTACAATTGAGGCTTAATTGGTTGGCGTTTTTTGAATAAAATAGTTTAAATCCTGAGGATTCATGTATATACAGCTAAGAACACTGTCTAATTGTCACAAAACTCTGAAATACACAATGATAGTTCGGGGAAATGATAAGCAACGTTAAAAAAACACTTGACATATAAGTAAATAGAGCTGTGAAATCTCTAGGGCCTGGTGATTCACCGAGATTACAGGTAGAAAGCTGTGAAATGACAGAATACTGATAATATTTACAATTACGGCTATAATAGTTGGCATTTTCAGTAGAAAGTGTTTTCAAACAAAAATTAAGAATTCCTGTTTATAGAGATCAGAATTCATATATAAAGCCTTTAAATGACAAGAATACTATTTACAATTGAGGCTTAATCAGTTATCGTTTTTTGAATGAATAAAATAGTTTAAACTCCTGAAGAGTCATGTATATACAGTTAAAAAAACTAACTGTGGAAAAACTCTTAATATACACAATGATAGTCCCGGGAAATGATTAGGAACATGTAAGAAACACTTGACATACAAGTAA
>NW_006284042.1:1745-2898 GCF_000327345.1 Myotis davidii
GTGTTCAGAAGAAAGTGCTTTCAAACATTAAGAATTCCTGGTTACAGAGCTCAGAATTTGTTATGGAGCCTTTAATGGATGACAATACTGTATATATTTACAATTGAGGCTGAATTGCTGGCTTAAAAAAAAACCAGTTTAAATTCTGAAGATTCATGTTTATACTGCTAAGAAAACTGTCTAATTGTGGTAAAACTCTTAAAATGCACAATGATACTCCTGAGAAATGAATAGGAACATGTGAGAAATACTTGAAGTTCAAGTAAATATTGATGTAATATCTCTATGCCCATGTTCAATCATCCTGATTACAGGTAGAAAGCTGTGAAATGATGAGAATACTGATAATGTTTACAATTTCTGCAAGGGAATTTGGGCTTTTGAGAAGAAAGTGCTTTCAAACATTAAGAATTCCTGTTTATAGAGCTCAGAATTTGTGTATAAAGCTTTTAAAGGAAGAAAATACAGTTTATATTAACGACTGAGGCTGAATTGCTTGCGTTTTTTGAATAAAACTGTTTACATCCTGAAGATTCACGTATATACAGCTAAGAAAACTATTTAGTTGTGGTAAAACTCTTAAAATACACAATGATAGTCCCGGGAAATGATTAGGAGCGTGTATGAAAGACTTCCTAGTACAAGTAAATAGAGTGGTAATATCTCTAGAGCCATGTTCAATAACCGAGATTACAGGTATAAAGCTGTGAAGTGACCAGAATACTGATAATATTTACAATTCTTTCAACATTAATTGGCTTTTTCAGAAGAACTTGCTTTAGAACATTAAGAATTCCTGTTTATTGAGCTAAGAATTTGTGTATAAGCCTTTAAATTATGAGAATACTGTTTATATTTACAATTGAGGCTGAATTGTTGGCGTTTTTTGAATATAACAGTTTTAATCCTGAAGATTCACGTATATACTGCTAAGAAAACTCTCTAATTGTGGTAAAACTCTTATAATACACAATGATACTCTGGAGAAATGATTAGCAATGTGTGAGAAACACTTGAAATTGAAGTAAACAGAGACGTAATATCTTTTATTTTAATATATTTTTTATTGATTAAGATATTACATATGTGTCCTTGTCCCCACGATACCCTCAAACCCCCCCCACTCTTGCCCTCCCCCCCCCCTTGTCCGTGT
>NW_006284042.1:4342-5274 GCF_000327345.1 Myotis davidii
CTGGGTACCTGAGAATTTCACTTCAGCACTGCGGCCCCTCTGGGTCTGGATATAATATTCTCTCTACTCCTAGTTGTAGAATTTCCACTCAGCCAGCCCGCCTATGTTTCTGGATGTTGTGGGTCCCTGGTTCAAGCTTAATTTGAATTGGTTGTTCAAGGCGGCAATCTCCGGCGTTAACCTATGCCGCCATTTTAAAAATCCGATCGAGACGTAATATCTTTATGGCTATGTTAAATCACCGGATTGCAGGTAGAATGCTGTGAAATGACGAGAACACTGATAATGTTTCCAATTCCAGCAATGGAATTTGGTGTTTTCAGAAGGAAGTGCTTTCAAACAATCAGAATTCCTGTTTACAGAGCTCAGAATTTGTTTATAAAGCTTTTAAAAGACTAGAATACTATTTATATTTACAATTGAGGCCGAATTGGTTGCTTTTTTTGAATAAAACTGTTTATATTCTGAAGAGTCATGTATATAAAGCTAATAACACTGTCTGATTTTGGTAAAACTCTTAAAATACACAATGATACCCATGAGGAAACGATTAGGACCATGTAAGGAACACTTGAAATTCAATTACATAGAGATGTTATATCTCTAGGGTCATGTTCAATCACCCGGATTACAGGGACAAAGCTGTGAAATAATGAGAATACTGATAATGTTTACATTACGGAAGGGATTTTGGCGTATTCAGAAGACAGTGCTTTCAAACATTAAGAATTCCTGTTTACAGTGCTCAGAATTTGTTTATAAAGCTTGTAAACGATGGCAATACTCTTTATATTTACAAGTGAGGCTGAATTGGTGGTGTTCTTTGAATTAAATAATTTAAATCCTGAGGATTCATGTTTACTCTGCTATGCAAACTGTCTGATTGTGATGATACTCTTAAAATACACAATGGTAGTCCTGGGAAATGATTA
>NW_006284043.1:0-456 GCF_000327345.1 Myotis davidii
CTCTGAAATCAATAAAAGAATATTTTTTAAAAAATGATAAACTGGGAAAAATATTTGCAACTAATGTCATAAATAGCTAATCTCCCCAATACTAGTATGTAAAATTCTCTTGAGTGGAAAATGACAAACAATGATATAAATAAGTTACAGAAAATAAATAGTGTTTAAACATATGAAAAAATACTCTGCTTTAATCATAATAAGAAGAGTATGCTGAGAAATCATTTGTAGTCCATCGTCTTGCAAAAATTCACAAGTTTGACAGTACATTCCACTGTCAAAGTTATGTAGTAATGAACACTTTTATCTTGTTAATGGAAATGGAAACCGTTTAAACATCAAAAAAGAGAAACCTGATGATTTCTATTGAAGTTAAAGATTATAGACATCTCACCTAGTAGAATTTATACTGATATATTGCCTAAGGAAAGAGAAACAAAGGAAAAAATAAACAAA
>NW_006284044.1:0-776 GCF_000327345.1 Myotis davidii
CTCTGCCCCCCACGTGCCTGTGTGCTGAGCAGGACCTACTCAGGGCTAGGCACCTGCCGGGGAGGGATGAGTTCTAATAAGGATGTGTGTTCTATCCTCCAGGAGCCAAGCATCTGACAGAAGTGAAGGATGAGGGCTGGGGGCCTTGAGGAGAGTGAGAAAAATATATACAGAAAGGAGAAACAGAGAGGTGGCGGGAAGAGAGAGAGGGAGAGAGAGAGGCAGTAGCTTTCCAAAGGAATCTTACACTGTCAGCCAGTTGTTGAATTAAGGCCCAGATTGCTTGGTCTTGATTTTTCATGAGAAACCTGCATCTTCAATTTGACATGACAATGTTCTATGCTTACATGACAGCAGGGCATTCCTTCTTTAAAACCAGTCCCTTTGAATGCTGACCTCCTCCTACTGTACGCAGGACTGGGCCAGAGGGCCCAGTTTGAGAACCAGAAGCCGTATCTGCAGGGCCTGACCCAGGAATGCAGCTTTTCTGTGCCCATGGCCCCAGGATGAGAAATTCCTCCTCCTTGGAAAGCCTGAGGTCAAAGCAGTGGAGGTCAAGGTCCCCTGGGCCCTGGGCCACTGTGTCACTGCATTTTATCAACCGCCCTTTTCTTTAAACCCAAGTCCTCTTATTTAAAAAAAAATTTTTTTCTGGTTTTGTTTTGTTGTTTTTTTTTTTCATTTCCCCAACTCCTTGGTACAAAACCTCCCATGGTGTGATGCACAGTGATCCCAGACATACTTGGGGACCACTTCTGGGAGGTCTGGGGGTCCTC
>NW_006284045.1:0-8317 GCF_000327345.1 Myotis davidii
AGAAAGCATAGCCCATTATTAGAATTATTTCTGAAATCATATAAAATCAAGCATAAAATATTATCAGGAAGACAAGAAAAGGAAACAAGGAGGGGTGGGGGGAGGAAGGGAGAGAGAGAGACAGAGAGAGAAGGAGAGAGAAATAAAAGAAAAAATAAGAAAAGGAAGGAAAGAAGAAAAAGAAAGAAAGAAAGCAAGAAAGAAAGGAAGGAAGGAAGGAAGGAAGGAAGCAAGGAAGGAAGGAAGGAAGGAAGGAAGGAAGGAAGGAAGGAAGGAAGGAAGAAAGAAAGAAAGAAAAGAAGGAAGGAAGAAAAAAAGAGTTGGGAAGAAAAGATTATAATAGGTCTGGGCATATCACTGTAGATAATTTCAATTATAATACAATCTTTAAAAATATTAATGTACAATACTTCCATATGTTTTCAAAATGGAGCATTTAAGTCATAAATATTTATGTTCAAGACAAGAAAAGATGCAAGAATGATGGGGAAAATGGAAACTTTCTTCCACAATTCCACGTCTCCCTTGAAATTCCATGTTCCCTTCCTTTTGTAGATATTGTTGTTTGGATAAAATACTTCTAATTGTTCCATTTCTCAAATGGACTATCATTGGTAGAGATGTATCCTAGCTCAGGTGCTACAATACTGGACAATTGAAAGTTGAATTAATTTTATTTTTTTCTTGTTAATTCCAACTTAGTTAAATGAGCTGTGGTCTAAGGCTTTGCTAATGCAATAAGGTATATGCCTAATGATGACACTGAGTTTGATTTGGACGTGGTTAACTTTAGCAAATATGTCAGGCCAATCATAAGCATTGTAGGGCCTAATTATGAAATGGGAAAGTGGTTATACAATTTGACTGAACAGAGGAATCTAATCATGATAGCTGTGTTATGTAGAGAAATCAGAGAATTTTACCTAGAAGAAGCTATGGTTACAGAAACATTCTTTGAATGTCTAGAATTGAAATGGGCAAGGATATTGATTAAGGGTCGTGTGCTAAGCTTATAAATGTGTTGTGAAGACAGAGAAACAACCATTCCCTTGAGATTAAGAAACCAACGTCACTTTATGTCAGAAGCAAGAAAAATCAATGTTCTCTGAAGATGTGGGTTTTTTTTTTGGTTTTGGTTTTTTGGGGTTTTTTTGGTGTTTTTTTGTTTGTTTTGTGTTTTTTGGGTTTTTTTTTTTTTGAGAACTACTAGTTTCATGGTCTTCTTCATCACATCTACTAGAAATAGAGCCCCCCACATGTACAAGAAATAAGTACTGGACTCCGAAGACATGCTGAGAGTCACATGAAGTTATTCAGGCAAGGGAACTTTGTAATGTTTTGGATTGGTTTGCCAGCATTTGCTTCTGGCAAGGACAAGACTGGGGATATGACACAATAAGGCATTGGTATGAAAATTATATAAATTCGATATGCAAATGGACAAATTTGCAGAGGTTGTGTTTGAGGCGCAACCATTAAAATTGGATTGACATGGATCGAATAGGCATAGAAAGGGAGGATATTTGGGGATGGCAAAACAAAATACAGGCAGTCCTCGGGTTACGCAGGACTCGACGTACATTCGTACATTCGTGTTTCGTGGTGACGTCTCCATCCCCCATTTATTTATAAAATAAAAAGTTCCATCGTTTCGACGTATGTACATGTGTGCTTTATGTTTTTATTGTGTATGTACCACAAGTAAAGGTCAGGAGTTGTTATCTATCTTTTAATTTTATTTTATTTTTTACTGCTTCACTTCATTACTGCTGTGTGTGTGCTCCACGTGAGTGACGTAGGTGGGTTCCGACTTACAGCAAAAATCGCTTTACGTTGCGCCGTAGGAACAGATCTCCGATGTAACCCGAGGACCTACTGTACCTGGAAAAGCATTCGGGAGAGAAGGAGAAGGCAGAAATGCCAGTTTGTGAAGTGTGGTCATGGCATGTGAGAGAAGGTGAAGGAAACAGGTTTTGGAGACACTTGCCCCCAACACAGGTTTTGGAGTTGAAGTCCAGTTAGCCCGCTGATTAATATGGCTATTTGATTCTGGGCAATGTTGCAAGTTATTTAAGGTATTAGTGCAGTAACGTTCCTCTATGCAAGAGTCTTCAGTCTACCTCGGATATACTGAAGGTAGGATTAATTAAAATGTCTCCCAAATAATTTGAATATGTGCTCAGGCTATAGAATTCAGACACATGTTTTTCCTTTTAATTCTCTCCATTTTTATTTCTTCGAAAGGAAAAGAATTACAGCATACATACGATTATATCTTAGAATTGTAAAACCGTGGAACCAAATCTACCATATTGGAATCATCTATAGTAAAATGTAAAGTTTTAGTTTAAGGAAATAGTCAAGTTTTTTTTAGTTCTTGTTGTTCTTCTCATTAGCTATTGATAATATTAAACCCATGTCTGACCTATAAGATAAAAAGATGAAATAGCCAATTTTAAAATATTTTTATTGATTTTTAGAGAGCAGAAGGGAGAGGGAGAAAGAGAAACATCGATGTGAGAATGAAACATTGATCCACTACCTCCAACCCACACCCCACCTGGATTGAGCCTGCAACCCAGGCTTTGCCCTAACTGGAATTCGAATTGACAACCTTTCAGTCTGTGGGACAATGTCCAACCAACTGAGCCACACTGGCTAGAGTGAAATAGCCAATTTTTTAAAAAGGGCTTATAGTATGGAGATTATTATAGTCATTTATTATTGTAAAACTCCTGTCTGAAATTTTCTAACTAATGTTTGTCACAGAATAGCATTTAATAGATATTTGTTGAAAGAATAAATGGATGAAAATATGAAAGATGCTCATTTGTCTTTTAAAATGCCAAAAGTTCAACCTTTTGGCCCAGTCTCCTTTTTACCTGCTCCTCGCATGTTCCCAACTATTTGAAGGAGTTCTTATCACAAGGGGACTGCCACCAGTCTTTAAGGAGATAGGGGAGTAGAGAAGGGCAGTAGTTTGGAAACCAATGGAGGCATGGGGTGAAAATGAATAGTAACCCTCTCCTATTCCAGATGGAAATAAAGCCGAGGAGCCCACCATGGACATGTTTTCCTGCAGAAGGTAAGATTGCATGATGCATACATTATCCTACTAAGGACCTGACCTGGTGTCATTTTATATTTTATTTTTCTCATCCACACCTAGACAAAGAGAATGTGCTTCCTGAGAAATAAGAGGATTATTTAAGAAACAGTGAACCAGCATTTGTGTTGGGGGGTGGGATACAGCAAATAGCTAATTTGTAAAGACTTTTAAAAAGGTGTGTGTGTGTGTGTGTGTGTGTGTGTGTGTGTGTGTGTGTAAACACACGCGCACATGCATGGAAGCACTAAATAGTCCTTCGTGTCTCACATTCTTGGCTGGATGATTGTGTTCTTATTAAAGCCTTTTCAGAAGGGCTATGTTGCAAGTTCTCAGTGAACAAATTGAGGCACGGGGCAGTGACAAGAGGTAGGAATTGACTTTGGCGTACTTCACAGGAGTGTGACTGATTTTGTTTGTCACATTACATTGGATTTGAAAGTCTAATAGGGTATTTGCATTTGTATGATGTGTCACTAGCAGAAATGGATTTCAGTAATTTACCATCCAAGGCCATGAGGATGTTCCACACAAGCATCCCATTCCATTTCCAAATGGACTGTGGGGTGAAGACCCCTCCAACCGCAAAACAAAACAAAAAGACACACACACACACACAAAAACTAAACTAAAGATATTACCTGGGCAGAATTGTTTTGTATCACAATTGTGAAATACTGTGGAAATGAAAAATTGCCATAACAGTTTCTTCTTTTCTGTAAAAATTGTGACAGGCTTCCACCCTGCTCGGTGCCCTATTTTGAGTTTTAATCTGATGTGGTCTGCCATTATTACACTGCACATATTTGCCTTATAATGAGACTCTGCCACATGGGAAAATGAAGATCCTGTGTAAAAGATTCCTAATAAATAACACCCTTTACATAATAACAAGAGAAAAGCTCTTTTCCCAGCGGGGTTGACATAGGTTGGTTGAATGGAGATGCTTAAGGATAAGTTGCTACAGGGAACTAACTATAGGCACATCGTATAGAGGAGGATAAGGATATATTATAACAAGCCACACAGGCCTTCTGGAAAGCAGATAACCTAAACCCGTGGTTGGCAAACCGCAGCTCGCAAGTCAAATGCGGCTCTTTGGCCCCTTCAGTGTGGCTCTTCCACAAAATACCATGTGCAGGTGCGCACATACAGTGTGATTGAAACTTCGTGGCCCATGCGCAGAAGTTGGCATTTTGTGGAAAAGCCGGTATTTTGTGGAAGATCCACACTGAAGGGGCCAAAGAACCGCATGTGGCTCACGAGCCGCAGTTTGCCGACCACCGACCTAAACCAACGGAGGAAGTGATGAGAAATGGGGAAAATTAAAAACAGCTGCCTCCAAGACAAAAATAGGGGAATTTCAAGTCATTATGACACAATGTCTTTACCTGTTTATAAAAGTGGGGTATTCAATCAGTTGATTTAATACTTGCAAAAGTGGACATGTTTTTGTCAGAGTCGCTCTCGATAGATGATAGATAGATAGATAGATAGATAGATAGATAGATAGATAGATAGAAGTATTGACATAGATATCCCTGTTTCTATCAAATATGTCTTATCCAGTTTCAAACAGAGTTGTGATAGTGACACTTGCTCAGGGTTCTTTAGTATTTCAGTGTGTGGGTTTTTTTTTCTTTTCACAGAATTTTTCATGCATTTTCTGTTTTCTCATAATTTTTGTGTTTTTTTTTGTTTTTTAGAAAAAAGGCTCCTCTTAAAACTAAGAATTGAAGATGATTAAAGTAAAATTAGATAGCTTTGATGATTTAAAAAGAGTTAGTGCTAAAATACACAGGTTTCTCTGCAGGGGGCTGGTGGCTGGAAGCCTTGATACAAGCCTGAGGTGTTCTCCTTTGACTAATTTGGAGGCAGTAAGATCCTGGTATTATATCCCCTCCTTGTCACCTTGAGGAGAACTTTGTGTGCTGGAGAATTAGACTTCCTGCTGTGTCTGGTTCCTCATCCTATCTCAGGGGAATGTTTAGGCAGAAGCATGACAGTCTGGCAAAGAAAGAATTGGGCCTTGGCCAGGTAGCTCAGTTGGTTAAAGCGTTCTGATACACCCAGAACACGCGGGTTTGATCCCTGATCAGAGCACATTCAAGAATCAACCAATGAATGCATAAATAAGTGGAACAACAAATTGATGTTTCTCTCCTCCCCCTTTTTCTCTCAAATCAATTTGAAAAAAAAGAAAAAAAAATAATTTATGAAAAAAGGGGAATCAAGCTCTAATCCATATGTGCATTTTTAAAAGTTTTGCTAATTTGAGCAGATCAAACATATCCAAAGGAACTTGTAGGAACAATTCTGGATCCTTTAATAATGAAACATTTTAAATAAAAGGTGATAGAATATTTAGCACCAAATATATGTCTAGTTCTACACTATGCAGTGCAGAGTGTACCAGGGTTTCTCAACCTTGGCACTGTTGACCTTGGGGACAGAGCATTCTCTGTTGAGGGGAAAGGGTGTCCTGCTCATTGTTGGGGGTTGAGAAGCATCACCGGACTCTACCCCTCAGATGCATCTCTCCCCTTAGTGACAATAACACTTTCTTAGGTTCCCCAGGTGATGTGATGCTGATGATGCTCAGCCAGGGCATGTTTTCAGAATCTCTGTATCAAAGGATCTATAGATTAAAAAGATAGGTTACCTGGAAAAAAATGGTTCAGTGTCTGTGTAGATTTAGACCTGAGATGGTAGAGATAGGTGTATGTATCATATCTATCTTTCTCTATACATTTTATATTATTAAATTTTAAATTATTTAACACTAGAAAGACTGAAATTTAGTATATACCTATATTGCCCAAAAGCAGTCAAAATGACTGCATTGTGAAAGAATAATATCAGAGCACTCTTCACTTATGTTCCTTAGCTTTTCCAATAACTCACTTCTAGTAGACATTTCTTTCATGAATTTAGGGCGCAAAAGAAATAAAATAAACAACTTATTAGAACAAATATCACTGCATAAAGATTCGAATAACAAGTACTAGTTTAGCTTATTGAGCAACTGCAACTTATCAAGTATCGACAATTTATCATGTACTTGTATGTTATCATGTGACGGTAATCGAAAAAAACTGAAAACTGGTATTTCAATACAGAGACGAACTGGTCCCCCTTCAAGATAGCGTGGACTCCATGCCCGAGTCCTGCAGTCCGGAGAGTGCCCGCAGCGGTGGTAGTCTCTCCCTGTCCCAGGGATCCTGGTCTGCCAGCCTCTGCTGTTCCTGCAGGATTAAACTGTCCTTCCCTCACTCACACACACACACCACACATCCACACACTCTCCTTTTAAAAAATTTCCCCAAGCAGTCAAAATGACTGCTTTTGGGCAATATAGGTATAACACATATATATATATACCGGAAATGAAGGAGGGGGAGGTAACTACAATTATTAATAAACGCATTTATATGTTGTATAAAAAGTCACAAAATTCTAAGAAATTCTGTCATTATATACATCATTGTTTTTCTAATTGAAATTAAAAAGCAGTCAAAATGACTTCCTTGGGCAATCTAGTGTTAATAAATTATATATATGATTTAATATTTGCATATATGATATATTGATATTTACACTTAAGTTCCAGGTGCATGATTACATAATGCAGCTTATTTACTGAAAAAATTGTTAGCATGAACATTGCATACAGGCCACATCCAATTTAGCTTTTGAAAAAACTGGAAAAAAGCCCCAAACATTATAGGAATTCAATAAAGGTTGACTCATAAAATTAATTACATAAAGTTCCAAAGGCATACTCTTTCCACTTTGATTTAGATTGTAGTTTGCTTTCTGCATTGCTTCTGTGGGAGTATTTTCATTACCTACACCCTTGAATTATTTGTATTCCTTGTTTTATGGTAGGTAGGCATATACCTAGTTCTCTCTTGAACTGTATCTGACTCTTGTATACAGGAAAGAACCTACATGCAGAATTCTGCTCAAAGCGACTTGTTAGAAAATGGATGAAATTGTTACCGGAGGACTGGGACTGAGGAGGATCTTCCTGGGGAAGGTCTGGAAATAGGATTCTTCAGTGTCTCAGAAAAGGAATTTCATGTACACACGTGTAGGAGGATTTTAAGTGATGGGGGTAATATTTATTAGAGTAAAAAGAGGTAGTATGCCTTCCAGAGTCAGAGAACGGGCAGGTTGGAATAGTGGCTGCTTTGAGGTCCTTGATAAACCTCCATATATTTACCAGAGTTTGGGGAAGGGCAGGCTTTCTTTCAAATGATCTAATCTCTTTCCTGGCTCTGTCTGGGTTGTGTCGTGTCCTCCCTCTATTCAATCTCTGTCCTGCATCCTCTAGAGTTCCATGCCCATATTCAATCTGATCTTTTCCCCAGATTTTCCCAGGCTTTGCCCTCCCCTTTATGGTACCCATTTTGGCTTCTACTGCACATGCCTCATAGTTCTGCTTCATCATTTGGTTTCTAGGGCTCATGTCCTTAGTAAAAGAAATTCCCCCTTACTGGTTTCTCCCTTTCCCTGTTAATCCAGCGGAACAATGGCAGTTACCTCCCAGGGTGGCTATAAAACTACCTTTCCTGCTTAGTCACTAAGGCAGGATGGTGTCCAGAGCGATGCCTGTTACTCCAGGTGGTGACTGAGAAACTGCTGTTTCCCCACTTAATCAGGCCTAACCAGATGTCTGGCTCCCTTCTCTTTAGCTAATAACTAACTTGCCTACTGTAACAAAATTATGCTTCAGAATTTGATGGTCTCTCCATGACATGGTCTTTTTGACTTCTTGGAATTCTCCTTTCCTTGGCTTGTAGACAATTTATAGACTCCGGATGCTGGTCTGTCCTAAATCCAACAGAAAAACACTGAGGTAGTTTGCCCAGTGTTGATCAGCTCTGAAAGACAGGCTAACGTGATCAAAATTACTTAATAGGAAGTATGCATAAAAGATGCCTGCATTTTAAAGGATTTTTTCAATTTATGACCACTGGTAAGTTTTTGTAACTATGTCTGGTGATGGATGTTAACTAGACTTATTGTGATAATTATATATACAAATGTCAAATCATTATATTGTATATCTGAAACTAATATAAGGTTATATGTCAACTAGAGGCCCGGCGCACAAAATTCGTTCACTTGGGGGGCGGGGGGGTTGGTCCCTCAGCCCAGCCTGCTCCCTCTCACAGTCCAGGAGCTCTGAGGGGGTGTCTGTCAGTT
>NW_006284045.1:8529-17296 GCF_000327345.1 Myotis davidii
GGACCCCTGGGAGATGTCAGACTGCCAGTTTTGGCCGATCCCCGCAGGCCAAGTTGAGGGACCCCACTGGTGCACGAATTTGTGCACTGGGCCTCTAGTTCATTTATATAAGATTCTGTTTTAAGTTTTGCACATACTCTGTTTTACCTTCTTCTTTACTATATTGGGTGTGAGTCTTCTCTTTTCCAAAAAATTGGGAATGGTCTTGATCAAGGGCTGTATCTTATACACATTATCCCCACCCTCTTGCAATTCAAGACATGCGACTCTCAACTATCTATAATAATACAAGTGTAATATGATAATTAGATGGACATCCTTCCGGGGGACCTTCGGGATGAAGCCAGGGCTGTGAGGGAAGCCTGTGTCCCAGGTGCCTGCCAGCAGCCAGAGGGAAGCCGGGGTCTTGGGTGCCAGAGGGAAACCGGTGCCGGCAGCTGGGGGAAGGAAGGCCTAATCTTGCATGAATTTCGTGCATCAGGCTTCTGGTATTTGCATAAAACCCCAGTCTTCATTTCAGTAATTCAGGCACCAATAATCACTAAATGAAGGAATAATTTTTGTATCAGAATTTACTCCTGTATACCATCATATCACTAAAATTGATTCTATTTGTATAATTGGCCCTGGATGCTTCTAAACTGTTTTATTTTTTTATTGTATTAATATTTATGTTTCCTAGAGGATGGAGCTTTGTGTGGTTTATAACTTCTTAGTAGTTCATGTTGCGGGCCAGATGGAGTCCTGCCTTCTTTTTACCATCAGTGGTTCATGGGTGTGCACGTGGCTGGGACTCTCATTTCTGAGATCCATGAAAGAAGAAAAGGAGAGGAAGGGGGAGGGAAACTCAGCAGCTATGGGAGGCGCCAGGAATGTGTGGATTGCCAAGCAGGGCCTGCGGACATTTGTCTCACGTAGACTCAGCCTCAGAATTAATGAGATAATTTTCCTCCTAGGATTTACTGGCTTTCAGAACCTGGGGGAACTTTATTTCTCAGGCAGTGAATTATCGGACCAAGGATGATTATCAGATTTATTACAAATATTATTCTACGCAAACGTTAGGAATTGAGCTGGAACATCATCTAGTGCTGGCTTTCTGCCGATTTGGAGTGAGAATAGTAATGAAAAGAATGTTTAGTATTTATTGTGGTAAATTGTTATTGCCAAAGCTTACTGAGTAGAGAGCAATAGAAATTCCATCCTAGGACTTGGCTGTGAATGATTGCTCTGGGGTCTTACTTGGGATCATCAAAATCTATCAGTGGCAAGGTCATTAAAAAAAACAAAAAGGAATCAATTTAAGAAGCAGTATGATATAGCTTAAAGACCCCTGGAGTAAAGTTGGTGAGTCACACCTCATTGCTCTAAATCTGTCTCCTCACCTGCATTCTAGGACAGTCCTACCACAGCCTTATCAATATCACTGTCTCTCTAGAATAATCAACGGCAAAGTCTGTGGCCATGCGAGGCAAAATATATTTATTATTACCATGCATTAATCGATGGCTTTTTTTTAAAATCCAGAATCATCTCAGTGAGCAGCAGCTTTGTCACTTTCTAAAGCTTGCAGTACTCCCTGTAGCAAATGGCTAAGCAAGGAACCCTCAGGATCCATGAGCTGGCATTAAAGCAATTTGGCCTCTGGGTCTTGATGAATAAAATCCTTTCCCAAGCACAGACTGCCAGGCAGAGACTCTTTTGACGCAGGTCTGTTTGAAAGTGACAGCCAATTTGAAAGTGTCTGGCTGAGCTGAGCGTCCCCACCCCAATTTCATTACCACTGCATCTGTCCTGGTGCAGCTTGGGATAAACAAGCTGCCACTACCGAGCAATAGAAATTATTAAGGTGTT
The DNA here is from genome assembly GCF_000327345.1 of Myotis davidii. Lineage (NCBI taxonomy): Eukaryota > Metazoa > Chordata > Mammalia > Chiroptera > Vespertilionidae > Myotis > Myotis davidii. The sequence continues at coordinate 10,384 of NW_006284045.1, forward strand.
ACTTCCCCGCAGACATCCTGGCCACACCTCCAACTCAAGCTGTGGGGTCCCTGCCATGCTTCAGCTCACAGCCATGCTGGCTAGTGGCTGGCTGAGACAGATCCTGTACCCATCCACTGGTCTCTGCAGGAGCCGGAAAGCATGGCACCGATGATTCCGTGACTGTGTCTGGTCTGGCTAACTCACAGACCACGCTCAGTTGCAAGTATAACCACAAAGTCTTCCTGAATGATTTTGCCTATTGCCAATTACACCCTGATCTGTGAAAGGGTTTGGTGCTCTTTCTCCCTTTTCTCTCATTTTCATTCTCTCTCTCTCTCTCTCTCTCTCTCTCTCTCTCTCTCTCTCTCTTTCTCTCTCTCTCAGCTAGTTCATTATTTTCTTAATAGATATACATGCATCTACCAGGTATTTAGAAATTTCTAAATCCCCTTTTCTACATTTCCTGGCACCAATTTTTGACATTACAGAATACTTGACCCCTTACACTGTCTAGTGCATAATTTATTTACAGACCTATCACAGCTGATTTAGTAAAGATTTTTATTTAGTCCAAATCAATCCCCAATTCTAGGGCAAAGTTCATTAAAACTTGAGTCCTCCTAAGATTATCCAAAGTTAAGAGAAAAATTCTTATTTTTAGCCCTACTCCAAAAAGAATTTTAGGCAATAAATCCCAGCATAACAGCACATCAAAATACCAGGAAGGAAGGGAAAAGGAAACAAAAGAAAGGAAAGGAGAAAGAAAGGAAAAAAGGAAATAAAAAAAGAAAAAAGAAAGGAGAGAAGAAAAGAAAAAGCAATGGGTCTTCGGGGCATGAAGTGAAAGTCTCTCTCAGGGTAAGACAGTTTAGAAGTGTCTCTGTGAAGTAGAAATTCGATATCTTTTGTCCTGGTCAGCTAAGAGAAGATGAGCTATGTGTCAGACACAGGGGTGGTTCTTTTGTGTGTGCAATTTATAGAATCTTCACAGAAAAACTCCAACATGGTAACGATTAACAACCCCAATTTAGAGACTTGGAAAGTGAAGCTAGAGAAGGAAAACCACATGCCCAAGTTTACACAGACTGCAAATTCATAGCTGGTATTCAGAACAGGTCATCTTGCCTTTCTATGTCACTGTCTTTTGAGTATTTTAAATGCATGATGAGGTTTGATTTCCTGTATTTTCAGGTAAACTAAATTTTGCTGTATATATTTTTAAATATATTTTTATCGATTTCAGAGAGGAAGGGAGAAGGAAAGAAAGATAGAAACATCAATGACGGGAGAGAATCATTGATTGGCTGCCTCCTGCATGACCTCTACTGGGGATCGAGCTTGCAACCCAGGTATGTTCCCTGACTGGGAATGGAGCCATGGTGACCTTCTGGTTCATAGGTCAATGCTCAACCACTGAGCTACACCAGCAGGGACCATTTGCTGTATTTTTAAAATAACTTTCCTTCTCTATTGATTGATTTTAGAGAGAGAAAGGAAGGGAGAGAGAGAGAAAGAGACTGAGACAGAGACAAATACAAAGAGAAACACTGATTTGTTGTTCCACTTATTTATGTATTCATTGGTTGATTCTTATATGTGCCCTGACCTGGGAACGAACCGGCAGCCTTGTCATATGGGGACAATACTCTAACCAACTGAGCTATCCAGCCAGGACCTATTTGCTGTATTATTTGAACCAAAAATAGTTTCAATTTAACTTTTAATATATAAAAACATGGAAAATGCTTAGGATTTCCTTCTTTAATTCTTCCCTAGCTAACTAGGAAAGGCCAGGAGGTAAGGTCATGGTAATATTTGTTCTTACAGAGCCACAAACTCCACCTCAAACCTGTATACCAATGCCTGTGTGCCGTAAAGGAAGTTAGGCAAGAAAGCAAGCCCAAGCCCAAGCTGATTTTGCTATTTAGGTTGAAGTTTCCATCGCACTGAAAATATGTTAAGTTTTATCAACTGCCCAGAGGAACAAACACATTTATAATTTAGAAATTATTTCTAACAACAGTTTACATATTCTATTTTTCTTTATAAATGGATTGGCTCAATATATTTTTGAATCTTTTCCATGTTACCAAATTCTTTCCACCAATATGTTATGTAGTTTTTAAGAATTCACTCATTGCAATTGATTATTCTGTTCACACACCAGGAAGCGAAAAGCAATCATGTTGGTGTCAGTTTAAATAAAATGTCTTTGAAATAAAAGTAGACTTACAAGTTTCTTTTTGTTCTCCGATATTGCCTAATAAAGTGATAATGCTCTTTATTTTATCCATGTAGGTGCAGTCTAAATGTTCCATTTATCTGCTTGTTCTTAGTTCTTTGTCCTCCCAAATATTTTGCATGTAACAAAATAAATCATCACTTTCTGATACTTGCAGGATTTTCAACACCAGGATCTCCAATTATAAAGAACTAAGCTAGGCTTTTATTTTTTGTTGGATTTTATTTCGTTTGTTTGTTTTTTATCATCAATGTTCCCTAAGATGATCTGAAAAACAGTATTACTTAATAGGTATGGACAATAAATTTGTAGTCAGACAGAACTGAGTGTTAACCCTTGCTCTCCTACTTACTAAGTATGAAATCTTAGGTAAGTTATTATACCTCCCTAGACTTCAGCACTTTTTGAGTGAGGACAATGCTCTTTTTTATATGCTGGTTATAAGAATTACATAAGGTAATATAAAGTTCTAAGCAAAATAAATTAAGCAATCAATAAACATTTCTTTTAACAATGTACAGTTTTCTCTAATTAGATGACTCTTGGAAATGGGGTAAGACAGATTTTGGCTTGTTGGATTAATGTTCAAGGATCTTGGTGATGATTATGCTGATGGGATAAATTTCTCTATGATATTATTATACTTTAGTTTTCAATTTTTTTGACATTCCTCATAAGCTATCCTCCACTGTCTTTTTATTGCTATTTTCATTGTGATGTCTATATGTTTAATATTTCTGCTTACTCACAATTAACTTGAGAATAAACACATAACTACGGGAAGTATAAATATAAATAGAGCATATAGGAGATAATAGGCAAGAATTCATGCCATGTGTTCCTAGATCCATCGTTGAGTTGCTCTTTAGATGTAGACCAAGTCTTTAAATTGACTAAATGAGAAACTGCCTTTCCAACAAGCTATCCTCATCTTCAGATCCATTTTTAAGTTTACAAAGGCAGTTCTGTAACTTTGGTAGTTTATTTATTTTTTTTTTACATAGCTGCATTGACTGAGGTTTTAATTGTATCCTACGATATTTTTCTTTTCTAACAGAACAGTTAAATTATACAACAGAAGCTTAAGTGTACGATAAAACTTTGCTACTTTCTGAGTAGCACAGAGGAGAGACACTTACCTAACAAAACTCATTTTGTTTTTCCTAAGAGATTTCTGAGAAATTTACTTCACTGCTCTAAAGAGTAATACAACATTAAAAATTAAGCATTTATTCAAAATTGAGGCACTTGAAGGATAATAGTATCATACAAGTATTTTACTTTATATTAGGCCTCTTTCTTACAAAAATGAGTCCACACTTAGAATTATTCAAAATAGTTAATAATAGTGAGTGAAATATGCTTGGAAATCATAATGGTAAATACACGAGTTAGGAGTAGGGGAAGTGTTATTTTAGCTCTGGAAGATTGAGATGATCTAAATATTTTGTAAGATGGGTTTTAACCAAAAGATACTGAATAAATTATATCCTCCTGTTCTAAATCTAAACTGGCTGACCTAAAATGCCTCAGCAAACTGAAACTGCATTGTCTCATTTTTAAATTGATGGGCCATTTTAAATATATATTTTGACTACTTTTGCTGTCAACACAACTTGATCTTTCTCCTATCTCAATGTGAGTAACCTCCTAACCGATGCTATGTCTTCTAGGAGTCAGCTTAAACAAGATTGGCATGCAGTGATCATAAATTATGATCATATGGTAGTTATAATAGTAAATGTTGTATAATAATATAATTTATAATAAAATAGCATATAATAGTACAAATTATGGGCCCTTACTATAACCTAGGGATGATGCTATGAACACTTCAGATATGATTTAATTTTATGGTGTAGATGGGAACATAACTATATGTGACACCGGATATTGTAGGAAGCTTTCACCTTTAGTTTTTGGGGTTCTTTTGAAGCAGATATATTGAGATATCATTCACATACCATGTGAAAAATACACTTAAAGTGGAAACTATTTTAGATAATGTGGTTGGGAAAGGTTTTTATGTGGAATAGTCCTGTGAAGAGAGGACTATTAGGAGGACATTAGCATAGTAGGGGGATATCTCCGAGAAGGGCATTTGTATTAGAGTGAACAGAAAACCCATAGCTTGGCTTGAATGAGAGGAAGCTATAGAGAAACTTTATTTTTTATTTTAATTATTATGAGCTATCTTTGGAAGATTTTTAGTAGGACAGACTTATATTTCAAAAGGGCTACTGGAATGTTATCTGGAGGAACTATTAAGAAGACAAATTAAATGCTTTTTGCAGTGACCTGGGCAGAGACAATGGTGGCTTGCCCTAGGAGCCTAGGAAGTCTGAAGAATGGCCACATTTGGGCCATACATTAATACTCAGTAGCAACTAATTTTGCATTCATTAATAATTTCTGACCCAGCAAATGTAATTTACACCAGCTGTGTGTGGTTGGTCTGTGTCCTGGAATCAGAACTATTACAGCTTGGCTGCCTTGCCCTTTTCTTAAGCTTGTTTACTATAGAACCGGGGTTCTCCAATGTTACCCTACATCAGAACTTGCTTAGGGCTCATTAGCACACAAACTGCAGGGCCTTTCCCCAGCGAAACAAGTTTAGTAGTCTTAGCTAGGGCCTAAGAATGTACATTTCTAAGAAGCTCCCCAACTTAATGATGATACTGACCTGGGTTTCACACTTTGGGAACCATTATTTTCAATCAGGATTTGAACATTTTTCTATAAAGGGCCACATAGTAAATAATTTTTACATTGTGGGCCACAGTCTCTGTCTCAGCTATTCAACTCACAGACACTATGCAATACCTGTTAATATGTAAGACATAGGCAATATATAAGTGGATGAGAATGGCTGTGTTCTAACAAAATTCATTTACATAACAGAGGTCATGCTGACCCCTACACTAGACCATTTGCTCTAGTCCTAGTTACCTCCACCTGGTAATATTCTATGTATATATTAAAATATTTTCATATATCCACTTATGTATGTGAATACCATGTTCCTTACTATCTCAATGCTTTCTCTAGTTTATTTTTTATATCTTGCTGATATAATAAATGGACATCTCTCAGGTTATATGGAAACACAACTATTTTATAAGCTCTCAATATTTTATTTGAAAAGAAGGAAGACTAAAGATAAATTATTTTATGAACTCTTTTAATTGTGAAGATCCAAAATGTATTGCTGAGGTTATCTACTCTGAAATAACAATTTTCCATTATAATCAAGTCTCTTGTCTTAAAAATAAGTTCACTAAAATGTGAAAAAAATAAATGGAAAGGGAGAATTGTCCTATATAATAAAAGGCTAATATGCAAATTGACCGAACAGCAGAATGACCAGTTGTTATGATGCTCACTGACCACAAGGGGGCAGACGCTCAGCGCAGGAGCTGCCCCGTAGTGGTCAGTGTGCTCCCACAGGAGGAGCACCACTCAGCCAGAAGCCCTGAGCCAGCAGCGCTAAAGATATCCAACTGACGGCTTAGGACCGCTCCCCATTGGACCTAAGCTGTCATTTGGACATCCCTCAAGGGCTCCTGGACTGTGAGAGAGCACAGGCCAGGCTGAGGGACTTCCCTGAGTGCACAAATTTTGTGCACCAGGCCTCTAGTATGAAATAAAACTAATATATTATTGCTTTGGCCAACTTATAAATGTAAATATAGTGAGATAAAAAATGAAAAATGTTTGTAGTTAGCTGAAATGAATGTGATCACTAGTTTTTCAGATTTTTTTTCTGCCTGAAAATGCAAAAAACAACAACAAACAAACAAAAACAAACAAACAAATAAAAACACCACCTACCATTTTGAATAAGACTGAGGACAGTAAGCAAGGTAACAATTAAATATCTGAGAGCCAGTTCGCAAATTCAAGTCCATAGACTCTGAGTTCACTTTTAACTGCGCCTTGCTGATTTCATTGGTACTAGAAAACGTCCTGATTGTGAGAGCACAGAAACTAAAGGGTCCCAGGTTTAATTCCAGACAAGGACATGTACCTTGGTTGCAGACTCCATCCTTGGCCTTGACTGGGACATGTGTGGGAGACCACCAATTGATGTGTCTCTCTCACATCAATGTTTCTTTCTCTGTGTCTCTCCCCTTTCCTTCTACTCTTTCTAAAAATCAATGGAAAAATATCCTCGAGTGAGGATTAACAACCACAAAATAGCTGCTTTGTTTCAAAGTAATACATGCAACTAAAATAGTAATATGGACCACCTCACAAGAACACCAATTAAACAAACACAGATGTACATAATGTGTGTTTGCTTGGCACTTTACCCTGTTTTGTAGAAAAAGAATATAATTATCTGATTTTTTTTTCTTCACATTTTAAAGTGTCAATGCTAGGTCTTTCTCATTTATTTTGCAGATACCGCTTGCGTAGTTACCATTACACACACACAAAAAAGCAATAATCTAAGCAAGGTGACAATTAAATATCTGAGAGCCAGTTCACAAATTCAAGTCCATAGACTCTGAATTCACTTTAAACTGCGCCTTTCTGGTTTCATTGGTACTAGAAAACGTCCTGATTGTGAGAGCACAGAGTGACTTTCCCACTGTACTCTCTCTCATGGGTCACAAAATATCTGCATATGGGCTGTGGGCCATGGTATCAGAATGTGGTTTTCAAAACAAAGTTGAAAACATTTTT
>NW_006284045.1:18510-32734 GCF_000327345.1 Myotis davidii
AATTTTACTACCTTACTAGTTTACTAGTTTGGGCTTGGTAGTGACTTGATCCCACTGGTGAATGATGGAGGATAATGGGTCTATCTGCCATTAATAAAGATAAATTCAGTAGCTTTTACTAGTATAACTAATAATGGTAAAGGTTAAATTTAGGTTTATTTTTCCCAAACAAAGGAGATTAGCTTAGATGAAACCAAAGAGAATGAATCTCTCTTTATTTATTCATTTATTTTTGGTAAGTGTTATTTTTAATCTTTTTTTTGGGGGGGTTAAATTTCTTGGGATGACATTGGTTAATAAAATTTTATTTGGATATCCTAGCTGCCTAAAGTGCAAAGTGACATAGCTCTTCGAAAGTCTGCTATCAAAGAGCTCAGGAACCATGGCATCTGCTCTTTCCAGATCAGGAAGACAAGGAAGCAAACACTCGTGCTGCATCCCTAAGGTGTTTCTAGGATCTGGAAACAGTAGGTGGATATCCCTGGTATATGAGGCTTCTTATTGATGTCTTTCTATTCTATGCAGGGGTCTAAATACATACAAGATGAATATTAAATCAGATGAGAAAGGTGCATGACTTTATATTAGGTGAAAATGTAGTTTGCAAAACATTATGTAGAATGTGAGACCACTTTTGTAAAGGATTGTATGTTTGTATCTTTAGACACAAGAGAAGGACTAGATGACAGAACTACTAGTTACCCTCTCCATGCAATGATGTTATAGGTTATTTTATTTTTAACTGCAGTCAATTCAATTAACAGTAGTTTATTTTATACTAGAGGCCCAGTGCACGAATTTGTGCATGGGTGGGGTCCGGCCAGCCCACCTCGATTGGGGCCAATTGGGCTGGGCCAGCTGGAGGGTGGGGATGTGGGAGGTTGGTGGGCCAGCCCCACCCCTGATCAGGGTGTCAGGGGTTTATCAAGGGCAGGGCCAGCTCGGGGGAGAGGCCCTGGATGATTGGCAGGCTGATCCCACCTCCTGGTCAAACTCTGGTCGAACTCCCGGTTTGAGGGGACAATTTGCATATTACCCTTTTATTATATAGTATTATGCATTCCTTTAGGGAATTTCCTTAGGGAATGAGGTAAACCTCAGATTAAAAAACTAAGGCCAAAATAATTTTTCAGAATTAGAATATGTTCAAGAAACCAGTTACAATTTAACTGGATCTGACTTCAACAGGGAGATGATTCTGTTCCTCCAAATACGCTTCCGTTTAGGAAGCCTATACTCTTCCAACATGGAGAAAGATGATAAATATTCATTCTTTTGCTCCCAGTTGCTATGGAGAAGTTACAATTTCATAATTTTAAAAAAATGAATTTCTTCACAAGAGTATCAACTTGTGACTATATACTAGATTGGCCAAGTTCCCAGAATTTAGACAATCAGGTGCAATTCTAAAGTCAAAGCACCAATACATATCTTGAATTAGCCATTAGAGGTAAATGGATAAAAACAAATTCCTTAATTATTAATTAACCTTGCTCTGCAGATAATGTATATTGAAAATTAAATAGTGCCCAAATAGCCTCAATAGCTATCATTGTGTCAGTGGTTAATTTTAACATCTAGTGATACCTATAGGACAGATGGATTCTGTGACACCTTCACTTCATTGCAGTGGTATACAGAGATAAATTCCCACAATAGAGCATTTTGTCAGTTACCGGTAAGTTAGAAATATACACCCCCCCTCCTCCTCCATTTATTTTTTATTTCTAAGGACAGATTCAATACCACTTCTTCAGGAATATATTATTTATCTTCAATTCAAATTTATCTCCTCTAATTTCTATAAGGAAAAAAATCCTTGCTATATTTTGAAATTGCTAGTTGCCTTTCCATGTATTTTTCTAATTTATTCCACAGGACTGCAAAGCTCATTGAGAGCAGAACCTACATTTTAAAATTTTTATGTCATAATATTGTAGGTTTTAATATTTATGGATGACAGTAGCAGTTAAGAGATAGTAGCAATTAAGACTTGGCCCCAAACAGTTTAAGCCCAAGTAGTAGCCTGATACAAATTAGCAGAGTGACCTTGAACTAATAAATCTAAATGTAAAATTTCAATGAATTAAACTTCTAGAGGAAAATGTTGCATTAGACAGCAGTTTTCAAGATGTGATAGGAAGAGCAGTAATCATATAAAATAATAACTAACATTTTCAAAATAAAATAGTTTGGTCTTGCAAAGGCACCCTTAAGAAAAGAAAGTTAGAAGACAGACCTGAAGAAAATATTCACAATACAAATGACTTCTTTCAACAGTATATAAAGACCTTGACAAGAGAACTCCGTTTTAAAAAGTGTGTAAAACATTTGATTTGGCATTTCACAGAGAAGATACATGAATGATAAATAAGCAATTAAAAAGCTTCTCAACATCATTAGCCAGCTATTAGGAAAATGCAAATTAAAGTCACACTGAGCTACTTCTTTATAATTACTGAGAGACTAAAACAATTTAAAACAGAATACCTGGCGCTGGCCTGGACATGTAGCAACAAGAGCTTTCATATACAGCTAGGAGAAGTGTAAAATAATACAGTTATCTTTATTTTATTTATTATTATTATTACCTATTAAAATCCTCACCAGTGTATATGTTTAGAAAGAGGAAGGGAAAGATAGAGAGAAAAACATTGACGTGAGAGAGAAAAATTGATTAGTTGCCTCCCATATGTACGTACCCTGAGCAGGATTGGACCCACAATCCAGGTATATGCCCTGACCAGGAATAAAACCCATAAACGTTTGGTGTGTGGGATGATGCTCCAACCAACCAAGCCACCTGGCCAGGCCTTAATTTATTTTTCAAAACATTGCTGTGCAAGTGTTTTTGTGGGCATATGTTTCATTTTTTCTGAGTAGAATTACTGAGTCTTATGGTAACTCAGTGTTTAAGGAAATGAATGAAACAATTGCTTTTGTAACTCTTTGGAAATTTCTTTAAAACAGGGATTTTCAACTGGTGTGCCCCTAGCAGTATACTGGTGTGTCACAAGAATTTTTAAAACATGCAATACCTGATTATTTAGTCAGGGGTACTGACCTCTTTTCCCTTTGATTCTTACATTGTCAAAAGTAAAGAGAGAGAGAGAGAGAGAGAGTGAGAGAGAGAGAGAGAGAGAGAACAGGCAATGCAGCAATAGCCATCCATATCCTGTCCAGAACCATCCTATATAATAAAAGAGAAACATGCAAATTAACCATCCCTCTGCTACGCTCAAGCCATGCCCACCAGCCATGCCCAACAGCCAATCAGGAGCAAGTATGCAAATTAACCCAACTAAGATTGCGGCGGCCACAGAGCTCAAGCAAGCAGGAGGCTTGGGTTGCCCCAAAAGGAGAGGCTGGGAGCTTGGGTCACCTGGGGGCATGGCCAGCCTGAAAACGGCCAACAGCCCCTCACCCAGGCTGGCCAGGCACCAGCGGGACCCCCACCCTGATCTGGGATACCCTTCAGGGCAAACCATCCAGCCCCCACCAATGCACCAGGCCTTTATCCTATATAATAAAAGGGTAATAGGCAAAATGACCGTATCTGTGGAATGGACCAGGAACGACCCGTCACTATGATGCATACTGATGACTAGAAGGCAGACGCTCAATGCAGGAGCCATCCCCTGGTGGTCAGTGCACTCCCACAGGAAGAACTCTGCTCAGCCACAAGCTGGGCTGATGGCTTGCGAGCGCAGAGGTGGTGGCAGGAACCTCTCCCACATCATCAGCAGTGCTAAGGATGTCTGACTGCTGTCTTAGCCCAAGGGGAGCAGGCCTAAGCCAGCAGGTGGACATCCCCTGAGTGGTCTTGGACTGTGAGAGGGCTCAGGCCAGGCAGAAGGACTCACCCCACAAATGCATGAATTTTTGTGCACCAGGCCTCTAGTAAATATATAGTTCACATAATAGATTTGCATCTTGTTGGTAATATCGCATAATAAGGTTGATTGCTTGGTTAATTCTTGGTACCAGACATCCTTTATAATAAAAGCCTAATATGCTGTGTTCGGTCACTCAGTCAGCCATTCAACCAATCAAAGCATAGTATGCTTTTGATATGCTAAGGTCGTTCAACCACTCGTTATGGCATGCGCTGACCCTGAGAGGGCAGAGAGTCAATTGGTCGACCAGTCACTATGACGTTCACTGACCACCAGGGAGCAGATGCTGTTCGTTAGGTTAACTTGCTATTGGGGTCTGGCCAATCAGGACTGAGCAAGACAGGCTGGACATGCCCTGGAGCCCTCCCCTGGTACCGCCCTGGCTGGCCAACCTCCTAAGTCCATCTCTGGCACCAATCAGTGTGGTCCCTTGGTCAGGTTTGTTTCCTCTTGCAATTAGGGACCCCTCAGGGAATGTTGGAAAGCCAGTTTCAGCCCAATGGCAGAACGACTGGTTGCTATGATACACACTGACCACCAGGTGGCAGATGCTCAACACAGGAGCTTCCCCCTGGTGGTCAGTGCGCTCCCACAGGGGAATGCTGCTCAACTAGAGGCCGGGCTCATGGCTTTTGAAAGCAGCAATGGTGGTGGGAGATTCTCTTGCCTCCACAGCAGCGCTAAGGATGTTCGACTGCTGGCTTAAGCAGGGCTACTGGACTGCAAGAGGGTACAGGTCAGGCTGAGCGACCCCCTCCCCACCCCACCAAGTGCACGAATTTCATGCACTAGGCCTCTAGTATTTATATGCAAGTATAGGCACTGATTTTTAAAAACTCACTTTGGGGCAAAAATGGTAGGTAAATTATTATTATTATTATTATTATTTTTTACATCACTTAATATTAAACCTACCTTTTTTAAGATTGGCAAAAAATATAGTATATTTTTTAAAGTGCTGTAGAATTTTAGTAATTAGTTGACATCTGCCATGAGATGAAAAAGGTTGAAAATTACTGTTCTAACAGTTAAACATATATATCTTAAAGAATAATTTATTGGACTCGTATATATTTAATTTAAAAAAATGAAAACACATACCCAAACAAAGATTTTACATGAATATATTTAGGAGAATTATTCATAGTAGCCAAATGTGAGAAACAACCTAAATTTCCAAAAGTTGATTGGATATAAAACATCTACACTAATAAAAGACAAAGATGCTAATTGACCATACCTTCAATACGCCCATCAGCCCAATCAGAAGAGTATGCAAATTAACCCAAAAAAGATGGCTGTTAAATTTGCATACTGCAGGCGGATCCCGCTGCGCCCCCCTGTGCGGGCGGCAGTGCAATTCCCAGCTGCTGCCTACCCCAGCTTGGGATCTGGGCCTGCCATGTGCATCCCAGGGCGGGAGATGGGTGGCAGTGAGATCCTAAGCTGCCCCCCCCCTCACACCCCCCAGTGTGGGATCTGGGCCTGCTGTGTGCAGGGAGGGGTGGGCGGGGTGGGCGGGGCAGGTGGCAGTGCCAATCTGAGCTGTCACCTGTCCCAGCACAGGATCCGGGCCTGCTGTGTGCAACCCAGGGCAGGTGGCAGCGTGATCCCAAGCCGCCGCCCATCCCAGCGTGGGATCCTAGCCTGCAGTGTCCGACCGGGGAAGACGGTGCAGGCACCGCGGGATTGGGCAGTGCCACCTGCCACCAGGGGAGCGGGCCTAAGCCAGCAGGTGGTTATCTCCTGAGGGGTCCCAGACTGTGAGAGGGCACAAGTTGGGCTGAGAAAACACCGCCCCCACCAGTGCACAAATTTTTGTGCACCGGGCTTCTAGTATGGCATAGTCATAGAAAGGAATACTGCTCAGCAGCAAAAATAGTCAAGTTACTGATACATGGGACAATATGAAAGCATCTTAAAATCAGGATGATGAGTGAAATAAGCTAGACCAAATAGAATACATACTATATAATTCCATTCATCTAAAATTTTAGAAAAGTCACACTAATGTATAGTGTCAGACAACAGAGCAATTGTTTTCTCTGATGGTGAAAGGGAGATGGATTGGAGAAATCTTTTAGGCATGAGGGGACTCTGTATCTTAATTGTGGAAGTGGGTTCACAAGAAAATACATTTCTTATAACTTATCTAATGATGCAATTTATGGACAGTTTATTTTATGTAAGTAATGCATCAATGAAGTTGACTTAACATGTTGGGTCCAATAGGTATGAGAACTCTACGTATAGATGAAAAACAGATATTTAAAGCTTAACATTAACTATGAAAGAGAAATATATGTATTCTTATGCTGACTATTTGTAAGATAGACTAAATAGAATGCATACTGTATAATTCCATTTATGTAAAATTTCATTTATGTAAAATTCCATTTATATAAAATTCAGAGTAAATCTATAATATTTAGCAAGTAACTGAATCTTTCTTATTTCCCTCTGTAAGTGGAAGATAATATCTGTTTGTCAGAGTTATCTTGAAGCTAACATGAGACAGAATATGCAAAGCACTTGATACATGGTAGATATTTGTTTATTTCATTTCATTTTTGAAACCCTATTATTTCTGTTTTTCTTGAATGTCTCTTGTGAGTGATTCCAACTGTCTGGGATAATTTCCCAACTTCATAACCCACCCTTTCAAATCAAAGAATTATTTTTCATTCAACTTGAAACATTACCTTTTTTCCATCCTTACCATTCACATATTTTTATTGACCAAGTGTCATTTACTTATAGCATAATGAATTGAATTATTTTCATGGGGTAAAATACCAAAATTTATCTTTTGAATTGCATTTTCATTGAATGCATAATATGTATAGAGTAATAAATTAAAATGCAAAAAATCTACATCATAATAGTGTCTATATGAGTATGCATGGTCAAAAGTAGAGTGCCCGTTGTATTAAAGGAACATGTGTATCCTGAGGTGGCAGAAATTGTGATTCTGAATTCCTAAATGCACACTTTCTTTGCCTTCTGACACCTCCACAATGAGTTCTCAAACCAGTTTGAAAACTCAGTTAAGGAGGATGTAAGTACTACAACACGTTAACTTAGAATATATATGCGGTTAAATTCTCAAAGCTGGTCCTTATGGAAAGGTAGTAATTTATAATTCAGCATCATTTCACTTCATTCTGAACATTGTAAAGGAGAGCTACCACCTAAGAAATTGCTAGCAGGCTCAGCACCACAAAAGAAATATTTCCTTATCTTGAATTGTTGATCATGGAGCAGGACACTGGCATCAGTAGCTGGGAGGTGTTCCTTTGGCAAAACAATTTTGAATTTCATAGCAGACCCTAGGCATACTCAGCTTGGTGAGATGTTTCTTTTCTTGCATTTCAATGTGCCCTTTTCCTCTAGGAATGTCTCAAAAAGCAAAGTATTTTGTTGTTGTTGTGCTTCATCTAACATGAGCATCAAATAAGGATCAGAGTGATATAGTTCCTGTTTATTTACCACTTTCTGTATTTCTTAAATGTATCACATTTAGTTCTCATGGATGAGTTGAGAGGTACTAGTAAATGCTACCTATTTCCTTCATCTTATGACAATAGTGGGATACACATATTTTTCTCAAGAGCCCACAACTAGCTTGAAGCCTGGAATTTTATTTTAGGAATATTTCCTCGTGTTTGCCTAACAGGATCCCAAGGCAAAGATGTTCAGTGAATACCAGACTCTTGAGAAACTGATCAAGGTGTATTTTTATAGTTAACCCTCATAGTTCTTTCCAGAAACAAAACAAAACAAAACAAAAGTCAAGTATGTTCTTTGGAAATCAATGTTTCTCATTTTAGTCACATATATTGTCTCTGTCCCATTTTCCCAAAGCAGAATCAAGCCGTGTAAGAGATTAATAGTTGCCCTATTATTTCCAGGTTGCATGCCTGCTGTCTGCTAATATCCTTTAGACATTTTGATGGATATGGGTCAGAAAACTATCGCAAGTCCATAATTTCATTTAGCCATAGGTGGTTTGAGCTTTTTCTAATTCATTATGAGCACATATGGGTCGATGAAACACTTTCCCTTGGTGCTCAGTTCCCTTAATGTACTTGGGCAAAAGTAAGTATTTGTGATTCAGGAAAGATAAAATTATTCTTCTTTTGAAGTCATAACAAGCTGAAGTGTATGGTGGAAGGACCCTAAAGGCCTGTATTCTTTCATCAAGTCACAGCTTAAGCTAGGCCAAGATACACTTATTTGGAGTCCCATGATTGAGTCTGCACAAATATCTAAGTAACCCGCTGTTACTCACCGGGACTCTTCTACTAGAATAGAGAAACCTTATTAAGCTGTTCTTTCACAGGGTAGGTGTAGCTGTACAATTTGGGGAAAATCAATCTTCAGTTCTTTCCAATGAGACTATTTCTCCTTCTCTGACATAGGAGTGGTTGAACTAAGACATGTCTCTGGTCATCTTTAGCTCTACTGACTTTTTTTAAATTCTATGTTTATTACTTTCAAAAGAAAAATGACAAATGATTTCACTTCTATTGTATCTTCTATGGTGATATTTTCGTGGCCTGTTTTTTCAGAGAAGTCATTTATATTTTATATGCTTTAGCTTGGCATGAATAAATGTCTATAGCAAAATTATGAGTGCATGTTAAGACATTAGTCCTGAAATTGAAAGAAAAAAAAGACAAATAGAAAATAACTTATTGAAAAGATAAACTACATGTTCATTAAGCCAAAATCACCATCTACATCTACCCATGGATTCTTTTTTTTTGTATTTTCATAAACATTAAGTATTTTAAACAACTATAAAGTTATTTTATTTTTGCTAATATCACTTATCTGTAATAATAAAAGCATAATATGCTAATTAGACCAGACATCCTTCCAGACTTCCTTCTGGACATCCTTCCTTCCAAAGCCACAGCAGGAGGGGGCTACGGCAGAGGGAACAGAGGCCACCAGCCATGGCGGAGGCGAGTGGGGGCTGAGGCCAAGGCCCTTGCATGAATTTTGTGCACCAGGCCTCTAGGGTAAGATAATTGAGTCATGATGATATCACTTAGTCATTTATGCAATGATCAATCTTTATTCAGATAAAAGAATAAGAGATCAGTGTGATATAGTAGTTAAAAGTTTGTCTTTGTAGCCCTAGCTGGTTTGGCACAGTGGAAAGAGAGTTGGCCTTTGGACTGAAGGGTCCCAGGTTCGATGCGTCAGATAGGCTATGTTCAAGTATGATTTCCAATAATTACTAATAATGATGCCTTTGGACTTTACCCAAACTCCATGTGCCCAATGCTTGGGAAACCAAGATTCAAATGTTAGTGTTTGATGTAAAGAAAGGTTTATTAATCAAGAAGTTGCCAACTGAGAAGATAGAAACCCTAGTGGTCCCTCAAATCAATCTGATCAAAGTCCAGAGTTTAGACTTTTATGACAAGGGAATGGAAAATGGGAGAAGCTGCCCTTGTAAAATTCCAGCCACCAGCAGAATCCCTCTAATGATTAGCATGTCTGCTATATGCGAGGATAAGCAGAAGCTAATAGGCTGAAGGCCATGGGAGCAAAGATGAAGCTGAAGAGGCTGAGCATTACACTCTGTTATACTTTCACAGCCTTGTTATAAAAAGTAAGTGACATAAATGTGTATAAACTACCAAAAGCTATTTTTTTTTATTTTTTGTCATGTCTCTGAATAAGAGCATTGACTGGGTAAAGTCATCAATCCATTCCTCTGTCTGGGGTTTTGATAGACTCAGTGAAAAGTTCCACAGACTAATGGGGTAGTGGTGCCATAATTAAGTCAGATTTTATTTTGATTATTATGAGTATCACCCCATTCCCTTGTCTGGAAAGCAGTGAAATAAGCCTCACTTGAGCCACATTACAAGATAGTGAATTTCATCCCGGAGACTGCACTCTGGAGACAAAGGTAGTAAATGCCTAATATGTTTGAGCAGATCATTTTTACAGGCAGAGAACTGCTGCCAATAATAAATCGTCCAAATAGAATTATAATTATGATATATTCATGAACAAGACACATTCAACTTTTTCTTCCTCATCCAGCCAGGAAAAACAAAAAGAAGCACTACCCCATTGCCATGTATGTAGATATATATATTTTGATGTACTAGTACATATTCATTTTTCATGTAAGATTATACAGTGCTTTGCCCACAAACAGGCCCAGGACACATTATTAATTTGATAAATCAGCATAATTAAATGTGACTGCTTAATAAATAGATTCATAGATTCTTCCATTCACTGTAGAGAGGGTGCATTAATGATCACTTTCATAAGCCATTAGAGGCATTTACAAATCTCCTCTTTCTGGGCATGGAGTAAGAATGTAGATCCCTGTCGCCTTTGAAGGTAGGTGTGGATTTATGACATGCTTTGGCAATTGTGAACGATGGTGATATATAACTTCTAGATGGAAGCTTGAAGAAAGAGTGTGCTATGTGCACGCTGCTGTGCCTGTGCCGTGGGAATCTCGGGAGTACTTGTTAAAATGAACATTGCTTCAGAGGCTCAGTCTGGCTCTTGCATAACCATCATTCTCTGAGCTTTCCTTTTGACCCATCTATGATCTGAGAGAGAAATATGTTAATTATATAAAATCACTGGGATTGGAGATGGTCAACAACAAAAAAGCTGATATAACTTGACTCTCCTCATCTGCCAAATTTTATGAGTCCTCCATTTGTTTATGTATGTAGAATAAAATCCAAAATTGACCTGTGTGGAATCTCATTCAAAATTCAAGCTGTGTGTGAATGAGTATGTTTATCTGTCTGTTTGCAAATGTTTGCAACGATTCTAAATTTATATGGAGCTTCAAAAGACTAAGAAATGTATTTGTTAAATTAAGACACAAGACTTACACTAGCTGTTTTTATTTCATAATTTAAATAGGAAAGCAGTGTGCATACAAAGCCTCAAATATACAGTCACTTGAGTTATAACAGCAGTGACACTGAGATAAAATTTCTTATCAGTAAGATAAGGGGAAAAATCAAAATTTGGTAACATATTTATTGGTGAGGCTGTGGGAAATAGCCATTGTTGTATATTGGTTACAGGAATATAAAATAGCAAAATTTATATGAGGGGTAATTAGGCCATATTTTC
The DNA here is from genome assembly GCF_000327345.1 of Myotis davidii. Taxonomy (NCBI): domain Eukaryota; kingdom Metazoa; phylum Chordata; class Mammalia; order Chiroptera; family Vespertilionidae; genus Myotis; species Myotis davidii. Next base: position 29,541 of record NW_006284045.1, read on the forward strand.
TCCTAACAAAAGTATATTTACCTCTAGGCCAAGAAATATCAGCACTATAAACTTTTTCAGGAATAAATTGGCAAAAAAATATAAAGGGCTATTTCATAAAGTAATATAATTAATAAACTAAGATACCAAATTACTCCCATTTCTACCAATAAGGGAATTTTAAATTAAGCTCTAGTGTATAAATAAGTTGATTACTATGCACATTGCTAAAAAACAAAACAAAAAGTAATAAAATAATATTAAAAGGAGTCAGAGAAAAAGAGTAGGTTACATTGAGGGGAACCATAAAAAGAATGATGGTTAATTTAGTCCAAATAACTAAAGCCAGAGATAAATAATTATGAGAGCATAAATCAATCTGAGAGCAATTAGAAATATTAGGAAATTGAGCTAGACATATTTAAAAACTAATGAGTGAAAAGGAAACCATTAGCAAAATTAGAAACTATTTTGAATTGAATGATAATTAAAATACATCTTATCAAACTTCATGGGAAATAGCTATAGCAAAGCGTAGATAGAAATGTATAGGCTTTAAGAGCTCATATTAAATATAAAAAAGTGTATAATTAAGGGTCTATGTTTCTACCTTAAAAAACTAATGAAAAAATAGTAGTAGTAATTATAACCAAAATAGGGAAACAGAAGAAAAGAATAAAATTTTGAACAAAATGTTAATAAATTTAAAAAAATTGAAATACAGTAAAATCAATGAAAATAAAGTCTAGTTTCTTAAATAGATCAATAAACTGAGTGTTATCAAGATAAGGAAAGATTAATTACCAAGATCTGAAATAAAAGATATCACTGTAGATTATATAGACATTAAATATTTTAATCAACATTATACTAAGAACTTTGAGACACTGGAAATATTAATTAAAAGAAACAATTAGCAATGCTGACTTAATTAGATTATTGAATACAGCTATATCTAATAAATAAGTTACATTCATTATTCATTGCTTTCTCTAAAAAATAAATAAATGAAGCGTCACCACAGACAACAATGACCAAACTGAGATCCTGGTGATATCACTTGTAAATAAATTTCTCCAAATATATAGAGAAGAAATAAAACAATTCTAAAATGCTCTTTCCAACGCTAACTGGTTTGGCTCAGTGGATAGAACATCAGCCTGAGGCCTGAAGGGTCCCTGGTTCGATTTGGGTCAAGGGTACATACCTCAGTTGCAGGTTCCTCCCTAGCCCGGGACCTGGTCAGGGCTCTAGCAGGAGATAACCAATTGATGTGTTTCTCTCACATTGATATTTCTCTCTGTCTTTCCCTCGCTCTTCCATTACCTCTAAAAATCAATGGAAAAATATCCTCAGGTGAGGATTAAAAAATAATTAATTAATTTAAAAGAAATAATAAAATACTCTTTCCAGAAATGTAAGAGGAAAAACCAAAGCACTTTCCAACCTAGTATTTTGAATGAAAGAAGGAATTTCACTACAGATTCTATTGGGGCAGAGGATGTGGGGGCGTGGGGGGTGGAGGGATTGAGCAAAAAAGAACAGAGCACTCATGGACATGGATAACATTGTGGTGAATGCAGGGTAGGGGGTGGAGTGTGGAGGGGGTGAGAAGGTGGAAGAGGCTATAGAAGGGATAAATAGTGATGAAAATAAAATAAAAGGATAAGAAGAAAATACTAGATACATTAATTTAAAGTAGACCAAGTCTTCAAATCTCATAAACTATACAATTGCATTTAAGCTGAAATGACATGAATCATCTTATAACCATTAAAGGAACTTAATTTTTAGTTTTAAAAGGAAATATCCAGGACAATTAGTTTAACTGGTGAATGATACAAAATATTTAAAGGATAAATAATTCCAATTCTATGCAATATTTGCCAGGAAATAGAAGAGAAAGGAACACTTCCCAAACATCATTGCCCTGGTACCAAATGTGGATATAATATTACAAGATAAACAAAAACAAACAAGCAAAGAACTACAGATCAATATTTTTCCTGAATATGGAAATAAATCCTTAATGAAAATGATCATACTGATCCATTAATGTAGAGAAAAAAACTATATTGTATACAAGATGCATTTACCTCATTTTGCAAAATCAGTTTAATTTTTAAAAATAAATTAATATAATCCATAATCTTAAGCAAAGTAAAGAGAAAAACATCATTGTGTCAATAGCTACAGAAAATCATTTGGCAAAACTCAGTACCTATTCTGCATAAGAACTCTCATCAAATCAGGAATAAAATGCAACTTCCTACCCCAGCCGGTGTGGCTCAGTGGTTGAGCGTTGACCTAGGAGCCAGGAGGTCATGGTTCAATTCCGCGTCAGGGCACATGCCTGTGTTGCCTGCTTGATCACAGGGAATGCAAGAAGCAGCTGATCAATGATTCTCTCTCAGTGTTGATGTTTCTATCTCTCCCTCTTCTTTCCTCTCTGAAATCAATGGAAAAATATATATTTTTTAAATGGAGCTTCCTAAACCTAAAAAAAGGCATCTAATAAACCCAATAGGTAATATATTATTAATGGTGAAAGACTGAATAATTTTTAACTAATATTGGGAACACAGCAAGGATTTCTTTTTAAAAACATTTTAGGTTAAGTATTTTTTTTACTTTTTAAAACATTATTTATTGTTTAAAGCATTACATATGTCTTCATTGACCTCTCCACAGCCACCCTACCCTACGCTCCCCCACCCCACACATGCCTTCACCCCCCTAGTGTCTGTGCCCATTGGTTATGCTTATACGCATGTATACAAGCCCTTTGGTTGATCTAACCCCCCTCCCCTTCTTCTTATGCCTTCTCTCTGAAATTTGATGGTCTGCCCCATGCTTCTCTGTCTCTGTATCTATTTTTGTGCATCAGTTTATGTTGTTCATTATATTGCATAAATAAGTGAGATAATGTGATATTTATCTTTCTCCCACTGGCTTATTTCACTTAGCATAATGCTCCCTATGTCCATCCATGCGGTTGCAAATGGTAAGAATTCCTTCTTTTTTACTGCAGCATAGTATTCCATTGTGTAGATGTACCACAGTTTTCTAATCCACTCATTAAAGTGTCTAAGTCCTTTGCCCATTTTTTGATTTGATAGTTTATCTTCTTCTTGTTAAGATGTATGGGTTCCCTATAAATTTTGGAGATTAGGCCCTTATCAGAGATAACATTGGCAAATATGTTCTTCCATGCA
>NW_006284045.1:32834-43774 GCF_000327345.1 Myotis davidii
GTGCTCTAGTTTAATTTTACATGTGTCTGTCCAATTTTCCTAACACCATTTATTGAAGAGACTGTCTTGATTCCATTGTATGCTCTTGCCTCCTTTGTCAAATGTTAATTGAGAAAAATGGCTTGGGTCGATTTCTGGGTTCTCTGTTTTGTTCCACTGGTCTATATATCTGTTTTGGTGCCAGGACCAGGCAGGTCTGAGAACTGTGGCTTTGTAATATAGCTTGATATCTGGTATTGTGATCCTTCCAACTTTGTTCTTCTTTCTCAGGATTACTGCAGCTATTCAGGGTCTTTTTTTTATTCCATATGAATTTTTGGAGAGTTATGGGTGTTAATTATGTATCCTGTCACATTGCCAAATTCATTTATTATATCTAGTAGCTTTTGATGGAGTCTTTAGTGTTTTTATTTGTTTGTTTGTTTGTTTTGTGGGTTGTTGTTTTTTTTTTTTTGCTTTTCTTTCTCTGGATTCCAGGAGTCTTTTAAATTTTTTTCTTTATTGATTACATATAGGTATTACATATGTGTCCTTATCCCCCCATTGGTTTCCCCCCCCTCCCGCACCCCCACTCATGCCCTCACCTCCCTGGTCTCTGTGTCCATTGGTTAGGCCAAAATGTATGCATATAAGTCCTTTGGCTGATCTCTCCCCCTTATCCCCATCCTCCCCTACCTTCCCTCTGAGGTTTGATGGTCTGATCAATGCTTCTCTGTCTCTGGATCTGTTTTTGTTCATCAGTTTATGTTCATTATATTCCACAAATGAGTGAGATCATGTGATATTTATCTTTCTCCCACTGGCTTATTTCTCGTAGCATAAAGCTCTCCAGTTCCATCCATGCTGTTGCAAATAGTAAGAATTCCTTCTTTTTTACCACAGCATAGCATTCCATTGTGTAGATTTACCACAGTTTTCTAATCCCCTCGTCTGCTGATGGGCACTTAGGCTATTTCCAAATCTTAGCTATGGTAAATTGTGCTGCTATGAACATAAGGGTGCATATATCTTTCTGATTGGTGTTTCTAGTTTCTTGGGATATATTCCTAAAAGTGGGATCACTGGGTCAAATGGGAGTTCCATTTTAAGTTTTTGAGGAAACTCCATACTGTTTTCCACAGTGGCTGCATTCCCACCAGCAGTGCAAGAGGGTTCCTTTTTCTCTACATCCTCTCCAGCACTTGTCATTTGTTGATTTGTTGATGATAGGTATCTGACAGGTGTGAGATGGAACCTTGATTTGTTGATGATAGCCATTCTGACAGGTATGAGATGGTATCACATTGTCATTTTGATTTGCATCTCTTGGATAATTAGTAACTTTGAGCATGTTTTCATACTTAAAAGTATCTACTTAGGTCCATTGCCCATTTTTTGATTGGGTTGTTCATCTTTCTTTTGTTAAGTTGTATGAGTTCCCTGTAAATGTTGGAGATTCAACCCTTATCAGATATAGCATTGGCAAATATCTCCCATGCAGTGGGCTTTCTTGTGGTTTTATTTTGTTTGTTTGTTGATGGTTTCTATGTACAAGATCATGTCATCTGTAAATAATGAGTCTTACTTCTTCTTTTCCAATTTGTATGCCTTTTATTTCTTCTTGTCTTATCGCTATGGGTAGCACTTTCAGTACTATGTCAAACAAGAGTGGTGAGAGTGGGCATCCCTATCTTATTCTTGTTCTTAGGGGAAATTGTTTTAGTTTTGTCCAGTGAGTATGATGTTGGCTGTTGGTTTGTCATGTAAGATTTTTATTATGTTGAGATATGATCCCTCTATTTGCACTTTGCTAAGAGTTTTTATCAAGAAAGGGTGTTGGATTTTGTCAAATGTTTTTTCTGCATTGGTTGATGTGATTTTTGTCTCAATTTGTTTATGTGATATATCATGTTTGTTGATTTTTGGATATTGTGCAACGCTTGCATGCCCGGAATAAATCCCATGTGGTCATGGTGTATGATCTTTCTAATGTAATGATGAATCCAATTTGCTAGGATTTTGTTGAGGATTTTAGCATCTATGTTCATCAGAGATGTTGGCCTGCAATTCTCATTCTTTGTAGTGTCTTTATCAGGTTTTGGGATTAGGGTAATGCTGCATCATAGAAAGGGCTTGGAAGTGTTCCTTCCCCTTGAATTTTTTGGAATAGTCTGAGGATAGGTTTTAGTTCTTCTTTGAATGTTTGTAAAACTTGCCTCTGTAGTCATCTGTACAAGAGCTTTTGTGTGCTGGAACTTTTTGATTACTGCTTCAATTTCCTTCATAGTTTCAGTCTATTCAGATTTTTTAATTCTCCCTGATTGGGTTTTGGAAGGTCGTATTTTTCTAGGAATATGTCCATTTCTTCTAGGTTGACCAGTTTGTTGAAATAGAGTTGTTCATAGTAGTTTTTTTTATAATCCTTTGTATTTCTGTGGCATCTGCTATTATTTCGCCTCTTTCATTTCTGATTTTGTTTATTTGGGTCCTCTCTCTTTGCTTCTTGGTGAGCCTGGCTAGAGGATCATCGATTTTATTTATCCTTTCAAAGAACCAGCTGTTGGTTTCATTGATCTTTTGTATTTGTTTTTGTTGTTTTTAGGGTTTCTATATCATTTGTTTTCACTCTGATCTTTATTATTTGCTTCCTTCGGCTCACTCTGGGCTTTTCTTATTGCTGTCTTTCTAATTCATTCAGTTGTAGAGTTAGATAACTTATTACCACTTTTTCTTGGTTTTTGAGGTAGGGATATAGTGCTATGAACTTCTCTTTCAGGGTTGCTTTCACTGTGTCCCATAGACTTTGGATTGATGTGTTTTCATTGTCATTTGTTTCCAGGATGTTTTTTATTTATTCTTTGATTTCTTTGGTAACCCAATCATTGTTTAATAACATGCTCTTTAGCCTCCAGGTGTTTGAAATTTTTTAATTTTTTATTGTAGTTTATTTCTAATATTATTCCATTGTGATCTGAGAAGATGCTTGATATGATTTCAATCTTCTTGAAATTGAACAGACCTTGCCTGTATCCCAATATGTGGTCTGTATTTGAAAATGTTGCATGTGCACTTGAAAAGAATGTATATTCTGTAGCTTTGGGGTGAAATGTTTTGAAGATGTTGATTAAGTCTTTCTGAGCTAGTGAGTCATTTAGGATTGATGTTTCTTTGCTGCTGATTTTCTGTGTAGAGGATTTATCCAGTGATGTCAATGGGGTATTAAAGTCCCCTACTATGATTGTATTGCTGTCAATCTCTCCCTTGATATCTTCCAGAAGTTTTTTTATGTACTTGGGTATTCCTGCATTTGGTGCATATAAGCTTACCGGAGTTATATCTCCTTGTTGTATCAATCCCTTTAGTATTATGAAGTGGCCTTCCTTATCTCTTGTTATGGCCTTCACTTTGAGGTCTATTTTGTCAGATGTAAGTATTGCTACCCCCTCTTTTTTTCATTTCCATTTTCCTGAAAAAATATTTTCCATCCCTTCACCTTCAATCTCAGTGAGTCCTATGTTCTGAAGTAGGTCTCTTGTAGACACCATATATATGGGTGATGCTTTCTTATCCATACAACCATTCTATTCTTTTGATTTAGTCCATTTTTGTTTAAGGTTATTATTGATAGGTACTTGTTTGTAGCCATTTCTGTTCTTTATGCCTGTGTTCCTTCTTCCATTTCTATTTCTTCTTCTTACAACAGTCCTTTTAACATTTCTTGCATTGCTGCTTGGTAGTGATAAACACCCTTAGCCTTTTTTTTCTTTTTAAATCTGTGAAGCTCCTGATTTCCCCTTCAATTTTTAATAATAACCTTCCTGAATAGAGTATTCTTGGATTCAGTCCCTTGCTTTGCATCACTTTGTATACTTTATTCCATTCCCTTCTGTCCTGGGGTGTTCTTTTGAGAAATCATTTGATAATCTAATGGGAGATTCTTCCCCAAATCAGGGAAGTTTTCTGTCATTATTTCTTCAAATAGCTTTTCTAATCCTCTCTCCTCTTCTTGTCCTTCTGGCAACCTATATGTATGTTACTTCATTTCATGTTGTCCAAACCTCCCTTAAGCTGTCTTCCTGCTTTCTAACTTTTTTCTCCAATTGCTTTTCAGATTGGGTGTGTTTCTCTTCCTTATATTCTAACTCTCTAATTCAGTCCTCTGCTTCTTCTAGTCTACTATTGAAACCTTCCATTGTGATTTTTATTTTAGCTATATCAATTTTGATTTTCTCTTTATTCTTACATAAGCTGTTGATTTTCTCATCCATCTGGTTTATGAACTGCATGACCCTTACTCCTAATTCTTTTTCTGACATACTGCATGCCTCCATTTTATATAGTTCCTTACCTGGTGATTTCTCTTTTTCTTTCTTTGAGGGGTAGCTTGTCTCCCTACTTTTGCTATCTCTTTCTGAACCTAGGCACCCTGCTTGGGGTTTGAGAGGTTGAAGACCCTATCAGGGCAATCGTCCAGAAATACATTAGCCCAGAAGCTAGGTTTGCCTTGAGTCTCACACCTTTATTGTCTCTGTTCTGAGTTGTATCTCTTCTCCCATGGATCTGGTCCCTCAGTTGTCTGCTTCAGATGCTTGAGATGGTGGGAGCACATGCACAGTTCCTCTGGTGTGCAGTTCCCTGTGAGGACCCAGAGCTCTCTGACATGCAATTCCCTGTAGCCCTGGCACCCATGGCAGGATGGCATCTTAGGTCACTCTGGCAGTGCATTTGTGGCACAGTCTTGTAGCTCCAGGCTGGGTATATCAGCTTGCTCCAGGTTTTCCAGGCAGCATTTTCTTATTGCCCGGAGTGAGTCATGTGCTGGGTTGCTCCAGGTAGCCACTGCAGGACTGTTCCAGGGGCTGTGGAAAAGTGGATGTGGGTTGCTCTGGGTAGCACAGTCCCTGCTTTCTTGAGCCAGGAGTGAGACACACACTGTGATTCTTTGCCCCTTTGCCATACTATGGGTTGTTCTGGGTTGCCCCAGCAGCAGGTTCTGGTGTTGGGAGTGAAGCAGGTTCCTGGTGGCTTTGAGTCTGGCTATCAGCATGGTTCTGGGGTCCAGGCTGGGGAGGGGCACAGGGTTCCCCTTGGCTTGCACTCACTGCAGGGTCTTGGAGCCAGATCCTAGGACGCTGAGTCCCCACGAGCCGGTGAGAAGGCCTGGTGTGGGAGCTCACTCTGTCAGTGCACGCTCCCTGCAGATGTCTGGGAGCCTGCCGGGAAGTACTGTGCCACTCAGGGTCAGGGCAGGGTGGTGGTTCCCTGGGCTATGGCTGGCAGGTGTGTTCTCTAGGTGTCCTCTGCCCTCCCTTATTGAAAATTGTCTCCTCAGCTGTGTCTAATATCTTAGTTCAGGGTGGATGTTCTCTAATCTAGTTGCTTTTCTGGCCTGGCCCTAGGAGGAGGTAGACCACATTGCTGCCTATTTGGCCGCCATTTTCTCTCCTAGGATTTTTTTCTTTACCACTGCTATTCAATATTGTCCTGGAGGCCCTAGTAACTACAACAAATCCAGAAAAATATAACACATATAGACTGGAAAGGAAGAAGTAAAATTATAAGGACACTTTGCTTTCTAAAAATGTAGAAAATTTTAGTTCTCTTCTAGAGAACCTAACAAAAATTAAAAAAAAAAAACTGTTAGAATTTATGTTATTCTAACAAGGTTGTAGGGTACAGAGTCAATACATGAAAATCAATAATATTTATGTATATGAACAAAAATGAAATTTAAAAAACAATTTTGTTTATAATAGAAATATAAGAAAATATTTTAAAAAACACTTCACTAAAAAGGAAAACTGATAAACAAATAATTGTACTAAGTCAGGAAACTGCATTTTAAAACCCTATAATATTACATACTACCAGATAAGCAAAAATGTAGAAAATCTGATAGGTACCAAGTACTGCTAAAGAATTGAGTGGCAACACTCAAACAGTGCTGTCTGAAAAGTCAGTAAGAAAAATTACTTTGGAAACAAGTTTAACATTACCCCAAAAAGCTAAATGTATGCTTTCCATTGCTAGGTATATACACTAGAGAAACCCTGCATATCTTCCTATGTATGTCAATAGATGTTTATAAGGGCATTTGTTTTTTTTTAAGAACGTTGCTTTAAATAACCTAAAATAAATAATTTAAATGTAAGTGAAAATGAAATAGATAAAATAGATTGTAGTCTAGTCATATAATTCTGAAGAGCAATTAAAATAAATGAATTATAACTACAACTGTCAACATGAATTAAAATTATAAACATAATGTGAGGATCAAAAATTAATAATAAGAGAATACAGACCATTTTACTGTATTTATAAAAAGTTCCAAGCATGGACATTTAAAATAACATGTAATACTTGTATATGTACATAGGTGATAATGCTGCAGTAAATCAAGGGAGTAGTTATCATAAAAGTCAAGAGAGTGATTATCCTGACTGGGGAGAGAAGGTTAGTATGAGACCCAAACACAATGCACAGGAAGCTCCTCCTCCTTTGCTGGCAATGTCTTAACTTTGGTAATGGTTACATAGCTTCGATTCTGTTAATATTTTTAAAATATAATTTATGGACTCTTCTATATTCATTAAATATTTCCAAATACGCCGAAACCGGTTTGGCTCAGTGGATAGAGCGTCGGCCTGCGGACTGAAAGGTCCCAGGTTCGATTCCGGTCAAGGGCATGTATCTGGGTTGCGGGCACATCGCAGTAGGAGATGTGCAGGAGGCAGCTGATCGATGTTTCTCTCTCATCGATGTTTCTAACTCTCTATCTCTCTCCCTTCCTCTCTGTAAAAAATCAATAAAATATATTTTTAAAAAAAATTTCCAAATACAAGTTTTTTTAAAATGAATGCTAACAGTTGATATCAACTGAATGTCAAGACCTATTTAATCAATATAAAATAGTTTAACTGACAGAAGTAATTAGTAAATTGGCCCTCTTCCCATAGTGTAAATAAACAAATAGTATTTAGAAATAAAAAGATATATATATATAAAATGCACATTGCCCCACGGGAATTCAACCAGAGACTGATTGCTCGCTATGACATGTGCTGACCACCAGAGGGTGATGCGGAACAAAGGAAGGCCCCGGCTGGTAGCCAGGGAAGGGAGGCCCTGGCCAGCAACTGGCAGCTGGAAGGAAAGCCCTAGCTGGCAGCCAGAAGGCCCTGATCAGCCCTGATCGCCAGGTAGGCCTATGGGCCCTACCTGTGCATGAATTTCATGCACCGGGCCTCTAGTTTTATATAACAGATTAAAAAATATCTACCTCTGAAGCTATCAGACTCTCTGAACTACCAGTGTTAAATAGGAATAATTATGTGCCAGCTCCAACTCAACAAAGCCCTTATGCTTCTATTATGGAGAAAGGTGTCATGTCTAGACAGGATGAAAGAAAAAAATCCACACTTATGTAGTGCCCACTAAGACAAATTTCTACCTTCCATCAAGAGAATAGTGATATCCCATCCAAAGCAAGACCATCCGATAGCTATATTTTTAAAAATTAGAAGGAGAACTTTTTTTCTCTTTTTACACTTCATGAAGTCAGAGGAAAATGTGAGATTGGGATCAAAGTAGTTTATTGATATACAAATTGCTTTTAATTTAAAGAACACTTGAGGAGCTGTTAGATGCAATGCCATGGATAAGAGAAAGAGGGTCTTATGATCTATGCATCAAGGACTTCACAGGCTGATCAGAGAGAAAGAACCTAAACATGTAACTGCAACATCTATTTATACTGTAAACAAAGTATATACTCCATGCAGGGACACAGTGATAAGAACTAGTAGACTTTATTCAGAAAGGGAATGGTGAGTCAACCTGAAGAATGATGCATTTGGAGTATTCCAGGTGGAAAACGCGGCATTGATTACTATGAAAACCATCACATTATTTAGTATTAGTATAAAAATAATGATATCAAAGGTTGAAGAAAACATCTTTATATTCATTTTCAGCTATCATTGATCAAATATAAGTGTTGCATCTTGAAAAATGCACATTTTCCATTCGTCCATCTACTCAAATATATATTGAGGGCCATCTGCGTTCTTCAACTGGAGCAATAACAAAGTCATGGCTCCTGGTCAACCTCTTAGGGCCCACAGACCAGCATTAATGATTCCATAGATTTTTTATTGTCCGTTTCCTCTTACTTTTGTTTTCTTCTTATTCACCCTCACACTCCATTTACATCTTCTCATTTGGAGAAAAGTCTCCTTATAAGTTGAGTGTAGAAACTCTTTTGCTCCTGGGTAGGTTCACAGAGGCTGCAAATTAGCCTTTCTTTATAGAAATTTGGCCTCCTAATAATAACTCCCTTTATAGGGGCCTTGCAAAGACTTTTTCCTTTCCATGCGGTGTTCAGAGATTAATCGGAATGCTGTCCACATATTTGTGTTCCTGCCAGACTACACCACTTATCTGAAGCCAGTGTCAGGGCCCTGTGACTATTAATCACCTCTCCAGGCTCTGAAATAAAATCTGCATTGTACACTCTTGGACTGAGGAGGGAAAGGGAATGGTGTGGTTTGGGGCTGCTTCTCATCATTAATTTTCAATTATGACTGCAAGAACCATCCAAGCTAAGTCTCAAGTTGGAGGGCAGGGGGTAAAAAAGCCCCCAGGGAAGACTAATAAGGGCCACATGGAAGGGGGGAAATCTGGGACTTATAAATTCTTTTTTTATTTTTGAAAAAGAAAAATAATAAACAATTTATAAAATTCCTCACAGGGCGGTAAGAAATACATCCAAGCTAATAGGAAAAAGTCTCATAAAGGCCAGAAAAGAGGTCTTTTAAAGGCATAAATAAAAATGACTAAGCTACACCTTTGCTTAGAGCTCAAGTTGTGAACCTGATTTTCTTCACTGTTAAGATAACTGTTTCTGCTTTAAAAAATATATATATGACTGCTCCTTTAGTTTTCCTGGCATTTCTTTCTCAGCCATGGGAGACTAGATCTAGTCTTTAGAGGCCTGTTCAGTCTTTATTCTGGTATGAATTGAACAAGCACAGGAGATCTGTTCTTAAAAGAAGGAAAGCGGGAGGAAAGAGAATCAGCCTTCCTAGCCAGACAAAGAAATCTGAATAATGAAAAAGTAAATTATGTGTGGTGTTTTATATTTTAGAAATGGGTTTGACGTGGAATATTCTCATTTCACAACATTCTATGTTGTCAGTTTTATATAAATCTCACTTTTCATCTATAAAGTAACTACAGATCAAGAAACACAATCACATGCTCCTTTTCATAGGATTCCCATTTCGGTCTTCTGACTGGCACTTTGATGCTTTTGAGTCTTTAGGGATTGGATATGGAAGCATTTATATAACATGTGTACATGAGCTTGCAGACATTCTTACTAACAGAGAAAGCCATGTCACACACACACAGACACTCACACAGACCACACATAACATTGGATAGTACTCACTTTTGCATCATCTTTTTTTCTCATTCAGTTGCATTCCAATTTTTTTATTTCATTTTGTTCTGCCTTAAAAATAATGTTTTAATATGAGCATTTTGTGTGGGGATGCACCTACAAAGGCTGCATGGGTCAGTTCATGCTGTTCCTGGTTGGGCTTAGTCAATCACACTTTCTTAAAGCATTGAATCCTGAATGAGCAATAAAAAAAAAACAAAAAAAAAACAACAGTCTTCCCAAAATGTGAGACCTTGGCTGTTTTTCATATTCCTTACCTTCTAAAGCAAATCGTTAGCTCTTGTAATTTCACCAAGCTGAACCTTTCAGCATCCTATCGATTCAGAATCCTTTATAATAAAAGCCTAATATGCAAATCAATCAAATGGGGGAATGACCAGTGGAACAACCAGTTGCTATGCCATGCACTGACCTCCAGGGGGCAGACGCTCAATGCAGGAACTGCCCCAAGCTCGCAGGCCCCAGGCCAGCCAACCCAGCAGGGACCTTCCCCCGCTCCCCCATCGAACCACTGGTCACCCAACAGATCGGCCCTGATCAGCAGCCAGGCTTAGGGATCCTACCATGCACAAATTTTTTGATTTGGGCCTCTAGTATAATATAAAAAAAATAATTTATTTCAGCTCTGAAATTAAGTCTTGACTTAAGACATTGGAGGTAGATTAGATAAACTTCTAAAACATCTCTTGGAACTTTGATGCAGTGCTTCCATGCTAAACACCGGAGTGCTGACACCATTATAACACTTTTATGAGGCGTTTCCTCCTTTATCTATTTGACTCAGGGCTTACACAATTTATATATGTATAGAGTCATTTGAATATGCAGTTAAAATTGGCTGAGTAATGCAAAATTCAAAGGTGAGAAGACATTGAAGAATTTTAATGCTTACATTTAGAGACTGCAATACATAAAGTATAAGGTGAACAAATTATTTTTCAGTCTCTTTTTTTAAACATATTTTTATTGATTTCAGAGAGGAAGGGCCAGGGAGAGAGAGATAGAAACATAAATGATAAGAGAGAGACATAAATTGGTTGCCTCCTGTATGTGCCCCACCAGGGCTGGGGATCAAGCCTGCAACAGAGAGAGGTACATGCCCTTGACCGGAATCAAACCTGGTACCCTTCAGTCCGCAGGCTGACGCTCTATCCACTGAGCCAAACCGGTCAGGGCGCCTTATCAAATTTAATCCTCGCAGCAACCCGAGAGGCAGGTTCTGTTATTCACGTCTTTTTACAGAGAGCAAACTGAAACTCAGAGACAAGATGATCATTGTCCAGGGACCTCCCAACTAGTGGCAGAGCGGGGATTTGAACCTGGGGTGGGAGCCCTGCCTTTCCCCATTCTCCTATGAAACTGCCTCCCTTGACTCTCCACAAGCTGTCTGCTTCCATCCCCCGGCACTCAAAACCCCATTCATATTTACACATTGATTCAGAGAGCAGCTGTTGCAGCCACGAACTTACGAATCGGATCTACCGGAAGCAATTGCAAT
>NW_006284045.1:46077-55375 GCF_000327345.1 Myotis davidii
TCACACTTTCTTAAAGCATTGAATCCTGAATGAGCAATAAAAAAAAAAACAAAAAAAAAACAACAGTCTTCCCAAAATGTGAGACCTTGGCTGTTTTTCATATTCCTTACCTTCTAAAGCAAATCGTTAGCTCTTGTAATTTCACCAAGCTGAACCTTTCAGCATCCTATCGATTCAGTGAATTTCTGATATTCTTCCAATATGTTGCCTGGTTGTCTAAGAAATAAATACTCAGTTTCTATAACTCATAATTAAGGATGTAAGAACAGTATCCTTACTCTTTTGCAAGCCTTGAATATTCAGGACTATGAAGACACTAGCTTGATTGTAGTGGCTGTGATTTCAGAATCCTTTATAATAAAAGCCTAATATGCAAATCAATCAAATGGGGGAATGACCAGTGGAACAACCAGTTGCTATGCCATGCACTGACCTCCAGGGGGCAGACGCTCAATGGACATAAATTGGTTGCCTCCTGTATGTGCCCCACCAGGGCTGGGGATCAAGCCTGCAACAGAGAGAGGTACATGCCCTTGACCGGAATCAAACCTGGTACCCTTCAGTCTGCAGGCTGACGTTCTATCCACTGAGCCAAACTGGCTAGGGCTTTAATCTTTGTTTTATATACCAGACCTGAGAAAATTTTCTGAATTATACTCATATGACTTTTTACAGTACGCATGAGTTGGAAAATGCAACAATTAAAGTTATTATGCTTTATAATTTTTATTATTTTGTAGTAACATTTTTATATAAATTTCCCCTTGATTAACCAAGAACTTGAAATAAATACTAGGCCTTAAACAGTCAACTTTATATGATTTCCCATTCCTGACTTCAACTTGATCTAGATGTCTGATTTCTGAGTAATAATTCTGGCTTAGGCTATGAAAATGACAAATTTTATGAAAAACAATCCATGTTTTAGAAATTTCAGCCCTATTTTCAAGGTTCATTATTACTCTTTTATATTTTTAAGGTTTTGTCACCAAATGGACTTTTATAGTACTATAATACCACAGTACAACCACTGGAGAACAGGAGATTTACGTAGTAAGTGTATTAGAGGAAATCCCTCACTGAGTGGCAAAAGCATGTGTTAAATTTCAAGTTTGATGCAAGTGACACCAGCCTTTATTTATAACGACAGCTGCTTATAAGCTGTGGAGACAAAGTAGATTAAGAATTTCCTGATGCTTTTGCTCTGAAGATCATGCGGCAGGAAGGACCCTGGACTTGGATATTGAAGTAGAAAATATAAATTTAGTTTCCCACTTACCCCTAGGGTTTAAGAGTAGAGGTTGACTGGTCAAGGCACTTGATTGAGTGAAAATGAGCCTGGATATGAAATCAAGGCAACTTATTCGAATGGAGGTTGCCATACCTCTTTGTCTGAAAATACATCTATGAGAACTGACTTTATTTATCTTGAATAGTTCATGTGGACTTGCATTAGCAAGAATTAAGTTCTTCAGTAAGAAGGTGCATATAAATATGGAATATTTTATGGGGGGTGCTCCTTAAGGAGTTAAGGAAGGAAGGACAGAAAGGAGTAAAAGGAGTGCAAGATAAGAGAAATAAAAGAAAAAGAGGATATCAAAAGAAAGGTAGAAAATGGGCCCAGCTGGCATGGCTCATTGACCTATGAACCAGGAGATCATGGTTCAATTCCTGGTCAGGGCACATGGTCGGGTTGCAGGCTCGATCCCCAGTGTGGGACATGCAGGAGAAGCCAATCAATGATATTCTCTCATCATTGATCTTTCTCTCTCTCTCTCTCTCTCTCTCTCTCTCTCTCTCTCTTTCTCTCTCTCTCTTTCTCTCCCCCCTTCATCTTTAAAATCAATAATTAAAAAAGGTAGAAAATGGAAAACAAGAAAAGAAAGGAAGTACATGACTAAATGTTTAAATATCAAGCGATATGGCACACAGCCTCTAAATCCTGGCTGCCTGAGCCGAAACCGGTTTGGCTCAGTGGATAGAGCGTCGGCCTGCGGACTGAAAGGTCACAGGTTCGATTCCGGTCAAGGGCATGTACTTGGGTTGCGGGCACATCCCCAGTGGGAGATGTGCAGGAGGCAGCTGATCGATGTTTCTCTCTCATCCATGTTTCTATCTATCTCTCTCCCTTCCTCTCTGTAAAAAATCAATAAAATATATTTAAAAAAAAAAAAATAAAAAAAAATAAATAAATCCTGGCTGCCTGGGTTAAAAATTATTATCTGAGTTCATAAACTGTGTGATCCACAGCAAATCAAGTAACCTCCTGGTGGTTCACTTTAGCCATCTGCAAAACAGATTTAACATGGCACTGAGTTTATAAGGTTGTAGTAAGGATTATAAACATTGAAGAACATAGAATGTTTAGAACAGTTCTTTGCATACCAGACATAATGTAAGTGTGTATTATTATGAATGTAGTTTCCACACCTCCGGTGACTGCCTGAGGTGTTTCCATTCAAAACTGTTCCAGAACTGAGTGGAGGCCTCCGGGTGCCACTTCCTTTCTAGTTTTTCTCACAAGCCAATAGACTAGTTTCACAGCTTACTTTTCTATATCTACTATATTCTCAGGCTTCCTTGCAAAATCTCTCATTTAGAAATGTTATGTCCTTTTTTGAAGAGACTGGGTCTCTGTTATGGGATGAATTGTGTCCTCCTCAACATTCCAACATTGATGTGCTGATATCCAGGACCTCAGAATGTCATCTTATTTCAGAATATGTTTTTTTTTGCAGATATAAGTAGTTAAGTTAGGATGGAGTAATAGTGGAGTAGGGCAGGTTCCTAATCCAATATGATTGGTGACCTTATGAAAAGGGGACATTTGGACACAGGGACACAAGAACACCATGTTAAGATTGGAGTTATGATCCCAAGCCAAGGAACACCAACTATTCTGGTCAACTACCAAAAGCTAAGAGACAGCCATGGAGTAGATTTTCCCTCACAGCTCTTAGATGGAACAATCCTGTCAACATCTTGATTTTGGACTTCTAGCCTCCAGAATCGTGAGACAATATATTTCTGTTGTGAAGCCACTGAGTTACAGCACCCCTAGAACATGATGACAGCCTCACTGAAGGAAGTTGCTCCTGATCTAAGTTTATACAGTTTGTGCACGTTAGGAAGCCTCTGTGTCTGGAAGTAGCTCCTTATGGTCAGGGTGTTGAAGCTCTTTTATGGTCCTGGGGCCAGTGACAGAAAATGTTGTCCATGCTGCTGAGACAGACTCATAGCGAGTGCCTCAAGTTCTCTGTCTATGCAGCTCCTCACACTGTTGTGTGATGTCATGCCACAGGGGTAATAGGAGAAAGATAATGGGACTCTCCATTTTGGTGGGTTAGCTCTGACTCTTGCAAAAGGGTAAATTTGAGCCAATGATCTAAAGCAGTGGTTCTCAATCTTCCTAATGCCGCGATCCTTTAATACAGTTCTTCATGTTGTGGTGACCCCCAATTTCATTGTTACAAATTGAACATAATTAAAGTATAGTGACTAATCACAAAAACAATATGTAATTATATATGTGTTTTCTGATGGTCTTAGGTGACCCCTGTAAAAGGGTCGTTCGACCCCAAAGCGGTCACAGGTTGAGAAATACTGATCTAAAGTCTTCCTTTCCTGCCCCAGTGGGTTTGCTTAGTGGATAGAGCTTCGGCCTGCAGACTGTAGGGTCCCAGGTTTGGTTCCAGTCAAGGGCACATGCCCTGGTTGCAGGCTCGATCCCCAGTGGGGAACATGCAGGAGGCAGCCAATCAATGAATCTCTCTCATCATTGATGTTTTTACCTCTCTCTCCCTCTCCCTTTCTCTCTGAAATCAATAAAAATATATTTTAAAAAGTAAAGTCTTTCTTTCCTCACTGATATATAAAGATATAAACAAATGGTTTCCTATAACACTTTCCCTTTACTGTTCAATTTGGAGTGAAGTCTTCATAGTTGGTGAGATTAGAAAACATGTTGAACAGTAAACTATTTTTATAATGTACTACATCAAGTTTCTGAATGAAGGCAATGCGTTTGTCTCTTTTTTGTGCATTCTGACTTCTGAGCTCCTCTCTCAAAGAACTGCTTGCTGATATTTGCCAGAAATGGTACTAAATGCATGGATAAACCAGAAAATATATTGATAAATAAATAAAATAACTTGTCCCTTTCCTGCTCTCAGTCTTTTGAAGTATGTCCTGTAGGATTTAGGACTAAGAAACAACTTTGTAGGCCTTTAATATGACAGGATCAAAGAGCTTATTAGAATGAATTACTTGAGAGGACTCAATGATTACATTTCCCTAACCTACAAAAACAAACCAAATATAAGAAAGGCAGAAAACAATCTCTAAATCATATGGGAACAGATTAGGAGGCACTGTGCCCCTGCTTGTTTAATCAGATGTCAGGACAATATGTTGATAATTATAAGCTCTTACATATGTTCTACCTCATTGAATTGTTAACAAGTCCTCTACAAATTTAAACACATTTGACAGCTTTATGAGCCAATTTTTTAAAAAATGAGAATAATATTTAAATCTTTTTATTTTGAAATAATTTTAGATTGACAGAAGAATTGCAGTAATAATACAGATTTAATTTAACTCTTCTCCCAGCTATGTCTAATGTTATCATTTCACAGTCATGTACATTCATCAAAGCTAAGAAATAAGAAATGGTATATTTAGGATTACCTAAACCTCAGGCATATTTTTAATTGCACCAGATTTTCTCTACTGTCCTTTTCCTTGTTCATGATCCAATCCAGGATAATTCATTGCATTGAATTAGCATGTCTTCTCAATATCTTTTAATCTGTGAGCAGTTCATAGTCTTTTTTTTTTTTCATGACCTTGATAGTTTTGAAGAGTTCTGGTCAATTATTTTACAAAATACACCTCATTTTGGTTTGTCTTATGTTTCCTCATGATTGGATAGGAGCCATAGGTCTGTAGGAAGAATACTATTGATAAGGTGTCTTTCTCATAGCATTTAAGTGAGAATGTGATGATAACATGACTTATTACCGGTGCTGCTAACCTTGGTCACTTGAATGAAGTGCTGTATGTTGGGTAAAGTAAGTAGTTTATATTACTTTTCATACTCTATTCTTTAATACCAGTTGATAAATCCAGTTCACACTGGAGGGGAGGAAAATTAAGCTCTCCATTCTGGAGGGGAATTAAGCTCCCCCTTCTGGAGGGAGGAGTGTAAATGAATCTGTAGTCTATGTTAACACCGCCACAGTAACTAATAATTATTTTGGAGGAAGTGCTTTGAGGCTAACCAAATATCCTGTTACTCTTTAAAGTTTGCCCGCCAATTTTATCAGTCATTAATTGCCTGTAAGAACCATTACTGTGCTCTTCCTATGGTTATTTTCTATTTATCTCATTCCTTTTACATGTATTATTTGGAATTCTTCTGTAAGGAAAATCTGTCCTGTTTCTCTCCTGTATTTACCGTTGTTTACTCAATTCTTTATTTATGTCACTACAGACACATACTGTTAAGCTCACACTTTTTTTTTTTTTGGTATTATATGTTAGGACTTGGTATACTTTATTTTTTAAATATATATTTTATTGATTTCAGAGAGGAAGAGAGAGGGAGAGCAAATGCAAATACCCTTTTAATTGCCTACAAAGCATTAAAAAGGGCCTTCTATCACCTTTTATATCTCATCTTCTAAAATATATTTGTATTGATTTCAGAGAGGAATGGAGCAGGAGAGAGATAGAAAGATCAATGATGAGAGAATCATTGATTGGCTGCCTTCTGAATGCCCGCTACTGGGGATGGAGCCCACAACCAGGGCATGTGCCCTGACCAGGAACCCAGCTGTGACCTCTTGATTCATAGGTCAGTATTCAACCACTGAGCCACACTGGCAGGGCATGGTATACTTTATTGCCTATATTAACCATTTAAGAAATAGCTATAATTTACATAGGATTACACATTTTATCCAGGAAACCTACTTTAATTTTAATGGAGTTATATTAAGTAATTTTGGTTTGGAAACAAAAATACCATATCAAGCTATTATTTTTCATTCCCTTCCCAAAGGAAACTAACCAGTGTTTTGCTGCTTTAAAAATTTTTTTCTAGCTTCCAAAAGGCACTTACATGTTTTGGGCGGGTGGGGGGTGGGGGCATGAAAGGTGGGGAAAGGAAGGCATAGTCAGAAAACATGAAAAAGAGACTAAGAATCAAAATTTCAGAGAAGGTTCAAAGAGTAGAAAGAATTAAAGTACAAGAGGAGAAAGATAATCAAAATTCAATTATTTTGTGTGTAACAAATGCTCAAGAGTGAAGGATTTACTAAATATATGATGATTACCCATAGAAAGAGTTATTACACACCCAATTTTTTAATATTTAATATATTTTTTTATTGATTTTAGAGAGGAAGGGAGGAGAGAGAAATGAAAACATCAGTGATCAGAGAGAATCATTGATTGGCCGCCTCCTACATGCCCCACATTGGGGATTGAGCCCACAACCCAGGCATGTGCCTTTGACCATAATTGAACCGGGACCCTTCAGTTCACAGGCCGACGCTCTATCCACTGAGCCGAACCAGCTAGGGCTACCAAGCCATTTTAATGTGTGTGTGTGTGTGTGTGTGTGTGTGTGTGTGTGTGTTTTAATTTGCAACAGCATGGTAAAGGTCATAAAATAGAGAAAAAAATAACAGGATACACAACTAGACAGTTAACATGATCCTGATTTTGTTTTTTTAAAGGAAATGAATTTGAGGAAAATATATTTATAAATATGCAAAAATATTCTAAAAATATAAATTACTAAAGGATACACAACATGTAGTACAGTACAATGATGCCTAATAGCTTCCTGAGCATCTACAGAATTAATTATTGAATACAAGAAAATGTTAATAGTAGTTATGGCTGGGTGGTAGAATATTTGATGACTTAATATTTCTTCTTTATGTTCTTTGTGTGTTTTTCCAAGTTGTAAAATCTGAACATGTATTATTTGGTTTTTCAATAAAGAGTTGCAATTTAAACACAAGTCAGATAGCAGTTGGTTTTTAACTGTCCTCAAGTTTGCAGAAGTGACCCGTGATGAGAAGTGTTTTGCTACTGCATCATCCATAGGTTATTATTAGAAAGCAACAATTTTTAGGGGGAAAAAATGAAATTAAACAGGTCTTAATTAATCAGCCGCAGAGCTTAGCCGCTCAATATGAATGGTATAGGTCACCTGAAAAGCAAACAGAATAATCATAACTGCTTTAAGAGTCTTTGAAGTTATAGATTAAGCCAGTGGGAAATTAGCCAGATTGCCATTACAGCCGAAAAGTGCCGGAAGGCCCCAGCAGCCAATGTAATTATGCAAGCTTTGTGAGCCTTGAAAATTTTGTGATTGGAATGCATGCTCTCAGCCTTCATAAACCTGCATTCGTTAAACTGTCTTGCCCAAGACTGAGTGATAAAGAAAGAGAGAAAAATAAATATTGTAGTAAAATCCTTTCTTCATATCAGGAGTTCCTTTACCTGTTGCTTTCCTAAAGGATGTCGGGTAGACATAGGTTTCCCCCTCCAGTGACTAACTCCACCTGGTAATAGATGGAGAAGCTGCCCTTCCCAGGAGATTTTTCTTATACGGTAGGCACAAGCATGCACATAGCTATGTGTAATTATGGCTGGAATCACAGTTATAAAAAGGGCAACTGAGTGCAGATAGGGGTCACTGAGAAGCTTAGGAACTCATCCTACTCTGGTAAAGTTTCCAGGCAGTGTTCTAAGGTAGAGGAAAGGTGAATCTAAATGGTGCCTTTATAATCAATCACCCTAGTGGATGTGTTTTGGGCTCTCCTGAATATGAATGCTGTTCTAAACTCAAATGCCACTCAGATGCAGAGTGAACACAGAGAGAGGGAGGTCTAGGGGCAATGTGAAATAATTAAAGAAAGGGGTAGAAGGGAGAAGACATAATCAAAATATCGTTAGGTTGTATAAGGAAAACGCAGAATTAAAGGGTAAAGGATGACCAGAAGAAAGACTTGCATTCCCATTTGAAGATGCCCTCCCAGAGTAACCATGGCTGAGCAAGGATTCCACAGAGGAGGATTCTTTACTAAGAATGATTGTATTCCTTCTAACTCAAGGAGTGAAATCTTTCTTATGCGTGACCTTTGATTCTTCTGCAGATTTCTTGCCAAAGACAGCATTTCAGACAAATAGCATCTGGTTTGGAATAGCTGACAAAATATTATTCAGGACAGTGGCCTTAAAATTAACAGGCACAGATCTTATTAATAATTTAGTAAAAACTATTGATCCCCTCATCCATATTTTTCCCTGAACAGAAAATGCACTACTTAGTGGGTTTAGAGACCCCCTTAGCAGTCTACTAAAGCACATGAACCCACCAGCCCTAAATTAATAATCCATGATAGAAAAATTGATGACAACGAATTTAGTATAACTGTTTCTCTTATGAATTGAAATAACCATTTTTTTAATCTCTAAGCTAATCTATCTTGATTCTTTTAAAGAAAGATAGACTTTTTTAAGACTATGAGGCAAAAAGAAGTCAGAGGTTGATGATGGTTATTTGGCTGTGATTCAAGATGGAGAAATGTGGTCATCCACTGCCTGTCCTATTGTTCATGAGCCTATTGTTTACACCAAATGATCAGTTGCTGTGTAGAAATATTAAGGATATTTTAGAATTGGTGAACTATGTCCATAGAGGCAAAGATAGTTCACAAAAGAAACATAAACTATTCCTTAGTGTTTTGATACAACTGCACATAGTGCAATCACAAGCTACACAGACTATTTGAAACCTTTTCTGTAATTAAGTTTATTTAAAAACTAAAAAGATTATACTCAAAATTATAAAAGTATCTATTTTATTTTTTAAATATATTCTTATTGATTTCAGAGAGGAAGAAAGAGGGAGAGAGATTAGAAATATCAGTGATGAGAGAGAATAATCGATCAGCAGCCTCCTGCATACCCCATACTGGGGATTGAGTCTGCAACCCAGGCACATGCCATGACTGGCAATAGAACTGTGACCTCCTGGTTCGTAGGTCAATGCTCAACCAATGCACAGTCAATGCACAATGGGCCAAAAGGAACTATTTTAAAACAGTTGATTTAATCACGCTTAAATCTAGTATCTATGTGAGGAAGAGAAAGTATTGCCAACTGTTAAAAAACAACAAAATCCTAAATTTAAAAATTACCAAAATTATATAGTGCTTTCAAAAATAATACCATGATTCAAATTTTTAAATAATTGAAAAATAATGTCCTCATCTCA
>NW_006284045.1:55423-69773 GCF_000327345.1 Myotis davidii
AACTAGTGATGAATGCCCTTAATAAATTTCCTAAGACCTTTCTCTATACATTGTTTCCTATCCCCAAAGGAATTCTAGAATTTACAGAATATCTATTTAAACTTGAAACTTGGGACATTTTATAAATATGTGCACATACACACACATGTTTCTGTTAATATTGTTATTCACTTTTACCATGATATTTATCATTTAATTGTTTGTCACTTTGTTTTGTTCCAAAGATGTTTGGAGGAGAGAAACAGTTCTTCATGTGTATAGTGAGAAGATGGTGTCTTGCCCCCACCACCCACCCAGCTTCCTTCTTCAGGCCCAAACCCTTCCTCAGATGCTTATTGTCAGCTGTGGTCAGCTGATAGCTGAGCCCTTGTGTAGACTTGCCCAAGGCTAGGGCCCCTTCCAGGGGTCAGCTTTAAACAATGACTGTCTGAGGTAAGGATGCAGAAGCCCAGGTACCCCTTGCCTCATTTGGAGATAATTCCAAAGGGCCATCCCAGTCCCAGAGCTCCAGGTAAAAGTTCAATTGCAACTGAAACTTGATCACCTTCAACTGTTCAATCAGTCTTCCTCACGTTTCATTTTTGTTTTTTTTCCAGGGGTGGGTGGGTGTATACCATCACACTTATATACTTTTCTTATGTATATATGTTTATGCATTTTTATCTTAATCCATATGAAACCTTTTATTAAAAAAACTAGAGGCCTGATGTACAGATCTATGCACATGCCAGGGTTGAAGGGCGTCTGAGGAGTGAGCAGAGTCCCTCTGGCAGGTGGGGTCCCTCGGTCTGACCTGCGGGGGATCAGGCTAAAACCAGCAGCCTGACATCCCCAGTGGGGTCCCAGAGTGCAAGGGGACACTCTGAAAAGTTGCTGTGTCCTGGCAGCTCCTGCATTGACTGTCTGCCCCCTGGTGGTCAGTGTGCATCATTCCTACTGGCCGGTATGCTGGTCACTTGGCCTTTTATATATATAGATGGCCATAGAGACTTTATTTGGATTTCATCAGTGTTTCCACAGATGTCATTTTTCTGTTCCAAGATCCAATCAGGATACCACATTGTACTTATTAGTTCTATCCCCTTGGTCACTTCCAATTTATGACAATTTCTCAGCCTTTCCTTGTTTCTCATCATCTTGACAATTTTACAGAGTCTTGGCCAGGTGCTTTGTAGAATGTCTCTCACTTTGGGTTTGTCTGATGTTTTCTCATCATCTCCCTGGAGTTACTTGATGAGGTAAAATTACCTCAGAGGTGAAGTGTTCTCATTGCATCATATCACCGGTACATGATATCAACATGACTTATGACTAGTGACACCAACCTTGATTATTTGCTTAAAGTGGGATCTGCCAAGTTTTCCACTGTAAAACTCCCGGTTTTCCTTCTTATTCTCCCCCGAGAGCATCTCACAATAAAACCTCTACATACAACTCTCAGCCTCAGAGTCTATTTCCACAAAACCCAAACTTTAAAAAAAATCTTGTGTTATAATATTCACCCATTATATTTCAACCAGTACTCTCCACAAATGCTGAATAATTTAGTTCTTGAAATTTAATTTTGTCAGTATCTCTAGAAAGGAGCCATATCATCACAGTTAACCTTAATTTTGAAGCCATGCTAATGTTTCACTAAGAATTATACACCTCTACTAAGTTTACCAGCTATAATTCAAATAGCTCATAGAAATAGCAAAGTATATTCAATAGTCACAAACATATATTACTCACATGTATGTTGTTCCTGGCTGTGATTTGATGTGTAAAATGCATGAAACTCCTATCACACCAAAACCAAACTACTAATTAACCATACACACAGTCTACTCTGAATCCTCTTGAACTAATTCAACAAGATCACATTTTACTAAATTCACTAGCATTAGTAGACGTTACATGGAAAATTACTAGATTCAACATTTTCTTCTTTGTCACGCCAGGGTCTCTATTAGGAAAATCTTTACAGGAGAACTTACTCAACTGTGTAAAATCACTGTCACTTCAGTTTCAATGGCATTTCCTTTATTTTCAGAAAGGAAATATTTATTCAAGAAGAATAAAGTTAGTGATTGTTTTTTACTCTCAATTTATCAAAACTGAGAATTTTCTAATAAAAATCCTCAGTTTCTTTCTGGCTCATCTCATCCTCACATGGTAGTATTTAAATATATCTGTCAAATGTTGAGGTATAGCATAAACTTTATACTTTCTGTGAATTAACTAAATTACTTCAATGGTGAAGAAAGGGATGTATTTATTTTTCACTTATTTTAGAAATTCAGTAGTATCCAGCTTCAAACAAGACACCTTTTTTTTCCCCCTAAGGAAAGAAGCAGTGTGCGAGGTACTTTTTCTTAAAAACAAAAAAAACATAGCAATGAAGAGGTGATGATTTAGACCACTGGCTTTTATGATGTTTAGTGCAGTCATCTCAGAAGACAAAACATCCTTCATTTTTGTAGGCCAAGTCTTGGAGAAAAGTGTGTGCTGGGGCAGCGACACATCATGTGTGATCATGATGCCAGATTATTCTTCCTCGACATAGCACACAAATCCTGAATTTCACCCCTTGGCATGGCAGGGTCATCCTTGCTATGAACTGAGTCACATATATCAAGTTAAAAGTCTCCTCAGGGGTTCAACAGACTGGTTTTCTTCATAGTTCAATGAAAGGATCCAGACAACCTCGTGGCTTTCCTCATGACACTGGTTTCTTTGAGTCACTGCTCAAATGTTACCTTATCATTGAGGACTACCCGAAGGCTCTATTTAAAATAACTCACTTCTCCAACATTGTGCTCTCTATCTCCCTTCTCTCCTTTATGTTCCCTCTACAGCGTTCATTGCTATCCTAATGTCCATCTGTCTGTCTTCTTGTTCTAGAATGCCAAGTACATGTGGACAGAGATTCCTTTATTTCTTTCCACATTATATTCCAAGTGACTAGAACAGTACCTGGCACACAGTAGATGCTTAATAATTTTTAGTGACTACATGCATTTGTTTAACAAATATATGTGGATTGTTTGTTACTTTTAATCCATGTAGGGTAAGGCACCATGACCTTCATGTTATTTTAAGAAAAAAAAACACACCCAGACGAATATTAACAATTTTAATCTCTTCTTCCAAATATATTTTTTGAGTATTATACTACAAAAAACCCGTCTCTACTGTAAAACTAATAGCCTATCATTCTCTCCACCCCCTTCCCTACATTTGCTAAAAATGAAAGAATGAGTGTAATAGTCGGTCTTTGTTAGACTCCGATTGCCATAATGATCAAAGTACCAAATTAATTTCTATAATATTTCTGTAATTCAAAGAGTAGATTCTTCAAAGGGACCATTTTTCTGGAGCAAGAATCATAACCCATAATAATCTGCTGTGCTGTCCCTGTCAGGGCCAAGATTTACCATATGTCAATGTCTGTAAATATATACATTTCTATCTACTAGTAATTGTGTTGACCATCACCATAGGGTTACTTATGACCTCTGGCATTACACTGCGGTTGACAGAACCTGTTTTGTTTATTCTCTATCCACTATGTTGCATATTTCTGGATGAATTGAGGTTTCCTCCTATTTAATATTAATTCTTGCAACTTTAAAGAATATAGCAAACAATTGCAAGTAATAAGCATTTATTTTTTTAAATATATTTTATTGATTTTTTACAGAAAGGAAGGGAGAGAGATAGAGAGTCAGAAACATCGATGAGAGAGAAACATCGATCAGCTGCCTCCCGCACATCTCCCACTGGGGATGTGCCCGCAACCCAGGTACATGCCCTTGACTGGAATCGAACCTGGGACCCCCCAGTCTGCAGGCCGACGCTCTGTCCACTGAGCCAAACTGGTTTCGGCAAGCATTTCTTCGTGTATTTTTTTTTAAGTTGGAAAGGTTGGCTGTCACAGAATATATTCTACAAAGATGTAAGTCTTCGGGACTTTAAAAGATCAGTAGCAAGAAACCTCATCTTCAGAATTTTATCTCAGTTGCTTAAGCTGAAGTTTATGGAGGAAAATATTGTAATAATATGCATCATCATCCATAATGTGCCAGGTCAGTCTTAATAATGATATTTAAAACTAAAAGGTCATTTTCAGGTGAGGCAAATGCTATAATCCTACACCAATTTTAGAGCTTCATCATTACTGAAACGCTTAGGTTGCCAACTATCATCTTGGATCATTTTTTTTACAGCTAGGATTTAAGGGTTTTCCTCAGGAAATGTGAAACTAGCAAAGTCGCCTTTACCTATAATTTTGCAAGGGCCATCCCCAAAAGGATGTGTCACAGGTAATAAAATAGAGCAGATGGTAAAAGGAAGTTGAAGCGACAGATCTATTCCTTGTTTGTGCTATTGCGGTGGTTACAGGCTATGGGCAATCGGTTCCATCCATACATTCCCAGTCCCAATCTTTCCAACGCTATTACGAAAATTGCCTTCAGACTGAAAACACACACACATCTTTCCTGTCACTTTGATGGTCGTCATCACCTACAGAGACAAGCAGCCGCTCGGCATTAGCCCTGGCTGGAAATGTCTACCTTTGGCGTTGGTTATCTTTGGTTGACTGTGTTCCCGAAAGTGTTGCGCATTCCTCTTCCCTTTCCAGGTTCAATAGCTTATTATTTCAATTTGACTTTCTTATTACAGGAAACTTTCCATTAAAAGAGATTTCGATTTATGGTCATTTACTTTTAAATGTGCTTTTCATCACTTTTCTTGTCACTTTTTTATGTTTTCAAAATGAAATAGTGACAAAACCTACCTTTTTTGACTAGAACAACTCTGTTCACCTTTCCATAAGACAAGGTAGGAGGAGTTCATTTCACATTATTTGAAGGGGTGTTTTGTTGTTGTTGTTGTTTTGCCATTCTAATGTTCTTTTTTCTAAAAAAGAGATGATTTTCTAAAGTGAGATGATTATATTAAACCAAGTCCTAAACATAGGTTTATAACTACTTTCGCTGTAGTATTAGCATTAGAGGAAAATATTTTATGGCTTGGAAAATAATTAACTTGTACTATAGAAAAAAATTATTAAAAGTGCTGGTACTATAAATTTCTCCTGAAATTAATAAATGTTATCTTATTTTAAAAAGTCTCAGTTAAAAAGTTACTCAGAGAAGTAACCATAAAACTAAAAGAGTGACAATCTCAGCTGGTTATGTAAAACACTTGACATATCTATCCTGATGAATTCCCTAAAAAAATTATTGCTTTAAAACTTTGAGGCTGTATGTTTTTAGAAATTCTCATTTGTTGGGAAAGATGCCAAGAACTTTAGTAATTTCTTTAATGGGAATATTTTCATTGTTTTATCAGTTGCAATAAAAATTATACTAAAAAATCAAATTAGTTCCTTTAGGTAGGAGTATTGTTTCTCAGGGGTCCCCTTAGCCCAGGCATTTTCCATTGTGTTACAGATATTAGGTACTCAATGAACATATGATGACTACATGAATTGACTCATTTTTCTAATGCACGTTTACCCATTGTTTTGTGTGCCTCTTTCTATCTGCCACTCACTTATTCAAACAACATTTATTGAGCATGCATGTTATGTTGCAGGCTTCTTTCTAAATATTTATTTAATATATATCAGTATAGTACAGTAAATGATTTCTGTCTCATGACACTAATATTCTGAGAAGCTACCCTTGATAAAATTAACTCAATTGAGTAGTCAGACCATTTTTTCACTGTCATATATTATTCTCTTCAGGGGTTGAGGAGAGTGGGTGCATATGTTAGACTTATATACTTCCTCTATCTATACATATGCATGCATGTGTATATGTATATAATATGTTTATATGTACATATACATATGTGCAACCCTGTACATATGGCATATAATATGATTAGATATGGAACTACTATCAGTGAAGAAAATATTTTAGGAAATACATGAGAAAAGATTACTTTTATCTTATGTTTAAGTATTCTCTCAGTTATTAGCTACAGATATTTTAGAGATGTTTATAGAGTGGTTGGCTTTTTGTAAATGTGGTCAAACTCTTTGGTCAGTCTACAGGCTCCCTCCAATTTTGCTTAAATATATGTTTATTGCAATTGACTGACACCATCTGCAGAGAGCAGAAGGAGGTCATTTTTAACACCTGGAAGCTCTTCTTCTGGGTAATGGGCAATAATAACGATCCTGTCAGCCATGAATCTCAAGGTTCCTGCCACCTCCTCCAGCGAATTCCCGTATAATAGGTTGGGGGTGGGGTCAAGATGGAATAGATGCAAGTGACTTCCTTTTGCTAACCATCATTCCCAGAGCCAGTGGGAAATGCCTAGAAGAGCGTAATCACACAGATATAGATTCACAGGCAGATCTGTGACATCACTATTCTAAACTATATTTTGCTAATCTGGTGATTATCTTAGTATCTATTTTGTTATTGGGATGATTAATTTAAATAACCTATGTCAGATGATGTACACAATTGCTGGCATATGTTTAAAATAAGTAAAATGTATTAATGTCATCTTACTATGTCAATTTTGAACAAAAAGAAAGGTAGAAATACTTGATTTTCACCTGAAAAAAAGTATGATACCTGCTGAATTGAAAAACAGACAATATGTAACAGTGGAAAGATTAAAAAAATAAACTATTCTGAATATTCAGCCATTCACATTTTGACATTGAATTATTTCTCACTTTTCCCCCAAAATAGTTTGCTCTTTTTTTGAAATATTTTCATTGGTTTCGGAGAGAAAGATCGAAACATCAATGATGAGAGAGAATCATTGATCAGCTGCCCCCTGCACGCCCCACACTGGAGATCAAGCACACAACCCAGGCATGTGCCCTGACAGGGAATGGAGCTGTGACCTGTTGGTTCATAGGTTGATGCTCAACCACTGAGCTGGACAGGCAATAGTTTGCTCTTTAAAAGAAGTATATTTGGTGAAGAAAAATTATACCCCATTGTGTATCTATTTAAATCTGACATTATTAAAACTACCTTGGTTTTGTCTCCATTTCTTTTAATTATTTTGGCTAAAATATGTTTTTTCTATTGCTGATTAATTGTTCTTTTTTCCCAATCTACATGCACTTAGCTTTTCCTTTGGGTTTCAATAATTTCTTTATAATATTAGTGGAAAATGACTTTTTCAATGATCAACTTTTTCTTTAAATTTCTTTTATTACACTTCCCTTGTAAAAGTCTTTCTATGGGAAGATTACATACATTTTAAGCTACATTTTACTCAAAATTTTTCACTCTTTTAACTTTTTTTATATTTAACTCTTTAATCCCTCTAATTCTGTGAATTTAAGAGGTTATGTATGTTTTGTACCTGTTTTCTATTCAGTACTAGAGGCCTGATGCACAAAAATTCATGCAAGTGTAGGCCTTCCTTCCCCCAGCTGCCAGCACCGGCTTGCCTCTGGCACCTGGGACCCAGGCTTCCCTCCTCCAGCCGCCCACAGGCACCTGGGACCGGGCCTGGCTTCCCTCGGGTCCGGGCTTAGTCAGGAAGGACATCATAAATGACGTGTGGTCTAATTTGCATATTACCCTTTAATTATTATAGAAGATAATGCTTGGGTTGAATGGACAACCAGACACTTAGCATATTAGGCTTTTATTATATAGGATATCAAGAGATGTTAATATAAATTTTTCCAAAATGTTAATTTTCTCAATAATGTGAACCTTCTTGTCTTGTTTACTTCTCTGTTCTTCAGTGTCTAGAAGATCTGTGAGTTGTTTTTTAAGCCCAGTAGTAGTTCTCTTTGTTTTTCATAAATATTCTTAGCTTTTTATTATTGCTATAAATTAAACAGGATATTTTTAAGCCTTTTCCACATCTGAAATGTAATAACAAATTATTGGGGGCTTCTTTTTCTTTTTCTTTTAATTTGAAGTTTTAGATTCTTATTGTGATTACTAAAATATAATTTTCCATTTTGTATTTTCCCTTTCAAATGTAAAAACTGATACTTGTAATTTGACAGTTATCAGAACTGTATTACATAACTGGTTTTAGTACTCAACAGCAGGTCTTGAATTTTACATTTGATTTGTTTTTATTTGTCTAGATTGCACAATTTAAGAAATATTTCAAAAGGATAAGTGATTTCCTGTTTCTTGCCTACACAAATAACCTAGAACATTAATTATAAGCACAAATTTCTTGACCTCTTTAATCTTCACATCCTATCTCTAAAAAAAATGAGGATGAAACTATTACCTAACTCATAAAGTTGGTGTAGGAATGAAATGAATTAAAGCTCCTTAATAGTTAACCACTATGTTTGACACTCGCAGTTATTACCATTATCTTGAGATTCCTTTACTTTCATTACATAAGGGATATAACTTAGCAGAAAAAGTCATGGTCATAGGTTTTGTGCCTCAAATTTCTAAGTTGTTTTTTTAGTGTTTAATATGCTAGAGAATAAATATGAAGCTGGCTTGAATTTTATTGTTTTTAGTGTTATGACTGCTATTGTAAATAGGTGCTTACAGGGCGCATTTTCACACTTAATGAAAGGACAAGTGGTTTTCTCAAAACTGATTTTTCTGATTCATGAGGAGGCATTTCAATCAGTATAGCTACAGTCAGATGTCATTTTCATCTATGAAAATTCTTCTTCAATTATGTCTATAAATGTCATTTTTGTTTCAGCTGATTTTTTTATATACTCTTCCTCAGATCCTCCTCTAATTCTAAGGTTGGCTTTCCATTTTCTCTTAATCACACCTGAATTCTTTGTTCTTTTTCTTGCCTGTGGGAGAACTTGTTTTATTTATCATACACTCACTGACTTAATGTCCTATCTGTTTTCTGCCTCAGATGCAGCTTTGTATTTTATTACCAAATACCTAGTTTTCATGTATCTCTTTTTGATCTTATGTTTAAACCCCATGTAGAGGGTTTAAATATATTCCCTCAAAGTTCAAGTCCCAAGTCCCAGAACCTGTGAATGTAGTCTTATTTGGGAAATAGGGTCTTTACAGATACAAAGTTAATATTTCAAGGTGAGATTATCTTGAATTTAGGATGGACCCTAAATCCAATAATAAAACCCTATATATGCAAATCGACTGAAATTTGCAAAGAAAAGAGAGTGATATTTGAGGCGGAGACATGGAGATGAGGCCACGTGAAGATAGAAGCAAGAGATCTAAACCAAGCATGAAGGATCACTGACAACCACCGGTAGGAAGGAGAAGGGCATGGGAAGGACTTTCCCCCAGAACCCCCAGAAGGAACCAATTGGGTTGACACCTTCATTTTGGATTTTTGGTCTCCAGACTGTGAGAGAATACAGTTCTGATGTTTTCAGCTGCCAAATTTGTGGTAATTTCTTGTGGCAATTTTAGGAAACTCGCTTTTCATTTTACACTTTAAAAAATTATTTTCATCTGTTTTGTACTAAATAATAATTCTTTCAAGTGTCAGGAAGTCATTTAATTATCAATCCTATTTATTACCATTTTTAAACTTTTTTCATTTCTTATTTCCTTTCTTTTACTTATTTATTTTTATTTCAATGATACCTTACTTGGCAATTAGGAAGCCTTCACTGGAGGATGCCAGCCAAATGCTATTATAACCCAAACCTTTACTTATATTGATAAAGTAATACAATTATAAATCAGAGACACAGTGAAGATCAAATCACATTGTAAATATATGAAAAAAAGGAAATCTAACATAGTCTGTTATATTTAATATCAACTGTTAAAATAACCCTTTATTTTATAACATCAAAAAGAAAATCATTTGAAGATGTGTATCTTTTAAGTTCAATTCATAAAAGCTGTCTTAGTTTGAACTTTCCCAGAAGCAAACCCTAAAGCAAAAATTGGAGTTCATTTCATTTATCTTGGAGGTGATCCCAGGAAACGCTGGTAAAGGAGTGAGGAAGTGAGACCAGGATGGAAAGTCAGCCAATCAGGGCTGCTATCAAGCAATAACCACGGAATATATGCGGAACTTAGCCATGCAGGGAACTCTGGGCACCAGTGTAAACAGTGTTATTTCACTCTAGGGGGGAAGTATCCATGCACCAACTGCCTTCTGTCATTGGTTGAGGCATTCTCTGATACCTGGGCATGGCAGTGGTCCCTGATCACTGCTGCTTTGCTAATTGGGTGCAAAGTAGGACCTGATGGATGAGAAAGCGTTTAAGGAAAGAATACAGGTGTTTTTAATTAAAAGTGAAGCCCATGCACTACAAAGTGGTAGTGAGCATGGGCAGGGCACCAGTGGCATCTGCTACATTGGCATTACATTAAAGGGACCCTCTCAAAATATCTGAAAGCCCAAGATTGGCAGTTGCCAGCATTGATTCCAAAGGACACAGCACTCACACCGTGGGGGCTCAGATGGCATTTCTGTAGTTCTCTTGATCTTTCTGTCATAGTTGCTAGTTGGCTGTACTATCTCCAAGCCTTGTGTTCTTTTAACTTCAGTCAAAGAAGTAAGAAAAGAAATTCTCAATGGAGATTTTGTTTGTATTGGAGTCTTTCACCAGAAGAGAAAAACATTCCCCAGCAACCCCCCCGAGCCAACTTCTTAATACTTCATTGATCTTATAGAAAGAAAAGGATGGTCCTCTTTTCCATCAGGTCAAGAACTGTCAGCCTAATATTTGAATAGAGTTTTGATAGCAAGGAAGACATGGGGAGTGGAGATGGCTTTGGGAACCAACAGTCTAGTCTAGTATAAGAAGTAAAAGAAAAAATGAGTCTCAAGATGTTTTAGGTACAAAAATATTTGACTCAGTTTTATTTCTTTAACTGTCATATAAATATATATATTATATATTAAACATATTATTTTATAGATAACATATAGATGAATATATAGAAAATACTCATGTATGTGTGTATATATATATACACTTTCTCCATATATACATATATATATATACATATATATATGTTTCTATACTTTGAAGTAGGTGCATCCTTGAGTTAATAGCAATGTGATATGCTAAAATTTTCACATTGTTCTCAAAATATAGAAAAGATTATTTTCAATTTTTGAGGTATTTTAGTTTCCTTCTTGTTACTTTGTTTTTGCAGCAGACACCCATATCATGATTTCCATCTAAAATGTTAAGCCTCTTGACATGTGTAACAAAATATATATACAATTAAAGCACATATTTTGAAAATTCTACAGTCTCTCACTTCTATATTATTTTTGGCCATTTAAATAGTAGATAATGCTGTAAATATGAGTGGCTTTTTAAAAATATTAATAAAAATGTGCACACTATGTTTTTCCATTCCATTGCATTTCAACCAATATTTTCTCAAAAATTAACAGAGATTTATAAGCTTAATTTAAACTTAATTTGAATTAGATCAAGAAAAACAAATTGTTCAGAAAATAATGAAGCGTTATCCTGGACTTTACTAAATAACTTTTAGATTCTAACAAAACCCAGAGTTTGTTTGATTTGGTAATTTCTCACTGCTCTAACAAATAAAACCCTATGTCTCAGATGCTTAACACAATACATTTATTTCTCACCTGACCTAAATGAAACTTAAAATGGGTTCCTAGTTGGAACAAGCAGTCATTCCAAACCAGCTCTCGCTTTTGCTTTTCTTTTTTGACAAATGGTTTCCAAGGTCACTAAGCTAACCAAGGTAGAAAGGGCATATAGGGGGAATTAGGATATTTTTATGAGTAAGTCCAAGAAGCAGCATACATACACCAGAAGATATTGTTACTTCCACCTTGTTCTCTCCTATATCATTTACTGTAGAGCAGTGGTCGGCAAACTACGGCTCGGCAAACCGTGACTCATGAGCCACATGCGGCTCTTTGGCCCCTTGAGTGTGGCTTTTCCACAAAATACCGACTTCTGCGCATGGACCACGAAGTTTCAATCGCCTGTACGTGCGCGCCCACACATGGTATTTTGTGGAAGAGCCACGCTCAAGGGACCAAAGAGTTGCATGTGGCTCGCGAGACATGGTTTGCCAACCACGGCTAGAGGAAGTCAACCACCAAGCCTGCTCCACGTCCTGAGATCTCTCAAACAGCCTTATGCAGAGATCCAATGACAAGGAACAGGGAGGCCAGAAGCATGGGTCAACTTGCCAGCCATGTAAGCTATCATGGCAGTCAACCTTTTACGTGCCTGCTTTTGGGGCTGACATCTTCAATATAATTTCGTGAAAGACCTTGAACCAGAACTATCGAGAACAATAACATAAGCAGAATAAATCTGGAGATAAGAGAACACATTCCAGAACTGAAAGTGGTGATATTTGCCTTGAACATATATTTCTTACTGTGGCTTCAGGATAAGAATTTCTGAAAATATCAGGAAGGACATTATAAATTATTAGATTAAAAGGTGGTCTTGCATGCAGTTCAGATTTCCCAAGCTCTTCAGAAGATGGGACAACAGCTTTCACATGTCTGTCCTCTCTTTGGCTTGTTTCGGTTTAGACCCACATGTTTAGCACAGGTCCAAGTTCGATTATGTCTTTGCATGGGATGAGATGGAAGATGCATGGCTTTCATATCCAGTTTAAAGTATAGAAATGACTTCAGGT
The DNA here is from genome assembly GCF_000327345.1 of Myotis davidii. Taxonomy (NCBI): domain Eukaryota; kingdom Metazoa; phylum Chordata; class Mammalia; order Chiroptera; family Vespertilionidae; genus Myotis; species Myotis davidii. The sequence continues at coordinate 67,990 of NW_006284045.1, forward strand.
GAATTCTCCTCAACTTTCCTCCATATCCTTTTTGAGGCTTATCTCTTTGTAAAGATTGCTTTTCCAGTCGAAGTTCTTCTTTCTTAATCTAAATTCATTGTTCTTTGATACACCTTAGCAATTTTGTTGTTATAAATAATTTCCTATGTGCTACCAATTAGGATGATCAATGTAAGCAAACTTGAATTAGTTTAAGCAAAAGTGGAGAGCTTATTTTAACGTGTCTGTCCAACCATGACTGGAAAGATTGAAACTGACTAACAAGATTTCAGGAAGTCGTTACCTTTGGGAGTTAGCAGAATTACTGTGAGCTCAGTGATGACACACGATGGTGCAAATGCTAAATTTTACAAGAAAGTCTATAGGAAAGTGTTGAGAAGATTACTTTATGTATATTCACATAACAGTGAATCACCATAATTTAAGGAAAGCTATGAAATTGACAGACATAGGATGAATCTTTGTAAATATATAGTATTGGTGGTTCTTAATATTAGTGCTTTTTTCTTTCTAAAAGCAAAATTCAAAGAATTATTTCATGAAGCTCCATATTATACTGAGGTGCATTTCCTATACATCTTACTGATTTATTTGAAATGTAGAGTTCTATTTGAAATATTAAAATATAATAGATTTATCTGCCTTCTTTCTGTAAAAGTTTTAAATTCTAATTGAAAGTTTTGGTCTGGTGAAAATAAATCGTCTTTATTTATATTAATACACTATCTGCACACTTTTATTTAATTATGCAAAATGATTTTATGCAAATAAGAAGTGCTTCTAGTAAAGTGCCTAATATGTAAACACCATCTATATACTGATAAAAATATACATCACCTTGTTAACATAATCTTCTGTTGTAATCTTAAGTACACAATATGGAATTCTCTTCCTTCTAGAAAACTTTATAGTTACTGAATGTATTAACTCTTCCCAAGATTAACAAAAAAAATCTTAAGCAAAGGAGTTACATGATGAATCGGTGATGATCTGTCACTAAAACGTAATCAGAAATAGGATCTCTTTGGAAGTAAACTTTTAATAGCGTGGCCTAAATTTGAACCAGTGATTTGTGAGAAACAACTCTTTGTTTTACAGTTAGGAAAGTATATGAGAGGGGTTAGATTTTCCCAGAGAATATTACCTAAAGGGCTTTTCTTGATTTAGAAGAGATTGTCAGGCTCAGAATAATCTCTTTTTCAAGCATGTCAAACTCAAAGGCTAACAGGAACCAAATAAACAGGGTTTAAGTTTATGTGGGCCACAAAAAAACAAAAGCTTTAATTTTCATAGAAACATAGATTTATTTTGATAGAGACATGCTAATTACAAATGGCTGAAATAAGTTAGTAATCATTTACATAAAATAATAGAACATTTTAATAAAAAATAGTATTTTTTCTTGAACATTAACTTACCAGACACTGAATAACTGCACAAATTAATAAGCGTAATGCAAATAAACCTATTTTTCTTGTTCTCCAAAAACGAAGTACTTCCTGTTGCGCACACCAAACAAGCAAGCCCAAGACTAATGACATGGCACTCGGCTGCTAAAATATTCGCTGCTGGTATTAGTGGAGAGAAATGGTGTGCCTGCGTGGAAGGCACAGAAGGGAAATGAAGGCAACAGGATTCTAGTAATCAGTCATTAGCAAACGCTGTAGTTTGTTATTAATAACTAGAGGCCTGTTTCATGAATTTGTGCACCAGTGAGGTCCCTCAGCCTGGCCTGCAGGATGGGGCAAAAACCGGCTCTCTGACATCCCTCAAGGGGCCCCAGA
>NW_006284045.1:70119-75549 GCF_000327345.1 Myotis davidii
TCCTGAATGGCCAGACACCAGTAGCAAGCTAACCTATCGGCCAGAGTGTCTGCCCTCTGGTGGTCAATGCACATCATAGCGAGCAGTTTTGGGCAGCCTTAGTATATCATTAGTATACTAGAGGCCTGGTGCACAAAAAATTGTGCACTCAGCGGGGGAGAGGTCCCTCAGCCCGGCCTGTGCCCTCTTGCAATCTGGGACCCCTTGGAGGATGTCCACCAGCTGGCTTAGGCCCACTCCACAGGGGGTTGGGCCTCAGCTGGCAGTCAGAGATTCCTCTGTCAGCCAGGAGCCCTCGGGGGATGCCCACTTGCCAGCAGGGAGCAGGCCTAAGCTGCAGTCGGACATTCTTAGTGCTGCTGAGGAGGTGGGAGAGGCTCCCACCACCACAGCGTACTGGCAGCCGTCAGCCTGGCTTGTGGCTGAGCAGAGCTCCCCCTGTGTGAGTGCACTGACCACCAGTGGGCAGCTCCTGCATTGAGTGTCTGCCCCCTGCTGGTCAGTGTGTGTCATAGTGACCAGTCATTCCCAGTCATTCTGCTGTTATGGTCAATTTGCATATTACCCTTTTATTATATAGGATTACGCTTTGATTGGTTGAACAGATGACCAGATGACCAGACACTGAACATATTAAGCATATAAGATTATGTATAACAGGATATTGTAAAAATTAAGTTACAAAATTTTTATTAAAACATTTCTTACATACCATTATATTGGCTGGGCTTCAAAAATATTAACCCCTAGAGTGCCGGGGAGTGCGATCGCTCTCCTCCTGTCTTTCGCCAAAAGTGCTGGGTGCACTATCACGCTCCTCCTGCAGTGTCACTATTAGATGCTAGTAGTTCACTCGTTATTGACAGATGGCACCTAAGTGCAGATTACTTATGATGCTGAATGTTTGTAGTTCTAAAATTGAATATGTAACTTCATTTACTTGTGATTCGAAATTTTTTCCTAAACTGCTGTAAAATCAGTAAAAATGCCTTGGCAATTTTAGCATAGTTCCTAGGACATTTGTTGGCACTCAAAGGGTTAATTGTGGGCCACATGTGGCCCAAGGGCTGCAAGTTTGATATGCTTGCTTTAGGTTAATGCCTGCATGTTTACCCTCCAGTCTTTCCTCACCTATTGTGACCCTATGCTGTCCCATTTTAACACCTATGAATAACATATATTCACATAAAATAAATGCAATATATATTTAATGGTATGCACCTTTTAAGCCTTCCCCACCCCCCATTTTGCTGTTATTTACTGCCAGACTTGAAATAGTCTTGTACTCCTTTCTTATCCCAGGAATACAAACTCATTATTTATATTAGAGTTTTAGTGAACATTTGGAGGCAATAGAGAATAGAGCATAAACTGCACACAAGGTGCATGCCAAATATTCCTCCTGGAATATCATAATCCATTTCTCCCTACAGAGAACTTGTTGGTATTCCTGGCCCTCCCTAAGCCTCAGCTGCCACCAGAATATTCATGACCCATTATATCTCACAATATTCCCTCTTATTTTCTATATCAGGTTCCTCATACATGTCTCTGGGAAACCTGAAAAGTCCAAATTCCTATTACTGTAATATGCAGGAAAAAAATAACTTTGTACAAAATTTTCATATAGACATAACCAGAGACATTTTCTTTCAAAGACATTACCTCTAATTATATTCCTTAGCAAAAGAATAATCCAATATAATAAAAGCCTAATATGCTAAGTGTCCAACCGTTCAACTGTTTGACCAGTTGCTATGACATGCACTGACCAACAGGGGTTAGACACTCCAACCGGTAGGTTAGCTTGCTACTGGAGTACGGCCAATTAGGACTGGGCGAGATGAACAGACACACCCTGGAGCCCTCCTGCGTTCCCTCCCTGTCCCTGATCCTGCACTGGTGGGATCTCTCGGCCTGACCTGTGTGCTCTCTCACAATCCAGGACCCGCTGGGGAATCTGGCCTGTTTCAGCCAGATCCCAGTCTGAGGGACCCCACCAATGCATTAGAGTTTTATTGCACTGGTCCTCTAGTTTGATTTATAATTTATTTATGTGTGTATTTATTTATGTATGTATGTACTAGAGGTCTGGTGCATGGATTTGTGCACCAGTGGGGTCCCTTGGTGTGGCCTGCGGGGATTGGGCTGAAACCAGCAGTTCAATGCTACCTGCTGCTCCTGACGGTTGCTCCCACTCATCCCAGCCCCACTGCGCCTGCCACGGGCTCATGCCCTGTCAGTACCAATTGGGAGAGGCTTGCAGCGCTGCAGCAGCACTTGCCAGCCGTGAGCCCTGCATCTGGTGCCTGTCTGTCAGCTGAGAGGTGCTCCCACTGTGCGAGCTCACTGACCACCTGGGGGCAGCTCCTGGTGGTCAGTGCACATCATAGCGACCAGCCGTTCAGTCACTTAGGCTTTTATATATATAGATGTATGTGTTTTGTGCTTCAAGGCAAGAGGGTTTAAACTGTAGCCATGTGCTAATAACATTTATGTACCACTATTTATAACACACAGAATGGGAGGTACTGAAGTAACATAGACATAGTTGCCCAATAGTCCCAGGTGGCCAGAATGAAAACCAGAGATATTACAAAAGAACAACAACAAATCTACTCTAGCTCCTAAATGGAAGAATTCATAATAAATATCTTCCTTATCCTGGAAGTATTCATCTTTTTTAAGAGAATGGCATTTATTTAATTTGATGACAATAATCGTGGCTTGAGAAAATAGTATCTTTTCAAGGTATTTAACATTTCTTGGGGTTAGCCAAGGAGTTTATGTAATCTGACTTCATAACAACATTTTTTATGTACTCTGTGTTTTTATTTTTGAATATTTGACGAATTGTTCATTGTTTTTTGTATGACCATTCACATGGAATTTAACAGAATGTTCATTTTCTACAGATTTGAAACAAAAATTTGGTAACGTTGGAGAGAATACCACCGCTATCTAGGGGCATAAATGGAATTAGATGGTAATGCTGTTGACTTCTTTTTTGCACATAAACACAAGGCTAAAATCATCTGCAGATTTAACTCAAGGAAGCAATTTCTTCCTCAGGGCATTTTGGCATTTTGGCAGGGATGGTGGTGTGCTTTTCCTCTCCTCTTTGGCCGTCCTCCCTGCGGCTCAGAACGGGGACTATCTATTAGGATCAGATGCATGTGATCATGATCAATTTCCTGCCAGAGCAGAAGAGGTGGGCACTCAGGTGGTTGGCCTCTCATTTTTTACTGTTTCCATGGGTAGTGTTTTTCTATCTGTAATAGCAACTGGATTCCAACTGTGTGATGGAGAGAGAAAGAGAGAAAATGAAACTCCTCTTAGGTATACGAGTATTCCCTATTTGTCTGGTTTCTTTTTCTTTAAGGGAATTTTCTCTAGTTTCAGTTTTTCTGCTGCATGCAATGTGATGAAAGCTATGGGAACTCAGACTCTACTCAGTGTGTACTTACTTGATGCCACAAACCTGAAGAAATGTCACTTTATTTCAAATGTCAGTATCCAGGGTTTCTTGGAGAACAAATCTGCCTTAGGAAGTCCCCAAAGTGCCTCTAACTGGCTGTTGCTTGCTTCAAGCCTGAGCTGTGAAAAGGCGTTTTCATTTTTGTTGGCACTCAATATATTTGGGGCTGTAAGGACACCTGGTACATTGACAAATCTTAGACCAAAGAACAAAAGGAAAGCAGAAATGGCTTTCTCTTTTTACACATAATAAATACAAACCTATTTTTATATATGTGTGTATATTTTATTATATATATAAACTCATGAAAATAAAGATTGTGACTTTAGAAACTTTCCTGAAAAATTAGATAATTTAATACCTCGATGTCATTTTTTTTCCAGTTCCTTGCAAAATATGTCTGCAGACCTAAAATTTTCTGATTATGCTTTCAGTTTTATATCGAGAACGAGGACTTTACGATATGTTGCATGGGAGAAAATATTTCTGAATGGGATAAAATATTTTAAAATTATATATTTGATAATTATATAACATGGATGGACCTTGAGGGCATATATGCCAAGTAAAATAAATCAGACTGAGAAAGACAATTACTGTTTTGTCTCTCTTATATGTGGCATCTAAAAACAAATAAATTATTTTCCTTTTAAAGAGAACAAGAACAAATCTTCAAGGCGGGCTTGAGAAAACAATATCTTTTCAAGGTATCTAACATTTCTTGGGATTAGCCAAGGAGTTTATATAATCTGACTTCATAACAGCATTTTTATGTATTCTGTATTTTTATTTTTTTAGTATTTGATGAATTGTTCATTGTTTTTTGTATGATCATTCACATGGAATTTAACAGAATGTAATCATAGATAGTGCTAAGAACAAAATACTGGTTTTCTGAGTCAAGGGGGTGCAGGGTGGGGGAAATGGGTGAACTGTTTTTTGTTTTTTTTTTTAATAAACAATATTTTTTTAGAAATCAGATTTTAAAATGTGTGGAATAAAGAATAACCTTTTATGGGACTGTTCCTTCAGAAATATTTCCTTATGTTATTCAATCCCTCTCATAAGCAGATCTACACAACAACTAGGAAAAAAGCATCCCTCATTATGTAATTGTTACTATACAAAGAGCGTGTGTAAGACTGTTTCCTTCTAGGAAGCTCATTGCTAAAGTTTAAGCTTGCCTGGAGTTATTCTCCTTAGCTCAGACATTCTGATAAAACTTTCCACCTCATCTTTATTTATTAATAATAAAAGTAAATAGCTTTACTTTCCTCACCAAACTCAGATATACCTTAGGGCAAAAGGTGTGATGACTTAGTCATTCTGGAGCCTGATAGGGAGGCATCTCCCAGGGGTAACTAGAAATTATCAAAATATGACAAGCCATGGCTTGTACCACATGGCTTCTACTAGCAGCTAAACAGCAAGAAGGCTTGATGCAAAAAGGCTGGAATTCCCCTACTCACTTAAAGACTGGGTGGTTGACTGGCCCGGGTTCTTAGTACATTTATGTATATACAAGAAGCACAATCAGTTGGTGAGAATTCCAAGGCAGCAGGTCTTTTGAGAATACAACTAGTTACCTTCACAATAGATTTTTCTCCTGGACTTTTACTGGTCCCGTTACTACAATTTCCCAATCCGTCTTTCTTCCTTCCAATCCTCCCTTGCTGGGAGCCGGTCCATCCTTGCTGTTTCAAGGGACCTGGCATATATGGCATACTGTTCTTAATATGTTTGGTCACCTTCTTGGCAGTATGTGTTTTAACCAAGGTCACCTCTCTGAGAAAGGTTGTTTCCACAGGTAGGGATTTTCCCCTGAAGTTAGGGATGGAATAAAACCTCTTAACTAAGTGCCAGGCGGGTAATTAATCACTTTAACTATGAACAATCATGCTTAAGCTACATAATCTTTACTCAGGATAATCTCCTTCAGTTACTTCTTTATA
>NW_006284045.1:75692-86201 GCF_000327345.1 Myotis davidii
ATGGACACAGAACTTGGCTGGAGATTGTGGCTAGAGATCCTGGCAAGGCTGCTGATCAACTGAACACTGTCTCCGTGTCATTCCTTCTTCGCCGACTCCGTCCACACCTTTGGGGACCCCTGGACCCACTGGGGTTGGACCCCAGCATTCCCTGGCTTCATGCACACATCTTTTTAACCCTGAACACCATAAGCTGTAGTCCAATCTCTTCTTAATTGGAAGTCATCCGTGACTGTTCACCAAGAACCTAAATTCCCTGTGAAAAGTAGACCACATGACATTAGCAACAGAATACTTGCCTCTCCAGTCCTTGAATTCAGAGACAACTGTCCAGTAGGGTAAACATGAGTTTTTTGTTCAATCTGACAAATGGTATCTCCACTCTAGAATGGTTTAAACCTATTGTTAAACTGGAGCAAATAAAGAAAATACATTGCATGTTCCTATACAAATGGTTTGAAGATTGAAATTCTGCTGATTTTCAATGATCATCAGTGCATTACACTTTATAATTAGATTTCACAGACATTCCCTTCATCCTCATAAAAACACGATTAGTGAGATGTTATTATTATCCTCAAAATGCTGACAAGAAAATAGAGGTGCAGGGAAGTGGTAACTTGTCCAGGAGAGCAGGGTAGAAATTGCAAAGCTAGTTACTCTGCCTTGTTTTTCTTCATTGCACATCAAAACCATGCAGTAGTCTTCTCTTGACAAAGCTCTATCCCCTGTTATGTTACTAGTTTTAGTACATTTTGCTTTTTTTTGTTTCTTCCTTTTTATGGCAATTCTTGATGGTTATTTTTAATTAACATGGGGTAGAGATCTTACATACACGAAAGAATAGTGCTCGATGTTGAAATAAGACAAGGAGTCCACCAATAATGTTAATCCATTCAACTTCCAAACTACAAATAATGCATTATCTGGAAGGAATGGAAATACGATTCAATATGTGCTTTCACTGTTTTCAATATGATTCATGGTTAAAATGTATTTTTATGAAAGTTTTCCAAACCTGCAAAAAATCACTACTGTTTCTAAAGGAGGGAATCAACCCCAAGGATAACTTTGATCTTAATTCTAGCTCTCTCTGAAGATTCCACCCATTTGTTTTAATAGATGGACTTTTAACCTCCATCATTCAACTTGAGACTTAGGAGAGATTCAAATGAACGAAATGACTGGAAATGTCAAGTAATTAAACATCTGGTTTTTAATATAGAACACATCACTCCGTCACTTGATCCCTCCCAGTGTTTTCAGTCTTCAAGCTGCTTCTGGCTACGTTTAACCTCTTAGCACAAGCCAGACACAACTCCATATTCCTGTAGTACTCCATGGACAGTTTTTTCCCTTGGCCTTCATCTAGGTGTGCTGAACCTGTGGCTCAGGCCTGATTTTAGAGTCTAATTTCTCTCTCACTCTACCTAGGTTAAAATAGAGATGAAGAGAGTGATACTTACATGTATGAAACTCCGGCTGGAAGTCTTAATATTCCGTGAGTGGACACAGTAATGGAGGAAACCCTGGCACCTCCAATGGTAAGTAAATCCCTCTCTTGGGAAGAATACACTCTCCTCTGATTTTTTAGATGCTCTGTTTGGACGCTTGCTTATTTTTCTCTTTAAAGCTCTGTAATAGGATAAATACTGCAAGGTTTCCACTCGCTGCTGAAAAATAAGTGAGTTCTCACCTGTACTCATCCATTAGGGTTAGTCTCTCTATCATTGCTCTTCTATTCCCAATTCCCTATGCTATTATATATATATATATATATATAATCTTTTTCTATCCAGAGTAATTTTTAAATTATTTTATTAATTCAAAAAATCACCATTAAGTATTTGGTTAGAATCCCATCAAAGTAGTTGGTTATCCTTGCATTTGGGCCATGTTGTGTACTGTAATCGACAGCGACCTAGAGGTTAGGCAAGGTGCAGAGAATAGTCCTGACCAGTGGAATTGCAGAGAGCCCCATTGACATATCTGCTCATACTTATGGGAACCGTTTCCCTAGTTCCCAACTCTTTTTTGTTATCACATGCTCTAATTTTCAAGGAATTAATAACAAAACCACACACCACACACACACACACAAAACAAAACACTAGAAAGATAAATTAGACTCTCTCTTTCTCTGAGCTGAAATTACTTTAGCAAAACTAACGTCCTTTTTTGGGAGAAGGGATCATATAATCAATAATTCATTTACTTGAAGTCTCAGTGAAGTTTAGCATACTTGATAAAATAAAATGAAGGGTGAGAGTAGAACTACAAGAACAATAAATTCCAGTCCATGTAAATAAAAAATAAAGGAAATAAAAACATTTAAAAAAGGAGTAAAATGAATGGCAAATGAAATGTCGGATGGTAGCAAAAGACTAAATGTACTTATTATCAATGTAAACTTGAATGGGCACATTTGCCAATAAAAAGTCAAGACTATCAACTAGAGTACAACAAATATAACTAAGTGCTCTTTACAGGGGTATAATAAAAGCATAAATCCTGGGGTTAAAAAAAGATTTGTCAGATAACAGCTGTTAAAATGAAGCTTATCAAACTAGTAATGTCAGTCAAAATTATTTTTATGTAAATAATCTGTTTAATAGCACAGTGATTAATTTTGGCTTAACATCAGGAAGTTACAGAAAATTTGGAAATGAATGCACCTGACAAGATAGTTTCAAAATATGTAAATCAACAAGTCACTGAAATATAAGAAGACTTGGACAAGTCATTCTTACAGTGGAATATATATATATGTTAAGGGGAAAATCAGCAAAAATATTTTAAAATGTAAATAATTTAATATTTAATCTAAATAACATGCGGAAAATTCTGCATCTAAAATTCTGCACCCAAAAATTAGGTGTACACATTTTTCCCACATACATGAAACATCTACAAAAATTGACCTCATATTAAGCTATAAACTTCAACATATTTAAATAATAGCTATTATTCACACAATTCTTCTGATATAAACTGCTTCTTCCCATGTATCTCACAGAGAAACTTAGTCATGCTAGTGCAATTTAGAAGATATGTATTTTCTGTTACTAAAAATGTAAAAGTAGCCAGTTTTTGTTTGTTTGTTTGTTTGTTTTTACTAAGGGTAATGGTGCCCCATTGTCAAAGGTTAAGAATGTTCTAAATCAAGCAAGTCAGATTTCCAGAGTCTGCTATAATGCAAGGTAGGGGGCAATAGAGGGAAAGTTAAAGCACTCATCCCTAGTAGAACCTGGCTTCTATCCACCCTTGACATTTACTGTATTGTATGTATAAAATGCACAGCACATTATGGGGAATGCTACTGTAGAGGGATCGTTCTCATTTGATGATTTAGGACTCATTAAATAAAAAGTAACTGAGTACATACTCATTCTTTCAACAAATACTCTTGAGCTTCTACTGTATAGCAGTTACTTGAGGATCCTACATTGGCAGGTGGGAGAGAAGGTAGGGGTGTCTTATTCTATCTCAGCTAAAGCTCAATACTTTTCAGAGTCGATACATACCTGTAAATGTCAAAAGTCATTGGGGATGGTCTCTAAATTAAAAATCTCATTGATTTTGTTTTCCTCCTTAGGACTTGTTTAATTCCTACATAGAAAATTATGGACTTTGAGTTTTACTTTTGTTCCTCATGTAGTTTGCTTATGCACCATTCCCATCCTTTTTGAGGTCACACAGCTAATACTTCACTCAACAAATATGTTTGTGTCTCTGCTATGGTATGCTAGATGTTGTGACTGAAACAGGGACTGTGAATGACACAATTCAGTCTTCACTGGATTTAAGTCTGTCTTGGGAGAAATCTTTCTTAATAAGCAATGCAAGGACTGCCATACTATTGGGGAACATAGCCTTTAGCGACAGAGGCAACAATTTATATGTAAATTAATACGCAACTAATTTAAATGATCCACATTCTTTTTTTCTGAAAAACACTTAACCAAACAAACAAAACTTCTCTGACTTTAAACTTACAAAACAATTCACATTATTGACTGGAACAATGCATTGTTGAATTGAAGACATTAGAAATTTGAAAGTAGACAAAATGAGGGTTCTGTCAGGGAGGCTACAATGGTGTCTCATTTCCAAGACTTAGTCTTGGTCGTCTAAGGAAACTTTGAAAGCAGGAACATTGCAAATATCCTGGAACTAGAGACCCTCCTCACCAAGACACACGTAGTAAAAGCAACTGAAAAACAATACTGAATATGCAGGTGTACATGCGGTATTTGTGTGTGTGTTCCCTAATGAGGCAGTATTGATGGTTTGCTTAGCATCTCTTCTTTCGGAGCCTCTTTCAAAAATTGGTCTGCCTTTGGCTTTCTGACAGCAAAACACACCGAGAAACAAGATGCTCGGCTGATTATGTAAAGCAGGCGAACTAGAAGTCAAGTTTAAGTATCTCCCCTGTAAGTCACCTTTATAATAAGACTATCTCCAGGCCTCTCCTTTCTGCAGGAATCAGCTGTATGCTGCTAATTAGTTTCTTTATTAGCCTACCTTTTCCTGTTAATTGGTGCTCTTAATTGTGACTGTGCTTCTCATCCCCCCTTTCTCCCAGTCTAACATTATCTATCATGAACAGGTATAAGAAAGAATTATTTGTGCTTATGTAGTCACTTTGTTGATTTGAAAAGGATTCAGTATTGGCAATTAAGTCTAAGCAACAGCCTTCACAGAAAAGATAATCATGAAGACATTTTGATAAGGAGTAGGTGTGGCATAGCCTGCAATTTTAGTCCCTAATTTTTCAGAACTTTTGAGTTGGAGATTGAGTTGGGGAGAAAAGATATCTTTTACCTTTATCCTTCCAAGCTCTTGACTGAGATCATTATAACAAAGATACATTAACAAGGAAAAAGTGTATACATTTATTCAAGATTTAAGTGACATGGGAGCATTCATTTGTAAAGAAATGACCTGAAGAAAAGGTTAAACCTAACTGGTTTTGTGTTAGGTTTGATGAAAACTGGAAACTCATAGAAAGATATGATGGGGCCCTAACTGGTTTGGCTCAGTGGATAGAGTGTTGGCCTGCGGACTCAAGGGTCCCAGGTTCAATTCCGGTCAAGAGTGTGTACCTGGGTTGCAGGCACATCCCCAGTAGGAGATGTGCAGGAGGCAGCTGATCGATGTTTCTCTCTCATTGATGTTTCTATCTCTCTCCCTTCCTCTCTGTAAAAAATCAATAAAATATATATATTTTTTAAAATAAAATAAAATCTCAAAGTTCATTTGATGTGTGAAATTAAGCAAAGGCAGGTATGGTATTTTACTCATCATATCTGAGAGAAAGGTTTTGCTTTGTTGGTGAGAGAAGCTCTCTTATTTTCAAGAGAGTCTTTATGCTAAATGGGAGTCTTTCTAAGAGAGGTTTAGCCCTAGCTAACTGTCTGAGCATCTGTTTCTCTGGAGTTGGAGTTAGGTGGTGAGCATTAGTAACCTCCATGGAAAGAAAATTTGGTGGGATGCCTTTTAAGTTAGCTAATATTGAATGAGTTTATATAACATCCTGGCAAATGTAAAAGCATTAATGTTTATAACTGAAAATAAAATCTGGTTAATTCTCAGTGGATTGGAAATATTAGAAATTGTATTCCAAAGAAGTTATATAATTATGCTGATCACATTTTGTATTCTTATAATTTTATTGGCTTATAAATTATTCCATATATTTTGTCCAATAAAATTATTTAATTGGTAAAAGAAATTACAGTTTGGATAACGATACAATTTAGCTAACTTTATGCATTTTGGCATATATTCCTTTGTGAAATTCATAAATTACAATGAGTGAGGTCATATAAGTGGCAGTGGAAAATAAAATGCATCAATATACATGCATTTTTCATAAGTTTCAGCACATTTCAAGAGCACAATAGCAAGTGAAGCCATTTTTTTGGTAAATATTGAAAAACAGCATTCAAGGAACCATATTTCTAAAGTAATGTTTTCCTAGTCTTCTCTGATTTCTTGTACTTGGTCTGTAATTTGCATCTTAATAATTGGATTTTATTGTTTTTAGGTACACTAGAACACAAAAAAATCCAAGATAATGTGGTTTATATAAAACACATCATAATTAAGATATTGTCATAAATAGAAGATAGATAATAGATACATAGACAGATGATAGATAGATAGATAGATAGATAGATAGATAGATAGATAGAAAATAGATAGATAGATAATAGATAGATATGACTGTGTACATTTATAACAATACACACAAACTCTCACACCTTCTCACCACCCACCCACACACACAACCATAGCTATAGACATAAAATACACTTCAGAAAACACCATCTCTTTTTACTCTTCCATTGCTTTTGTGATCCCAAATCTAGCGTTTAGTTCTCTAGACATTTTAAATGACCTTGTTTTCAAAACATTTTATGATGTTTTTCATTTCCAGTCTTTGTACCTACTCTCCCCTGACTAAATTGTCTTTCCTCCATGTATGCCTAATAAAATGTCGAGATTAGACATTATCTCTCTCTGATCTTCATATGTGCAGTATTTTATATATCATCTAGAGGCCCCATGCACGAAATTCATGCAAGAGTAGGCCTCCCTTCCACCGGCCGTTGGCACAGGCTTCCCTCTGGCACCCGGGACTCAGGCTTCCCTCTCAGCCCCGGCTTCGTCTGGAAGGACGGAAGGACGTCCAGAAGGATGTCCAGTTTAATTAGCATATTATGCTTTTATTATTATAGATGATACCTAATAAAGCTGTTAAAAGTTCAATCATTGGGGAGAAACTAAGATGGCGGCAGAGAATTCAATCATTGATGTCAATGAGCCTCTTCATATATGAGAACTATTGCATAATTCACAGTATAGCCTTGAAGTCATAGTCTATGTATAAATGCTAACATAGTCCTGAACAAGTATATATCATTTCAAGTACTAAATTGTTTATTATAAATTTAATTCATATTATTTCATTATATATTACAGTAATGTACTGTGCTTTTTAAATATGTGATATTAGATTTTGTCATCATAATTTTTAAGCATAGAAAGGAGACTTCTCCACAATATTTATTATTAAAAAAAAGATTTTGGATTTCATATGCTACATCAGGTTCTACATTAACCTTCATGTGAACAGCATTTTTTATATTTGAGAGAATTACATATATATCATATTTTTTTTCTTTTTATTTCTGTTTTTTGGAACCTGTTGATTTTTTTTTTTTTTACTTTCTATGGATCACAATCATATTTACATATAATTTCTTCTATTAGCTTTTTACCTATAATTTTTATAGATAAGTTTAATTCAAATGGAGTGTATCAGATATAATGAGATAGTATTTAGTTTGACATTTTTTATATTGTGGGTAAATTTTCTTAATGCCATTGGTTTCCCAAAGTTTGTACTTCATCACAATTTTTTGTGAGGTCACCTTACTAGATATTAATTTTCCACTATCCATGGGCTTCAGAGATCTCTAATGACATTTTTATTGGTGTGCATTACAGTTCCTGCAAGAATACTTTGCATTTTTTACAATGTGTTTTTGGCATATTGTGATATATGTCGTTGGTATTTATGAATCTATATTCTTCTTTATACTGGTAAATTTAGAGTGAGTTTAATTTATTAAAAAAAAATAACTAAAACATTACTCAGACTGCTTTGAATTCATATATTTAATTTGGGTGTATTGACATTAGCACCTGGACCTGCTGCATTCATGAACATATGTGTCCCCATTTGTATATAATTATTTGTGTTATTTAATTTTTATTCTCCACATATATATTGTGCATTCTTTGTTAACTGTTGTTATATTTTTATCATTTTTGTTGCTACTGTAAGTTATATATTATGTACTGATTTTTTTGGTTCATAATTACCATTATGTATTAGTATACTTTTCCTGTATAATACAGTTTTTGCTTCCAATTTTATTTTAACATTTTAAGAATGCTATCATATTGTCCTTTTGATTCAGATCTGCCTGCTATGGCTTCCTCCATCATTTTATCCCACTCCTTTTTAAAAAGATTTTCTCTTATTTATTATATCCTCTCTGGATACCAATTTGTGGAACATTAAGATAGTGAAACATTGGAAATAAACTAAGGATCCACTATAAAGACAGTGAATATAAAATTTTATATAATTCAGTACTAAAAAAAGTACACGATGAAATAACATGACAAAAACTAAAATAGCATTTTAAGTGCAAGTGTTGCATAGCAACATATATATGGTACAATATATTTATGTCAGGTCCTAAAAGTTCTTTTTAAAATATTAAATACTAGAGGCCTGATGCACAAAAATCACTCAAGAGTAGGTCTTCCTTCCCTCGGCTGCTGGCACCAGCTTCCTTCTAGCACCTGGGACCTGGGCTTCCCTAGCAGCCCTGGCTTCGTCTGGAAGGTCGTCCAGAAGATTGTCCAGTTTAATTAGCATATTATACTTTTATTATTTTAGATAGTGAGCATGTGAGCTTTCCATTGGTTGAAGGCCAAAAATACTTAAATTTCATGCACCAGTTATTTTTTTAAAACTGCCTTAAAAAAATTATGATCAACATTAGCATGATTTTAACTTCATGTGGTAGTAATGTGAATGTTTATTATATTATTTCTTTTGTGTCTATGTATTTTCCAAAACTTTCCCCATCCTTCCCCCCAAAAATCTGAAACCCCACAAACCTTTAATGATGAAAATCCAATATGTTATGTATTTAATCCATTTAAGAAATCCTATGTTAGTATACACAATAATTTTAAATAACTAACTGAAAAGAAGTTATTACCAGGCCAAATATGTAACATTCAATCTCAATATGTATTAAAGTATAGACAATTTATTACATAACAGCATTATTCACATTGTTTGAACCTCAAGATACCCTAAAAGTAAAACGAAAAATGTGTGACTCTGAGATTTTTTTATATTTTTCAGTTTGGCTGAATCTAGTGTAAATACCATGAGGAATCTCTCTAACCAATTTAAAATATTTTCACTCTGAAATAATATATAATTCCATGCTCAGGGAATTATTTGTCTAGCATAATACAGTGGGGCCTTGACTTACCAGTGTCCCGACTAACGAGTTTTTTGAGATACCAGCTGTCTCTAGGACGATTTTTTGCATTGAGTTGATAGAGTAATTTGAGTTAACGAGCTCCTTAACGAGCTCCTTAACGAGCTTCTTAACGAGAGAGAATTCGAAATGAATTAAACTTGTAAGTCAAGACCCCACTGTACTATTAAAGATACCATTTGTTCTCAAATATTTAGATGTTTTCCTCTCATGCATCAATAAGTAGACATGGTTAAAAATGCATTGTCTTCCTGAAGTAAAAGAGCCATCCGAGTTTGGAGTTTGAAGAACTAGGTTGTCTTTCTTTTCTTTAAAAAAAAATTTTTTTATTGATTTCAGAGAGAAAGGGGGAGGGAGAGAAAGAGAAAGACACATCAATGATGAGAGAATATACACTGGGGATCAAGCCTGCAACCCGGGCATGTGCGCTGACCAGGAATCGAACCATGACCTCCTAGTTCATAGGTCAACACTCAACACCTGAACCACACTGGCTGGGCAAAAGGACTAAGTTTTCAATGAATTAGTTTTGCAATCAATTCAACACTGGCCTAACAATACAATGAAAATGATTGCCAGGAAAATTTTAACACATTTTTAAAATTACTTTTAAAATTAAAATTCCAGTGTAAATCTCATATTGCCTGGTTGAATCAATTAGAAACTTTCAGAAGAAAATTTGGTGTGACCGAAGGAAGGACTACAAGGAGGACTTCCAATGGACCATTGGGTTTGGTCACCTGGAACCTGAAGTTCACCGTGACATGAGCACTTTTAGGCCAGAAACAGAATTGATGTTTATAAGGACCAAATGAAAAGAGAGCAAAGGTAAATAATGGCTGTAGACACTTCTTAAAATAACTTTTACAGAAACATTGGAAAAGGCCTGGGGACAAGAAACAGATTTCATTTGTTGGTTTAAGGACACTAAGGCTGAAGAGATGAGTCTTTTAGCAAGTAAAGAACAGAGATCCTGTTAATAGCAAATTCCTGAATTTGATCAGATAAAATAGGATCTGAATCTCAAATACATGATGCTTTTTAATAGAAATAAGAATAGTTTGTCTATTGTGATGGAAGGAAAATCAGACTGGGCCAGGACAGATGAGTATAGGCTGGTAGATTTGTCTCTTCTGCTGCTATTTTGTTAAAAATAAAATAAATTGTTGAAGTTTTGAGATGATATAAAAGGAAATGTAAAAATAATTACATTGTATCATCTCCTCAATGATTGGGAGAGCTATTTGATCAGGAAATTTTAGTAGGATTCTTTGATATTGTTGAAGGTCCTCTTGAGATCTATAGATATAATTTTAAAATGAAAATATAAATGTTATCCAAATACCGTCAGTTCCTGGGTGCAATCACAAAAGAAGAGATTTAATTTAATGAAGTTTGGCATGTTGTCTGA
>NW_006284045.1:86246-93856 GCF_000327345.1 Myotis davidii
AGGGTTCTGTTAACATAAATCAATGTAATTTTAAGAGTCTGTCTTTTTTACCACTAATTTGAGTTGAATGAATCCATCTGGTTGGGCCACTGTTGATGAAAAGATATGTTATGAGAAAATATCTTGACTCGTGTGTGTGTGTGTGTGTTAGGTTGAACCATATGAAATTACCATTTTTATAGCTAAAAAAATAATCAGCCCGGCCAGCATGGCTTAGAGGTTGAGTGTTGACCTATGAGAGGTCACAGTTTTATTCCTGGTCAGGGCATATACCTGAGTTCTGGGTTCGATCCCCAGTGTGTGGTATGCAGGAGGCAGCTGATCATGATTGTCTCTCAACATTGATGTTTCTATCTCTCTCTTTCTCTCCCTTCTTCTCTGAAATCAATATTATTTAATATGAAAATAATAATAACCAAATACTATTCATTTTATATAATTCAAAATAATAAACATATGAATCTAGTTAATTATATGTGAAATAGAACATATTTTATTTGCTATTATACATAATTGTATTGTAATTAATAATACTTTGCATAAGTACAAAATAGGACATTGACACATGTATTTTAATTTAACCTTCTTAATCTTTGTGAATGTCTTAGTATTCTTACCACATCCATATGATAGTGTTGTGATGGCTGTCTTGAAAAAGAATAGTAAAATCAACACTCAAACCATTTGATTCAACCAGAATGAAAAATAGCATATATTTAGAGCTAGAAAAATATAAAGTTGGTAAAATTACAAGATATTTTCCTACAGGAAGACCTCTCTCCTTTCAAAGCATTGTTTTAATGCCATGGAACCTAAACTGTGGCAGTTTTTGTAGGACAACACTGACAGCAAATATTGAGTATATGGCTTGGCTGGTATAACTCAGTAGATGAGGTTGACCATGAAACAGGAGGTCACAGTTCAATTCCTGATCAGAGCACATTCCTGGGTTGCAGGCTCGATCCCCACTAGGGGGCATATAGGAGGCAGCCGATCAATGATTCTCTCTCATCATTGATGTTTCTATATCTATTTTTCTCTCCTTTCCTCTCTCTGAAATCAATTAAAAAGTAAAATATATATATAATTTTGAAGCTAGACACCAAGGTCAGCCTCAAGCAAAATGTGAAGAGGTGAATTTGTCATTTTCATCCTCCCTTTTCTCACATATTATTCTGTGACTAGTAGGTGCAAAGCAGTCTGCTTGAAAGTACACTCTTGCGTGGTGAATTGAATCCCTGTGGACTTTGCTATGTTTTGTTCACTATACTTTCCAACCCAGAGTAGTTCACCATCAAATTCAAAAGACTGAGCACACTTTTAGAGTTTACTACTGCAATCAAATAATCCTTACGCTATGTTCATCTGTGTAGTATATAATCAAACTCTTCATCTTTATTGCCTGATAGTAATTCCCCATAAAGGTAAGTAATAAGCATAAACGTTAAACAATCCTACTTTGTCATAGGGAGATCTGTCTGTATTTTAAGTTTGTTAGCTCTACACTATACATACATTCATTTAACAGCAGATATGGAGAAACAATTCTAAACAAGGCAGCTTATCCATCTAAATGCCATGGAGTAACAGGTCTCAATGCTTTTTTAAATGCCATTACTATCACATTCTATAACACATAAAGCATAAAGATACTCTTCTCTATGAATCACTGGTACTGGATTAAAGGGCCCAATATATGGTTTTCATTTGTTTCCACCTCTGTTTTTCTGTCTAGCCTTACCTATATATATACCATCTATAAGCCTCAAGGGCAGAGCTTGCTCATTTATCTTTATGCTAGGCACCAGCAAAATTATTTCCTGATCTCTCTTTTCTGGATAAGAGATGATGTGTCACTGAGGTCTTGGTACTGGAATGTGGGTAAAAAATAAAAAATGCTACTTGGAAAAAATGTTTGGGTACAGAAAAAGTTAGGAAGAACTCACAAAATGGAGAAAAAATCTTGGGGCCTGGAATGATCCACTAGTATTCCCAATTTTTCTTAAAACATTTTTTTCCTTAACTTATTACTATTGTGAGGTTATTTGTTTTAGCTTTTACCCTGATCTGGCTAATATAATCTTTGTAATGAATGTTTCTGGTTTTGGAACATACACTCCAACCTTACACTAATGTTCTGCTCTTGTAAATGG
Organism: Myotis davidii; assembly: GCF_000327345.1. NCBI lineage: Eukaryota > Metazoa > Chordata > Mammalia > Chiroptera > Vespertilionidae > Myotis > Myotis davidii. The sequence goes on from NW_006284045.1 coordinate 88,400, forward strand.
AGTTAAAATCACAGAATGGAACAATTTAGATCAGTAGTTCTCAACCTTCTGGCCCTTTAAATACAGTTCCTCATGTTGTGACCCAACCATAAAATTATTTTTGTTGCTACTTCATAACTGTAATGTTTCCACTGTTATGAATCGTAATGTAAATATCTGATATGCAGGATGGTCTTAGGCGACCCCTGTGAAAGGGTCATTCGACCGCCAAAGGGGTCGCGACCCATAGGTTGAGAACCGCTGATTTAGAGCTTCTTATTGTGCTAACTCAAGAGACATAAAGCTAAAGAGTTTGAAGAAGGGGGAGGCAGTTTGTTGCCTTAAAAATCTTATTAAACTGCAACTGAGTTTTGGTGCAAATGTAATTGATAACAATGAAATCTTTTCTTATGGTAGGGAGAAGATGAATTCAGAAATCAGGAACAGCCCTAACCAGTTTGGCTCAGTGGATAGAGCATCGGCCTGCAGACTCAAGGGTCCCAGGTTCAATTCTGGTCAAGGGCATGTACCTTGGTTGCCAGCACATCCCCAGTGGGGAGTGTGCAGGAGGCAGCTGATCAATATTTCTCTCTCATCGATGTTTCTAGCTCTCTATCCTGCTCCCTTCCTCTCTGTAAAAAATCAATAACATATATTTAAATAAAAAGAAATCAGAAAGACACAAGGTGTGTATGAATGCTCAGTGGAGTGTGAGAGCTCAACGGGGTTTGGGAATGAGAGGGAAGGAGAGAGAGAGAGAGAGAGAGAGAGAGAGAGAGAGAGAGAGAAGGGGAGCCTCACCAACCTCAGTGTTGAAACACACTGTGACAGCTATTTATAAATATTTGGAGGGGGCATTCATTCACTACAACTCCAGAGCCTATAACAAAGACTCATAGATATATACAATGCAGGGAAAGCCCCCTTAATACTAGAAGATACCATTGCTAATTAGAGCTAAGCCAATCCATCCTTTATCACTGGGAGTATCCAGTAGCTCTGGATGACAAACTCTCAGAAAAAAATAACAAACAAACAAACAAAAACCCTCAATCACCTATTGGCCAGGCTGTTGTACTTCCATTTCCACAGCTGTGATCATTATTTTGATACTTTTATCAGAACCTCAAATCCCCTTGCTTAAGGTGGTCTACCCTTGCTCAAATGCCTTTCAGGTAGTTGATATCTGATTCAGATGTCATGTCCTCCAGGCCTCTGGCTCTATAATATCTCAATGTTTCATGACATTTTTCACTTTCTTTGTGTAAATATAATGATCTCAAGATATAAAAAACAAAACATATCTTTCTTCTAGAATTCCCTACCTATATACTCACAAAACAGTTGAGTAATCAATTAATTTTTGTCCTTGTAGATACTGCAGTCTGGATGCCTCTGAGACATCAATTCTAAAGTTTCTTCCTTCTAAAGTGGAAAATAAAAATTCAATCAATTCTCTTTTATTGGGTGGTTGATAGACTTGGGAAAATTTTCAGAGGTATTATGTGCTTCTAGGAGACTAGGAAACTCAATAACATCTTTTAGGTTATCACTTTCTCCCCTAGCTTGAGGCGTTTCTTTTCTTTCACTGCCAGACCATATTTTTTATTTTTATTTCTCTCATCACCTGCTTTTATCTAAATATTCTCTGCATATAAATAATGTCCTTTCCATGTTATCCTTTTCAAAATCCATCCTAGTTTTATATTTCTCAGTTATTGTTTTGCCTCCATAAATGAACTGATTGCCATTCTTCCTCTCTCCATATATATGTAATATATTTGATTATGTATACATTTATCTATGTCACATATATGATATATGCTTTTACATTATTATATAATATATTAATAAATATACCTTATATATCATACAAGATATGCATAAACATGATACATGCATCATTATATGACACATATCACACTATATATGGGTTATATTACCCCAATATATCATACATAAGATATATATTATACTACTATCTTATGGTGACAACACATGTATTTTAGAGACTTGATATCTGTTTATCATCATATATTAGCTGTGTGATTAAAAATATAATAATTAAATTCTTTATGTCTCAGTTCACTTATCTATAAAAGAGGAAAATTTGCATTTATCTCATTGATTGTTAAGTATATTAAAAAGACCATACTCATTTGTGGAATATAAGGAACAACATAAACTGATGAACAAGGACTGATCCAGAGACGGAGAGTCATTGATTGGACTGTTGGGCTGTGGAGGGAGGGTAGGGTAGGGTAGGGTAAAGGGGAACTCCTTGTACATAACAGGCACCAAGTAAATTATAATTGTTTATTAATATTAAAATCACACAGTGTCCAGCTATTTTGAGTGCTTGGTGCATACTTTTTTATAAATATATTTTTATTGATTTCAGATAGGGAGAGGAAGAGAGAGATAGTAGCATCAATAATGAGAGGGAATCATTAACTTGCTCCCCCCTGCACACACCCTACTCAGGATTGAGCCCGCAACCAATGCATGTGCCCCTTGACTGGAACTGAACCTAGGACCCTTCAATCTGCAGGCTGATGCTCTGTCTACTGAATGAAACTGGCCCGGGCTTAGTGCATAACTGGTGCTTTAAAATATTGTTAAATGGAGAGAGACCATGTCATTAACTATTTATAATTTTACTAAAAACAAATTATATTTCAGATCTTATTATTCCAAGAGAAAACCTTGCAAGTATCTCATTTCTCAGCATATATGTTATATCCTGGCTTATGGGGTCTGTGGATATCTCCATCTCCCTAGATGGTGTACCAAATTGGTCAAGAAGAGCTCAACTTCCAGGTGATTCAACTTCATTAGGCATAACCCTTTGTGCCTTTAACAGAAGTCTCATTCCAAAGCTAAATAATAATCATTCCCACTATTTCTGAATAAGTGCAGATGATGAATCAAAAAGTGTCTTAAAAAGTGTCTCCAAGTCCTATAAGATTGACACCTAATAGAGTAGTTCACATATTATAACAATTTCCTATCACACTGACTAATGATCCATATACAGCTCTCTCATCACCTGTTCAAGTGAGGTTGCCAGTGTGATTTCTGGTCTCTCACCTTGTAGTTCAAACTGGCCTATCGCATTCTTAGTCTCCTGGGCAAATATCATTGTTGAATGCATTCATTCCCCTCCCCAAACACCCTTATTCATCCTCTGACTGAATTTATGAGCAAATGACCGGGGACTGAACGACCTTCCACGGAGCTCCTCTGCTCTTTCTCAGCCTGGCACATATAACAAAGGTTGTGATACACAGATGAGAATGTTTATTGAGTGTTATTAGGAGGGAATGTTCAACATAACCTAATAGGGAGACTAATATGGTAGATATGCGTTGATTTGATGTGGAATACAAGTCGTGTGTGTTGTCTAAACAAGAACTCAATAACTTGTTTGTAGAGAATTAAAAGATACATGCATTCTTTAGTTCTTTCTTCTGAGTTTGTAAATTAGAATGTGAAACTCTGCATAACTTGTCAGTATGTAGATTTGCATTACCCAGGAACTGGTCTATAGTACACAATGGGCTATTTAAATCATTTAAAGCATTTTTTGGCAAACGGTTATGTTGACTTGGCAAATTGGGATTCCTTATTAGTTTCAGTGTTACTTTGGGCTCTGGTCTCTTCCACCACCCCTCCACCCCTAATTTCAAGTGGGAATATAGCAGTCTTGGACATACTGAAAAGGTTGTGTGTGGTGGAAGTAAGGGGGTAGTATAAGATAAGCATATTGTAGTGTCTTAAAAGTTTTAAAAGTGTATTAAACAAACTTTCTTTAAATAGTGTAGAAGAAGCCTGATCTGCACTACTTCACATTTTCTGGAATTCTTGAAACATGGGACCTGCTTACACACTAACAAAGGGAGTTACTTACAGAAAAGTCCTGCTTGCCCTAAGAGATGTGATAGCCACATATGAGTGCCAGACTAAAAGCTTCCAGATATGGCCTGCTCCAGAGGGCATGCCACCAAAGCGATGGGACTTGGCAGTGACAACCATTCCACTATCTATCAAGCCAGGTTCTGACATCAACAAGTCAATTACGGTCAACCATAATTGGCAACTTTCTAGACTAACAGAAAGAAGAGAATTTTAGAACAAAGGAGGTCACTAGAAATCATTGTGTCCACAATTTTTACTTTATATATATAGAAGTATAGGCTCAATGACATTAAGTAACTTGCCCAAAATCAAACAACTAGATGTAATGCATGTATGTCTTCCAAAAAGTATTTAAGTTTGAAATGAACTCTTCTGAGACTAGAATTCAGATCTCTCAACAACAGTGTACTGATTTTCCCTTTTATAGTAGAATTTCCAAAGATTAGAAACCAAACTATTTATGAGAAGTAGCACAACACAGGTTTAAATTATTTTTCCCAATGTGAATTACTTAGTCTACTAAAATTAAACAACCAAATTAATGTAGATCATAGAACTGCTCATTGTATATTAGACACAAAAAAAGTATAGATGTAATCATGCTCCTGGAATGTTAAAAATCTTAAGAAAAATATAGATTTTTAAAAAATTACAGTTCAACAGTTGAAGAGAGTGATATATATTAAATACTAGAGGCCTGGTGTACAAAATTGATGTACTCGGGGGCGGGGGAGGAGGTCACTCAGCCCGGCCTGTGCCCTCTCGCAGTCTGGGAGCCCTGGGAGTATGTCTGACTGATGTCTGACTGCCACAGAGGCCAGAGAGGCTCCTGCCACTGCCGCTACACTTGCCAGCCATGAGCCCAGCTTCTGGCTGAGCAGTGCTCCCTCTGTGAGAGTGCACTGACCACCAGGAAGCTTCTCCTGTGTTGAGCATCTTCCCCCTGGTGGTCAGTGTGTGTAATAGTGACTGGTCATTCTGTATTCAGTCAATTTGCATATTAGCCTTTTATTATAAGGGATACTAGGGGCCCGGTGCACAAAATTCCTGCACTGGGTGTGTGTGGGGGGTGTCCCTCAGCCCAGCCTGCCCCCTTTCACACACTGGGAGCCCTCAGGCGTTGACCCCCATCACCCTCCAATCGCAGGATCAGCCCCTTGCCCAGGCCTGACGTCTCTGCCAGAGGTGTCAGGCCTGGGCAGGGGACCCTCATTTCCCCCCATCACTGGTTCTGCCCCCAGCCCAGGCCTGATGCCTCTGGCCCAGGCGTCAGACCTGGGTAGGGGACCCCCAGACCCCTCCGATTGCTGGCTCTGCCCATGGCCCAGGCCTGATGCCTCTGGCCCAGGATTCAGGCCTGGGTAGGGGACACTCCCCACCCCCCCATCACCGGCTCCTCCCGTGCCCAGGCCTGATGCCTTGGCCAGAGTCGTCGACCCCCATCACACTCCGATCGCCTGATCGGCCCCTTGCCCAGGCCTGACGCCTCCGCCAGAGGTGTCAGGCTTGGACAGGGGACCCCCATCTCCCCCCGATCACTGGCTCCGGTCCCCGCCCAGG
>NW_006284045.1:94064-97833 GCF_000327345.1 Myotis davidii
GGGCAGGGTACCCCAAGCCCCCTCCAATTGCTGGCTCCGCCCCCGCCCAGGCCTGATGCCTCAGCCAGAGGAGTTGACCCTCATCACCCTCTGATCGCTGATCACTGGATGGCACCTTGCCCAGGCCTGAGGCCTCCGGCAGAGGTGTCAGGCCTGGGTCGGGGACCCCCCAGCTCCCTGAGGTTGCAGGCTCTGCCCCTGCCCAGGCCTAATGCCTCTGGCCAAGGCATTAGGCCTGGGCAGGGGACCCACAGCTCCCCGCGATCGCCCGCTCTGCCCTTGCCCGGGCCTAATGCCTCTGGCAGAGGCATTAGCCCTGGGTAGGGGACCGCCAGCCCCCCACAGTTGCAGGCTCCGCCCCGGCCCAGGCCTAACCTGGGGCTCCGCTTTAGGCCCAGGCAAGGGACCCCTAGCTCCTGGGACTGCCAGCTTCGACCGTGCTCAGCTCCCATCGCTGGCTCCACCCCTACTTCCTGCTATCACTGGCCAGGGTGGCAAAAACTCCTGATTCTCCAATCATGGCTGGGGGCAGGGCAAAGGCAGCCCAGGGCCACCTTTGCCCTGCCCCCCAGCTCTTAGCTCCCCCCTGGGTTTCTGATCACTGTCAGTGGCAGGGGGCTTCTTCCTGCTTTCCCTTTCGCCTCCCTGCATTGTGCCTACATATGCAAATTAACCTCCATCTTTGTTGACAGTTAACTGCCATCTTAGTTGGCAGTTAATTTGCATATCACCCTGATTAGCCAATGAAAAGGGTAGCGGTCGTACGCCAATTACCATGTTTTACATGATGACATTTTAGTCAATGCCGACCACATGCATGGCAGTGGTCCCTAAGATTATAATGATCCTAAAAAATTCCTATCACCTAGTGACATTACAACTGTCTTTATGTCAAAGCAAAACGCATTGCTCATGTATTTGTGGTGATGTCTCTGGTGATGCTGGTGTAAACAAACCTGCTGCACTATCAGTCATGTATAAAAGTATAGCATATACAATATGTTCAGTACATACTACTTTATAACGATAATAAATGACAACATTACTGGTTTGTGTGTTTACTCTACCTTTTATTGTTACTTTATAATGTATTTTTCTACTTTAAAAAATTGCCATAAAACAGTGTGCTCTGTTATGACAGATTACATCTTGTGTTTATCACATCTCTTGATTGAATTATTTTCTCTTACACTTGATTTAATTTCAGTTTTTTTTTAATAAATTTAGTATACCCTAAGGATACAATGTTTATAAAGTCTACAATAATATACAGTCATGTCCTAGGCCTTCACATTCACTCACCACTCACTCATTGACTTACCCAGAAAAACTTCCCGTTCTTCAGGCTTCCCTCATGGTACGTGCACTATACAGATTATACCATTTTTTAGCTTTTATGCTATATTTTTACTGTGCCTTCTCCATGTTTGAAATAAAAAATGCCATTGTGTTACAATAGCTTGCAGTATTCAACACAGTAACATGCAATACAGGTTTGTAGCCTAGGAGCAATAGGCCAGGCTATATAGTAGGCTGTACCATCTAGGTTTTTGTGAGTGCACTCTATCATCTTTGCACAGTAATGAAATAGCTCAATGACTCATTTCTCAGAACATATCCTTATTGTTAAGCGACGTGACAACTCAATTTCTTACAGAGATAGGAACATACACTGCAAAGGCTTCAGAAAGGAATATAGTGAAATGAAAATGAACTTGGAGGAATTTATGGAGAGAGTATGAAATGGTCTTCTGAAGAGAGAAAAATATGCCATTAACCTAAATCGTTGACAGATAGAAGAGAGGAAAAAAATGTGTGAAAGGTTTATTTTAAGTGAGCAATTCAGACTACAGTGACAGTGTACGCAGGGGAGGAAAGCAAATGAACAGAGGAACTTGAAGGCTTTGAGTAGTCATTCTTATTTTTTAGGTTAGGCAGTTTGGAGAAAGTGGTAAACTTGTATAAAGAGCCTATATGATTGGAATCTTTATGCAATGATTTTTACTATTATTCCTAAATCAAAAGGTAATCAAGAAAGCCGTGGAGACTTTGAAATCCACATTGCTGTCATTGGGTTAGTTGAAGCATGCAACAGTTAGGACCAGGAGGAGACACATTCTTCTGGATCATGGGTGATTGGCTCTGGCAATAGATTATCTGCTGTGTGTATAGTAAAGATTCAGCTTTCCAATGTGAGTATGCATGACTGGCTGCAGTGAGCTTTTGCTGCTGCTGCTTGTGAGGGGATGCAGTTGAGAGAGCTATGGAAAAACTGAAATGGCGATACTGTTCAATTTTTTAAAGAGTAGACATCCAGGTGGTGGGACTTCTAACTAAGGAACTTGGCAGACCCTCAACCCACCAAAACAGCAGTTTAAATGGTGAACATTTTTTAAAACTATCACTAAAAATCCAATTTTTCCAAATGGAGAAACATTCATTCAAGAAAGTCTCCTAAATCTTGACAGGAACAGTGAAATCACTGTCAAAGAGCTAATCATAGGCACAAAATGGCACCGCTCGTGCTAAAAGCCCATCATAGCAAACCTAGACTTAATACCTGATCCAATTTTAGTCTCAACCTCTCCCCTAAGTGTAATCTTCACCAGTCTGGAATTTTCTGGCCAAGCACCAATAGGGTAATCTGTCACGTGGCCTTTTCACACCCTTCCTCTCCACTCATCATAGAAAGAAACAGCAATGGGCTTGATACAGTTCTTGCTGCACTCCCCAAAAAATGTTCTGTTCTAACAATTATCCTTTCTTTTCTTTTGTTAGTAGCCTCCTTGCCCCACAATTCTTCCTCTAAAAACCTTTCATCATATGCAACCCATAGTTGTATGGTTCCTCTAGTTTCCAGATGGGATGCTACCAGGTTAATGAATTTCTTAATAAAGTCAATCTGATCTTCAAATTTAATCCATTCAACTTTGCCTTTCAACATAACCTACCTCTAATCTGCTGCAGCCCAATCCCATGTTACAGAAGCTCTACCCAGGTTATGTATAGCCAAGAAGACAGGGGCTCCTTACTCTCCCAGCTCCAAGGTGGGGGTTATAGTTTCATAGCAGGTGGGTCAGGTTACTGTTTCCCCACCTTACTGCTTACCCAGCCCCCAACCGTAGGCTCCCCTACCACTCATTCACACTCAAGGGATAGAAACTTTATTTCAGGGGCTGTAGGCTAACAATACTGAGTCCATGACCACCACCACCACCCCTCCACCTGTCTTTTAGGGTAAAGGTTTCATGTGAAAGAGGCAGACACCATTTCCCTTAGTGCCCCTATGGAACAAGAGTGTCACTCCAGAAAAAGTAGGTTCTAGTTTGGCCCCCAGCTCCAGGCAGTAAACCAGGGGTGGGCAAACGTTTTGACTGGAGGGCCGCAATGGGTTCTTAAACTGGACCTGAGGGCCAGAACAAAAGCATGGATGGAGTGTTTGTGTGAACTAATATAAATTCAAAGTAGACATCATTATATAAAAGGGTACGTCTTTTTTTCAATAGTGTTATTCATTTCAAATGGCCACAGGCCGTAGTTTGCCCATGGCTGCAATAGTCCAAGGGTAAAAGAATGTCCTTCGGAATAAAGAGCTCCAGAACTCTGCCTGAAGGGACTGACTTCATTTAGAACAAAGCGTGGATAAACCCTTGCTTCAGGGCATTGCTGTAAACATCGGAGATTTCAGAGGAGAAACAATTGAGAAGAACTGGTAGCTTCTTACTCCCAGCCAGCAAAGTGGTAGAATAGCAGGAAGTTTATTAGGGAA
>NW_006284045.1:97865-108855 GCF_000327345.1 Myotis davidii
CCACTGGGTTCACAAGTAACCCATGGGGCCAGGAAATCTGCACTTGTGAAAAGGCTGAACCTACTGAGGAGCAATCGGAGCAGGACCTGGGTCCTACTTTGACGTATTACCCAGCTGCACCCAGACCCATCAAGACAGGACAGAAGCTTCCCTGGTAAAAGGGACTTAAATGTAACCTCAAAACAAACACTGACAATTAGATATCTGACTCAAACGTAACTCCCAAGGAACCAGCTTGGAAAATAAAATTACACACATCCCAGGCATCCTAAAAGTCTATGTGTGCCTGAGGCTATAGCCTCTTAGTAGAGACCAGGGAGATAAAATCCAGCTAAAAGTGCCTGGCTAAATGTGAAATTTAAACAAAGGTATAATCTCACTGAAAGTTGAGTGTAGCCTATAAGTCACACATATATCTGATGCTAATAGGCAGATATCTAACTAAGAGGGTTTAAGCACAACCTTTGATCACTAAGTGATCACTAAGAGGGGTGACCCTTGGTAGCTAAATTAAAAGACATGAACAAGGGTAGGGAATCTGAGCGGAGACATTGAGATTGCATATTTTGGGAGAAAAAGACTTCACAGAATTAGTTCAGCCAAGTCACTAAACAAATAAATGACCAAGAAAACAGCAACAACCTATAGTGGGAGTGGTGATCAGGCTCCAGAGTTTCTTGATACAGTATTTAAAATGATCAACTTTCACCAAAAAATATTATGTCATAATACATATTTTTCAAGAACTAAAGGAAACCATGCTTAAAGGATTAAAGGAAGCTATGAAGCCAATAATATTGATAAAAGAGTTGCTCCATCAAGAAGACAACAATTATAGAAATAGCCCAGTCCATGTGGCTCAGTGGTTGAGCATCGACCCATGAACCAGGAGGTCATGGTTCCATTCCAGAGCACATGCCTGGGTTGTTGGCTCGATACCCAGTAGGGAGTGTGCAGGAGGCAGCCAATTGATGATTCTCTCTCATCATTGATGTTTCTAGCTTTCCCTCCCTCTTTCTTTCTCTGAAATCAATAAAAATTTGAACAAAATTTAATAGACAATTCAATGATAACAGACTTTTAGCCATTACTTTCAGTAATGGATAGAGCACTTAGGTGGTAGACCAACAAAGAAATAAGCCTAAAAAATGCAAGAATTAATAGATGTCCATAGAGGGCTCCACTCAACTGCAATAGAAACATATTTTTTTCAAACATACTTAGAATATTTTTCAAGATAAGACATACCAGAAAAACCCAGAAGCAAATGACTTCACTGGTGACTTCTACCAAATGTTTAAAGGATTAACACAAATCCTTCACAAACTTCCAAAAAAACTAGAAAGGGAAGAAACACTTCCAATGCATTCTGTGAGGCCAATGTTACTTTGATACCAAGAGAAAGTGAAGACATCACAAACACACACAGAAAATGACAGATTTTTCTACCTCCTATGACTATAACCAGTGATTCTCAACCTTTTTTTATCTCATGGCACACATAAACTATTACTAAAATTCTGTGGCACAACAAAATATGTCAGATTTTTTGCTGATCTAACAAAAAATAATAGGTATAATTTTTTATTCACTCACGCTGGATGCCTTTTGTTGTGTTGGCTACTGACATTTTTTTTTTTATTTGACAATCTGAGGGAAAAGAGGTTAGTGGCCCTGACTACCTGACTAGGTAATCAGATGCATGTTTTAAAAATTATTACAGTACACTGGTTGAAAGACACTGCTATAGATGATAGACACAAACATACTCAACAAAATTCTAGAAAACCAAATTCTGCATTTATAATAAAATGATTAAACACCATGCTAAAATGTGGTGCATCTTAGAAATATAAGACATACAAAAATAAATACATGTAATATGCCATATAAATAGAAAAATGGGGGGGGATGGGAAACAACACATAATGGTCTCAATAGGTACAAAGAAAATATTTGACAAAATCCAACACCTTTCATGAAAATACACTTTGCAAACTAGGACTAGATGGGAACTTCCTCAACCTGATGAAACCTTGGCTAACCTCACATATAATGATGAAAGACTGAAAACATTCCCCAAAAGGTCAGGCATAAGAAAAAAATAAGAACTCTTGTCACTTGTAGTCATTATCATACTATAGAATTTAGCTTTGGCATTTATGCAAGATCTCTATATATAAAAGCCTAAGTGACTGAACAACCAAATGACCGAACGACCAAACAACTGAACAACTGCTTGACCGGTCACTATGATGCATACTGACTACCACGGGGGCAAATGATCAACACAGGAGCTGCCCCTGGTGGTCAGTGTGCTTCCACAGTGGGAATGCCTCTCAGATGACTGACCCATCCCAGCGGCCCACCAGCCCAGCAGCAACCACTCCCTCCCTAGTAGTTCTGTATATCTAATCTCAGGAGAACGGGCCAGGCACCCATGGACAAGTGCCGCCAGCATGATCCCAACAGTGCTGCTGGCCTCCAGCACAGTGGCTGCCTCCCCTCCCTAGACACTCTGTAAGGAAGAACCAATATAAAAGTGACTGCCAGGTGGCTCCCGACTACCGGCACAAACATCAGCGGGACAGATCAGGACCCCAGGCTGGCAAGGGCATCCCACTGCCCACCCAGAGGGCCAATTGCATCCCGGCACTCCCCACCCCTCGGAATGGGCACCAGACGCAGGGCTCACAGCTGGTGAGCGCTGCTGCAGTGGTACAAGCCTCTCCCAGTCAGGACTCACTGGGTGTGAGCTTGCTGCAAGCACAACAGGGACAGGATGAGTGGGAATGGCAGATAGGAGTGGAAGTCAGCATTGGACTACCAGTATCATCCCAATCCCCTCAGGCCATGCCAAGGGACCCCACCTGTGCATGAATTTGTGCACCAGGCCTCTAGTAATGAAATAAAAGGATTCTAAATTGTGAAGGAAGACATGAAACTATATCTATTTGCAGATTATATGATCTTATATATAGAAAATCCAAGTAAACCTACACACATAAAACAAAACAACCAGAGCTAATAAAAATTTAATCAAGGTTATGGGTTACAAATTTCATATACAAAAAGTAAGTTGTATTGCCTAAACTATCAATGAACAATTTGAAAATGTATTTATGAAACAATTACATTTAATATAGCATGAAAATTAGTAAAATACTTAGGAATTAATTTAACAAAATAAATGCAAGACTTGTACACTGACAATAATAAAACATTGATGAAAGGAGTTAAAGCAGACTTAAGTAATTAGAATAATGTTTCATGTATGGCTTGGGGGAAAAGACAAGATTGTAAAAATGACAATACTCCCCAAATTGATCTACAGATTCAGTGCCATCCCTCCCTAAACATCAGTTGTCTCTTTGGTATAAATTAAGCTAATTTTAAAATTCTTATGAAAATGTAAGGATTCATAAGAGCAAAAATATCTTTCAAAAATTAGACTAGTAGATTTTATACTTCCCTATTTCAACTCTTCAGACAAACCTGCAGCAATCAATATAATATGATATTGGCAAAATGAAAGACATATAGAATAAAATTGAGAAGACAAAAATAAACCTTACATTAATGGCCAAAAATTTATGATGAGTGGTGGCTGAAAACACTGGATACCACATATAGAAGAATAGAAGGGGAGCTACTACCTCTCACCATAAACAAAAGAAACTCTAAATGGATCATAAACCAAAAAGTAAGAAATAAAACTTTAACAATTTTAGAAGGAAAGCTTGGGAATAGATAATCTTCATGACTTTTGGTTAGGCAATGATTAAATGAAGCCAAAAATTACAATTGACAACAACAAAAAGATAAATTCAAAATTTAAAACTTTTGTGCTATAGATAATACCATCTATACTAATAAAAGGGTAATATGCAAATTAGACTGTGGACAAAGCCACAGCAGCTGTGAGGGCTGAGGGCCAGCAGTGTGGGAGAGGCAGCAGCGCAGGCTGGTCCAGCGCCATGGCCCCTTTCGCAGAGGCCGCAGGAGAGCTGGTGACACACGAGAGGCCATGGGAGAGGCTGAGGCCGTGGGAAAGCCCGGCACCATGGGAGAGCCTGGCACTGTGCGAGAGGCCGTGGGAGAGCCACAAGAGGCCGAGGCCCTGAGAGAGGGTGGTGCTGCATGGGAGAGGGCAGTGCTGTGGGCCCTTTCGCAGAGGCAGTAGGAGAGAGGGCTGCATAGTCCTGGTCCTGTGCCTGATTCCGGTGCCATGCCTCCAAAGAGGCTGGATGGGGTGTGACCTACTGTGCCTCAGCCTCCCAGAGCTCCTCCCACAGCCAGCCTGGCCCCAGATTGTCCCCAGCCACCAGTGGGTGGGGAGTGGTGCCAGCAAAAAGAAGTGAGGGCCAGCAGTGGCAGTAGCAGCGGGGAGATGGGGTGGCGCCTTCCCCTGATCCACCCAGTTGCCTCCTGCAGAGGGAGGCCAGACTCTGGAGTCGGCCTAAGACATCAGTAGGACATCCCCTAAGCTCTTCTGGACTGTGAGAGGGGCCAGGCCGGGCTGAGGGACCCCTCCCCCCACACACACATACACACACTGCACAAATTTCTGTGCACCAGGCCTCTAGTTGATAATATAAAAAGACAACTTACAGGATAGTGAAAATATTTATAGTTAATATATCTGATAAGGGCTTTTATCCAAAACATATAAAGTACTCCTTCAATTCAGCACTGGAAAAAAAATCCAATTTTTTCCCCCCAATTTTTAACATAGGCAAAAATTTGAATAGATATTTATCCAAAGAAGCCAATTGGCAATATGCACAAAAAACGATGTTCAACATCATCAGTCATTAGAGAAAAGCAAATCAAAACCATGAGAAGATGCCACTTCATACTTACTCAGATAGCTATAAGCAAGAAGACAATAGCAAGTGTTGGCAAGGACGTGGAGAAATCAGAATTATCATACATTGCTTGTGAGATTGTAAAATGGTACAGCTGCTTTGGAAAAATAGTTTGACAGTTTCTCAAAAATGTAAGCAGTTTCTATGTAACCTAGCAATTCAACTCTAGGAGAAAGGAAAACATATATCTGCACAATGCTTATAGCTGCATTATTCAGAGTAGCCCAAAGTAGAAACAACCCAAATAGCCATCAAATGATTGAATAATTAAATAATATATGATATATTAATACAATAGAATATTATTAGGTAATAAAAATGAATGACTGGCCTGTCTGGCGTGGATAAGTGGTGAGTGTCGACCTATGAACCAGGAGGTCACAGTTCGATTCCTGGTCAAGGTCAGAGCACACACCCAGGTTGTGGGCTCAATCTCCAGTGTGGAACATGCAGGAGACAGCCCATCAATGATTTTCTCCCATCATGATGTTTCTATCTCTCTCTCCCTCTCTGAAACCAATAAGAATATATATTTTTTTTAAATGAAAGACTGACTTATACATACTACAACCTTCAAAACATTGAGTGAAAAGAAGACATACACAAATGGACATGTAACATGTAATTTAATTCATATAAAATGTCAGATTAAGTCTCAATAAAACTATTAAAAGGAAAGAGCATTTTCAATTGGAAGGAACTATTAAGGAACTATGTAATTAAATGTAGATAGATGAATATCATTTATGAAGGAATTTTTATATGATTCCTATGCTTGAATACATTTACATATCATATCCATTTTTTAGAAAATAGCCAGTTCTTTTTATTTAGGTCCCAGAGAACCACTGAAATTCTCTCCTAACAACCATAACTTTAAAAATAAAATATAGTGTGTTTTATATTTTATCTTCTCATGGTTCTAGCTTTTTGGGTTAGTTAGGCTACTTCTAACTAACCCATCACCTCCCACAATTATTTGAGCATGAGTTTCTAATATTGTTCTATATGGAGCTAGTGTAATGTGATATTATTCAAAGGTCAGATTTTCTGCATGTCTAGAAAGAAGTATATATGTCCAGTTATTTTGGATTCATTTTATCTGTGCCTAAAATGACGCCATTTTGGTTTAAATTACAGAATCTATTTTAGGATGGTAGAATTGAAAATTCTTAATCTGTTTCCTTTGTTTCTTGAAAAGGTGGTCATTTTAATAAGAATTCTCCCTAAAACCGCTTCTACTGAAACCACTTCTGTTTAAATGTTATGATACCTGGAATTTGATTCATAATTACATGGGAAATGAAATCTCTGAATTGGAGAGTCAATAGTACCAGACTGGCTGTGGATCAAATGTTGAGAGTGATGTGGTACACAGGGACTTATTATTTTATTTTTATTCTTGTTGTGTCTTTATTCATGATTTCCAGTTTTTTTAAAAAAAAACACACATAAAAAATCTACAACGATAAGTAATGAAGAACTCAGTTTAAGTAGAAGTAACATATGAGAAGATAAATCTATTGGCACAAAGCTAGAGTTTAAGAGATAAAATGAGATTTTTATATTTAAGTGGGATGCCATTATGTAATTTAATATCTATTGGCAAATGTCTTATGTAAATTATAAGATGGTATAAAAGTAGTATTTTGTTTTGGTCAAAAAATAATAAATGAGGAGCTAAAAGAGTTACATACCACCAAAAAAAAAAAAAATGAAGCAGCACTTAATATTTTTAAGTTGTAACACTTTATGCAATGAATAGAAAAAAAAACTTTTTATTGCATAAGATAAATGTCTCTTTTACTCTCAACATTCCACTAAACACTACACTTCTGACATTAGAATGTGGATTTTCCACACATTAAACAATTTTGTGACACCTTCTGGGAGGTCCTATAAATGCAACTCAATTCTGACACTATTTACCTGGAGGTAACATCAGATTAAGGGCTCAGTCCCAAAAGACTGTCCCCTCCCTCCATATCAGTTTCCAATCACAAGTCCAACTTGTCACCTGTGCTTCTAACTGACTGGCTTTAATTCAGGATTCCTCTGACCTCCTCTTTGGGTTTGATTAATTTGTGAGAGTGGCTCACAGAATTCAATGAAATAGCTTACATACCAGACTACTGATTTATTACAAAAAGACATTTAATAGGAATGGACAGACAGACAAAGAGATATATGGGGCATGTTCCAGAGGGACTAGGAGTCCAGAAGGGATTGATACTTGTGTTATTCGATTGAACTGGCTTTTTTAATACCTGAAAGTGACTAGTAAAGAAATGTAATCTCCTTGAAAATTAATCAAAAGTCAGAGAAGAATAATGGAATACACCGGGAAGAATAATTGAGTAGAGCAAGTTTTAAAATTCAACTTTGAACTAATTATATAAAGAAGTAGGTTGTTTTATATTCAGCTAATAAACAAAATGTGTATGGGTATGACTTGTGCATGTATTAAAAATTGGCATATAAATAAATTGTGAGCCATTTTTAAACCATGATATAATAAAACCAGGATTCAGCCATGCTTGTCAATTGCTCCTGATTCATTTCTCTATAAACTTATAATTATAATGTAAATATAATTTCAACATTCTATTCTTTTACTTAACAACACATAGTAAGACATTTCCATATGATAAGATCTTATTTAAATTTGTAATAATGGATCACTGTACAACATTAAATGACTGTGTAATATCTTAGCAAATCATACTTCTACTTTGGAGTAATTAAATTATTTTATGTTTTCCCAAAATACCTGATACTGCATTAAGCATATTTTTAGTTTGAAGTTTTTTAATATTTATTTTGAGTTATTTATGTGGACACATTCCAATAATATTTTTACAACTTTAATAGTTATGCAAATACCTCAAATATTTTCTACTATATCAATATACACTTCCATATTTAGTGTACACGTGTCCACAATGCTGTATTCTTGATAAAGTTAGGGTTTTTTTGCAAAATTTTAAAGGTCTAATTAGATTTCACTCTGAGAAGAAATGAAAAGCATGTCTCTTAATTTGCAACCAATTGATAGATAAGCTTATAATATAGGACAAAAATGTAGATTTTCTTCCTTTGTAAAGATCTATAGATATCTATTCAAGGATAGAAACTGTCACCTTCAATTTTCAAAGAATTTGTTTTCTGTTGTTGGACAAAACAGCATCTACTTTATGTTGGGATTTAGAATATATATGACTAATATGTATCATCAGGTCTCAAACTTTTCAGGGTAATTTTGTTTACCATGAGCAAAACAAAGTTATTTATTGATTGATTGATTGATTGATTTACCCTCAATCAAGGATATTTTTCCATAGACTTTTAGGGAGAGTGGAAGAGAGAGGGAAAGACAGAGAGAAACATTGATGTGAGAGAAACACATAGATTGGTTGTCTCCTTCATGAGCCCCACCCAGGGCCCAGGCTGAGGAGGAGCCTGCAACCAAGGTACTTGCCCTTGACTGGAATCAAACCCAGGACCCTTTGGTTCACAGGCCAATGCTCTATCCACTGAGCAAAACCGGCTAGGGCCAAAGTTATCTTTCATAAGTCAGGAACAAAACGGTATAATACGGTTCTCATACAGCTTTACAGATTTAAAAGATTTTGCTAGAGCCTACGCTGTATATCAACCACCTGTAACATCAGTATAGATAGAATGAGTATAATTTTTCTCTCTTTCTATTGAGTTCTTCAAATTTTACTCGTTACAATGTTTTACAGAAAGGTGTGCAATCAGTTCCAGTTTTACGGTATCTAATTTTTTGGTTAAAAATTAGAGTATTGAAGTTTTCTATTTAATCTAATACAAAGTGCCGGTAAAGCATAATGGACTTTTCTAAGTTCAGCTTGAGACTGTTGCAAATGGAAAATAAGGAAAGAAAAACAAAAGAGAAAAAAATAAGCAACAACAAAATTGAAGGAATCCTGTAAGATTGTATATTTAAAATTTTTTATTTAGAAGTTACATTCTTAAGCATCAGTCTACTGTGGCTTCCTTGCCATGGATTTAGCTCTCCCTTACCTCCTCAAGTTTTAAGAATAGAAAATAAAGTGCACCATGTGGGCCTCAAGCTGTAATTTTCATTGAAATTGCTGCAGTCAGAAATTGCAAGTGGGAACCAGAAGATGAAATTACAACCTTTCTAATGCCCCAACCAGGTACACTTTATTTTTACATAATGGATGTTTCCGCCAACTCCACCAACGCCAAATTTGCACACAATTGCCGTTGAAATAACTTATATAAAGTAAAAGGCAAGGACAACCACTGAGTTTGAAACTATTCCACTTTCAAAAATTCTTTCAGGCACAAATGATTTTTTTCAATAATTAAAATGAAAAAGAAATCAATAACAAATAGAGGTAGCCATTTAAAGAAATAATTCTTCGTTTATCATATACGAGATGATCTAAGTAGACATTTCTTAATTCTTTTTGTTTCAGGGCTTCCTTTATGAATGGCAATGTAAGATGATATAAAGAGAAAACACATGTGAATGGTTTGAAACCATTATTTTAAAAAATATATATTTTAAACATTTCATTATAGACCTAGTATGAGCATTATTAACTGCCTGAAGACGATACTTTTAAAATAATGATAACCTAAAGGCTTTATAAAACACAATATCAATATTCTATCAACCAAAATGTTATGCTTTACTTAACATTCTAGCAATCATTCCCCCCAAATTGTACTACATAAGTAGTACAAAAAAGGTTGAAAAGGAAGATACTTCAGTCATGCCCTAGTCATTTTAGCTCAGTGGATAGAGCATCAGCCTGCAGACCAAAGGGTCTGGAGTTCAATTCCAGTCAAGGGCACATACCTTGGTTGTAGTCTCCTCCCCTGCCCAGGCCCTGGGCGGGGCTCATGCAGGAGACAACCAATCTATGTGTTTCTCTCACATTGATGTTTCTCTCTGTCTTTCCCTCTCTCTTCCACTCTCCCTAAAAATCAATGGAAAAATATCCTTGGGTGAGGGTTAAAAAAAAGATACTTCATTCACTCAAGTAGAAATTAGAATTATACTTTTGGAATGGATAAGCTACCTAATGAAGGAAAACAGTATATTAAAAAGTTGATGAGAAAAGAAAATTGGAGAATACCTGCATTTAGAGAACTGGCGTAGGTAAAGACAGACCCCAAAAATAATCATGCTATAATGTAAAGTAATACATGACACAGAAATTTTGTTGAGGTTCATAGGTATCCACCTAAAATAAATGAAAACATATCCACACACACACACACTTATATGTGAATGTTCATAACAGCATTTATATTAACAAGAAAGTGGAAACAACCCAAATGAATATCCATCAATTAGTGAATTTGTAAGCACAATGGTGAGTTCATACAGTAGAATACTACTCAGAAACAAAGAACAGACTATTTTTATATGTTCCTGCATGAATAACCCCCCCAAATATAATTGAAAGAAGTCAGTCATAAAAAACAGCAAGCGCTTACTATATGAAAGAGTTTATGTTAAAATATGCAGAAAAGGCCAATGTGCACATAGAGAAAGTAGACTTATGGTGGCCTAGGGCCATGGTCAGCAAACCGCGGCTCATGAGACACATGCGGTTCTTTGGCCCCTTGAGTGTGGCTCTTCCACAAAATACCACGTGTGGGCGCGCACATACAGTGCGTTTGAAACTTTGTGGTCCATGCGCAAAAGTTGGTATTTTGTGGAAGAGCCGGTATTTTGTGGAAGAGCCACAGTCAAGGGGCCAAAGAGCCACATGTGGCTCACGAGCCGGGGTTTGCGGAGCCGCAGTTTGCCGACCACTGGCCTAGGGCAAGGGATTGGGATAAGGAGCAGTAGTTAAAGATTTCTTTTTAGGTAGAAGTATTCTAAAATTGGATTGTGATGTTGCTAGGCAACCCTCTGTATTTATTAAAAACTAGAGGCCGGGTGCACAAAAATTTGTGCACTAGGGGGGAGAGGGGTCCCTCAGCCTGTCCTGTGCCCTCTCGCAGTCTGGGACACCTCGGGAGATAACGACCTGCTGGCTTAGGCCTGCTCCCGGGTGGCAGAGGGCAGGCCCAATCCCTAGGTGCAGCCCCTGGTCAGGCTCAGAGCAGGGCTG
>NW_006284045.1:109272-111165 GCF_000327345.1 Myotis davidii
GCTCTCAGGCCTCGGCTGCTGAAAGTAGGTTTCTGGCCTTTGCTTACAATGTTGCAATCCTGCTGGCTGAAGCCCGGAGGACTAAAGTAGCTTTTTGGGGTTTTGTTTAATGTCTATATTGTTACATAGTTGCTTAGAGTTGCAGCTCAGAGGCCTACAGTGGCAGGCGGGGAACGTTGGAGTCCTCCGTCACTGAAGCAAGCAACCCTCATGTTAGTTTCAAGCTGCCTGGCTGCCGGCAACCATCTTGGCTGGCAGTTAATTTGCATATATCCCTGATTAGCCAATGGGAAGGGTAGCGGTTGTACGCCAATTACCATATTTCTCTTTTATTAGATAGGATCATTGAATTGCATACTTAGATAAGTCAATATTGTGATATATACATCATTATCAATAAAGTGGAAATAAGTTTGAGATTCAAAAGAGACAAAGACTAATCCTATATAATAAAAGGGTAATATGCAAATTAGCCCTAATGGCAGAATGACCAGAATGACTGCTTGACCAGTCACTATAAGGCACACTGACCACCTCTTGGTCCTTTTCCCTGGCCAGCAGGCTCCAATCACTTGATGGCAAACAGGGAACTGGAGGTGGGTGGCAGGGGATGCCAATGGTGCCAGGCCAAGGCCCCTGCTCCACTAGTCACCCCCCACACAGAGGGGAACCTGCAGCAGGGGAAGGGCCAGCGAGCAGGCAGAATGGCCGACCTCTCAGTCCCTCCCTCCAGCTGGCAGGCTCTGATTGCCCAATGGTGAACAGGGAACCGGGATTGGGTGGCAGAGGGGGGTTGGGGCCAGCTGCAGGGCAGCCAGGGAAGATGGCCTTGATTGTGGGTCAGACCTAGGGACCGTACCTGCGCACAAATTTTGTGTGCCGGGCCTCTAGTTGTAGTTATAAAAAGACCTCATGGAAGAGGAGATATTTCAGAGATATTTTAAAAAGTATGTATGGTTTCATTTTATTTGTTTATCATACCTGTCTTCTTCTGAAAGGAATGAAGGTAGCATATGTAAAAGTTATATTTGATTTGAATTAAATATCAATACAATACGAAAGATAAACATCTAATTATAAGGGATGATACAGATAAAAGTACTAAAAATATCTATTTCAGTTACAAACCTTTGGATAATAAGACCCTCAGAACAATGTAAATCAAGTGAAAGAAATAGGGTTTTAGATAATAGCATGCCAATGAAAAATAAGCTTAATAATATGTTTGTGTGTGCATCTGTTTTTTTTGTACATATATATATATATACACACATATACATATATATGAACACACACATATATATATATAGCACACACTCATATATAAATGAAAATGGATTGTGCTAGAGAGAGAGAGAGAGAGAGAGAGAGAGAGAGAGAGAGAGAGAACACAAATGAACCAATGTTATCTTAAACCACTTAATTAGTACACAAAGAATATTTTTGTTCTGAATACTAGTATTAAACAGAAAATACAATAATATTTTTAAGGTGTATATTTCTTACCAAATGTAAACTTTCAAAGATACTCGTTGTCGTCTTGTCAGGATTCATACTGACAATTTTTTTCCTGTTGAAAAAGTTCTTTCTCTGTTTCATATCAGCTCCTTAAACTTATTAAAAACAAATAAAAGTAAAATAATTTTTATTAAAGATGAATTTATGAACCTGGCCAACAGATATTTTAATTGAAAGGAAATGTTGTTCTTTCATACTATGTGTATTATCTCAGAGAGAAAAGGCAAATATTGTTTCCATAACAACAATCATGCTTCTGATTTATTTAGTTTTGGATTTTTAGGAAAAATATTGTAAAATGAGTGCAATGGTCGGGTTTATATCTCTAAAGAGTAATAACAGGAGACAATTAACTGGTAATTATTTCCACCTGCT
>NW_006284045.1:111251-112641 GCF_000327345.1 Myotis davidii
CAGCAAAGATCTGTCATCATTAGTTCCAGAGTCTCCTATTTTTCTTTTTCAAAAATACCAAAATATTATTAATATTAGTTTGGAACAGAGTCTCCTGTCCATTTTCTGGGTCATTGCTCCTGAACTCATTACCAACATAATTGGAAAATGTGGCTACTGTTAATCAATTTGAAATGTGATTTTCCTTAAAAAAGTTAATGGTGATTTTGAAAAATAGAAAAATATACTTGGAAAAAAGAGGAAAATAGCATCCGGGTGATTATACCAAATGTTTGATTTGTTACTCAAGAATATTTTTATTCAAATCAAATTTTTTTTTTTATATTTGAAAGGACAATTAGTAATATACTGAGAGACTAGCTTGTGTCTTTCTTCTTATATACATGAGTGACAGTGGGATCTGGAATTCTTCCTGATTTAAGATTATAAAGAAGCAAATAGTTCTACATCTTGGTTCTTTTTTCTCTCTTCTAAGATTAATGCATTGTAATACTCTATGAACATCCTGATCAGAGCATACAACTGAGATGTTTCCCATTTTTAATCTTCATTCTACAAATTAGGCAGTAAACAAAGGCCAGCTTGAGCATTGAAAAGTAGAAAAATATGCAAAGGATTGTTTCTTTCTTAAAAAATTCATGAACATGCTGACACAGTAGCCCAACTGTGAGTGTTAATTTTTTTCATAAATTTCATAAATCCAAATTGACAAATTCAATCTTGTAAATGCTATGTGAATCAAGCTGAGGGAATTCATCATGCTTTCCATCTCATTTGGAGAGAAGAAAAATCATATTCTGAAAAAGTAGAAGTATACAGTAATGAGTATTTATATTTCTGAAAGCTTAATTTCCTCAGTGTTGGATTTAGAGCATAAAATTTGCCTTTATCATTATGACTGCTGACTGGAGGAGAGGAGGCACAGATTTTGCCAGTCCTCCTTATGATTTAGTTGCTGTATTTTATCGGAATTCACTCTTTGCTTGTCATAAGCATGTCATTATGATATGTATTTAAGTAGCCTTCCAGGAGAGCAGTTTGGTGCCGGGGTCCGGCCCCAGCAGGTCCAGGGGTCCCCAAAGGTGTGGACGGAGTCGGCAAAGAAGGAATGACACCGAGACAGCATTCAGTTGATCAGCAGCCTTGCCAGGATCTCTAGCCACAATCTCCAGCCAAGTTCTGTGTCCATGTTCTCTTGCTAGGTTCTCCAGCCACGTTCTCCAGGTTCTCCAGCCAGGTTCTGTAGCCATGTTCTCTCGCTAGGTTCTCCGGCCAGGTTCAGTCGCCAGGTTCTGTAGCCGGCTTCTGCAGCCAGGTTCTGTCTAGGTTCTCCAACCAAGTTCTGTAGCCAGGTTCTGTCCAGCATCTTTTGCCATGTTCTGTCTCTAGG
>NW_006284045.1:112653-115159 GCF_000327345.1 Myotis davidii
CGCCTGGCACTTAGTTAAGAGGTTTTATTCCCTCCCTAACTTCAGGGGAAAATCCCTACCTGGGGAAACAACCTTTCTCGGAGAGGTGACCTTGGTTAAAACACAGCACCAAGAAGGTGAGCAAACATATTAAAAACAGTATGCCATATACGCCAGGTCCCTTGTAACAGCAAGGATGGACCGGCTCCCGGCAGTTTGGGATATTGGGAAGAAGTCACCATTGCCTAGGTTATGTTTCTGATGCAAACTCACACAACAGGAGATGAATTTTTAAATAAGTTAAAAATATAAATATGCCCAGTTTACTAGTATATATAAATGAGTTACCCTTCTTAATATTCTCTTTCTATGGAAGGTTCTAAAACAGAGAATAGAGAATATATAATCTTGTAATAACCAAAATAAAGGTACAAATTACCAAGCCTATTGGAACAAGAACAGGAACAACAACAAAAGTCTCTATTTAGCATATTGCAGGGCCCAGCAGTTCCAGTTCCTATCAGGAAGGTAGCAGCCCGACCAAGGGAATTTGGCTGACACCGATCAATTCAACATACTGATGCAAAGATCCTCATTAAAATAAGGTAGAACATTGCCTGTACCCACCCACTACCTTACCTCTTTTCTTATATAAGTTACTGGCTTGACCAGAGATGTTAAGATGTATTTTTAGGACAGGAGGCTGCCAGCATCTGAATAAATCTCTTTTCTTATCATAACCACATGCTTTGGGAATACTATTGACTTTTATCACAGCAAGAATTTGGTAACTACTCATTCACTATGCCTCCATTTAAAATTTAAAAGTGATAACTTTAAGCCATCCCCAAATAATGTCATGTATTTTTTTCTCCTAAATGAGAAATGTTCAGAGATGAATAAATATTTAGATATAACTTCAATAAATAAGTTTATAGCATTGTTATCCATGCTTGGGATATCTATATATATAAAAGCCTAAGCGACTGCCCAACCATTCAATCATCTGACTGTCTGACCGTCAAACCGGTAGCTATGGTGTGCAATGACCACCAGGGGGCAGATGCTCCGACCAGTAGCTATGATGCGCACTGACCACCAGGGGGAAGATGCTCAATGCAGGAGCTGCCAAGCTGAAGTGATTTGGCAGCTGCAGTTCTTGGGTGATGCACCCGGAACCAGAGAGGAGGGAGCCCGATTCTGGGATGCGTCACCCAAGAACTGCCCTCTCGTAGTCTGGGACCTCTTGGGGGATGTCAGAGAGCCAATTTGGGCCCCATCCCCCCAGGCCAGGCCAAGGGACCCCACTGGTACACGAATCGATGCAGCAGGCCTCTAGTACATACATAAACACTTAAAGTCTTAGCTTAACAACAAAAGGACAAGTGATTAACTTTCATAAGCCTATGCTTGGCAACCTTATCTGAAGCTTCCAAATAATTTCTGAACCAAAAGTATTTTGTCATTAATATAGTCTTCTAGCCATTGACTTTGCAAAATAGAACCAGGCCTATTGAAATTATAGATTTACCTTTTTCCTCTAATTGCTCATCTCCATTATCATTCTTATTCTGAAATAAAGCATATTTTTATCTTTTAATGATGACATATTTGAGATTTTTTAAAAATCTTAATTTATTTTCTATAAAGAAGCAGAAAGAGAAGAAGGAGGAGGAGGAGGAAATAGATAGAAGGAAAGAAGGGAAGTCTATATGTGCTCTATACGAAATATGTTCTTTAGTGTTTAATTGCTGGGGGCTAATTCTAGCAGGTTATAAATGCAAGAAGTTCATCAAAAGGTTGGTGGACCTTGAGGCTTCAGCAGGGCTGAGGATACATGTTATTGCCTGCTGGAATAGCTGAAAGCATTTCCCCAAACTTAAAGATTTGCATATATTACTGCCTGCTGCCAGACATCCGAAGGCAGTTCCCCCAACCTGACAATGCCTACTGTATACCAAACCTTACCTTTAATATGTATATCTGCTTTGCTTTAGGGCAAATTGTGTCCATAAAAAGCTAGGGGTCCAGAGAGTCAAAGAACTTGGTTACTGAAACTAGGTCTCCTCTGGCTCCCCAAAATGCCTTCCAAATTTATATTTCATGTCTAGTCTATTAATTTACTCATAGCCCTTCTCCAGATTCCTGAACCATTCTAGATGCTGAGAAACACCCCGGTATTTAATAGTTTAGAATATGGGGTCTGTCCATGTGAGTTCAAATCCTGGTATTGCTGCTTTAGAGGTACCTGAGCTTGGGAAAATTACTCATTCCAGACTTTGGCTCAGTTTCCCCACATAAAAAGAAGTTAACTGCTTACTTTTTGAGCTTTTTGTAAAAATGATATGGATTAACTCCATACAAATTTCTTAGCACAAAGTCTGGCATATAATGCATTCCCAGTAACTTAGTTCTTAAGTAATAATAACACCATGATCCTTACAGCTAACCTTGGTCAGTTATAAATCTAAACCAATCTTAATTGAAAACTTTGCCATTCCATAAGAAAACAATCCATCCAGTGTTA
>NW_006284045.1:116221-121384 GCF_000327345.1 Myotis davidii
CCCTGTTCCTCTCCCAGGGCCACCTTCTCCTTGTTGACATTCTTTGGCTGACATCCTCTTCCTTCTTCCTATATCTGATTTCCTTTCTTAACATCTTTCCAAAATTATCTCTATTTTTCCCAGTAGCAATACATTCATTTGCTCCCAATTAATAACCATATTGAAAGCAATCTCATAAACTATATTTCATATGATTGATAAGGCATGTGTTGCCCATGGAAGAATGTTCTCCCTTCAACAAAGGAATCCTAAAAACTGTATTATTCATCTTGGGCTCCCGTAACAAAGTACCAAAAAACTGGGTCACTTAGACAACAGAAATTTATTATCTCACTTTTCTGGAGAAGTCCAACATCAAATTATCGGTGGTTTCATTCCTTCTTAGGTTTCTGAGGGAAGGATCCATGACTGGGCTCTCTTCCTGGCATGTAGATGACTACCCATTCTTACCTCGTTTTCTCTGTATGCCTGTCTGTGAGTCCAAATGTCCCTTTTCATAAGCAGGAGTCACATTAGATGAGGCTCCAACCTAATACCTCATTGTAACTTGGCTACATCTATAAAAACTCTGTTCTCACAAAAGGACACATTCTAGCAATTGGGAGTGAGCCCTTCAACATGTGAATTTTGAGGGATAGCATTCAAACCCTAACAATGATATTGCAGATTGAAATATAATAAAAGACTAATTGTATTTTCAAACCTCCCTGACACCACTCTATTCAATAAATAAATAAATAAACAAATAAATAAATAATAAGTAGGTCCCGTCATTCCATAGGCAATTCATTCTGATCCATAGCTTCTTTCCCCAGTCTGCTATAAGAAGATACTTTCTTGTCTTTCAGCTTTATTTCATCATCACTTTTTATAAATACATAAATATTAATATTAGGAGGCAAAAGAATAATAATATATCTGAAGCAGAATGTCACAATGTTGGCACTGTTGGCATTTTGGGCCAGAAAAGTTTTAAGTGTGGGGGCCAATCCTGTGCATTGTAGGATGTTGATAAATCATGGCCTCTGCCTCCTCCATGTCAACAGCATCTCCTTCTGAGACACCAAAAGTGTCTCCAGGAGACAACCAAAAATGTCCTGAGGGAATGAATGTCAAAATCACCTCCAGGACAGAACCACTAGTCTAATCAAGTGTAATTGAAATCCTTTGACCAACAAGGTGTGGACAGTTACTTCAGAGAAAAATTCTATTAATGAGCAGCCATAGTCTTAAAAGAACTTTAAGATCTTTTACAACAAAGCTATATATTTTTTTTCTTTAAAACAAAGTAGGAGCTCAAAGAGTTTAATCAACAACACCAGTAATAAAGGCCAGGACATAGACTTCATGGCAATTAAAAAAAAATGCTGACTGAAATTAATGATTGATAGAATGGAAATCCTCTCTTGGCCATACTCCTGACACTGGGGTCTATGTGTCCCTTTGTACGTCAGTAATCTCTCAGAAACTGTGCGTGCTTGTAACATTGACTAACACATTTTTTATAATGTGTTTATTTGTGTGACGTGTAAAGAATATAGTGGCATTTTGGAAGCCAAGACCTTAGGTACTTTACTTCTATTCATAGCCTGTCATTATTTGTGGCATACCTTTTTTTTTTGCTTGCATCCATTCATATGTTCAGTCATGCAGTCATTCACACATTCATTCATTTGTCAAATTTGAGGAGTACCTACTGAGGACCAGATTCTAGGTTAGACATCATGGAAGCAAAATCAGTACAAATCATAGAAACATTTATTATGTGCTATTATTGTGGAAAACACAGGATATAGAGGGATCTGAGTACTTGGTAACTAAAATCAATTATTACACAATAATTGGTTCAGAGGAGGAAATGTAACTCAGGCTTATCTAATATGAGTGGTGCAGGTCAAGATTTTCTGTCAGACAATTGGGAGAAGAAAACATTTGTTCCTGTTAAATATGAATGAGGATGCCAACAGCCTTGGTTGTTGCTGGCAGCTAACTCACTACCTCAGGGAGAAGTGGTCTTAGGTTGTGGAAAAGAGAAGTGAGAGCTGAAAGATGAAAGGAAGCTGGTACTCGATGGAATTATTCAGTAACTATGTCTACCTTTTTCTGAAGCTTGAAGTGCTGCTATTTTCTGGTACTGTGTCAATTACTTTAATTTGTCAATTAAAAATATTGTGCAGTGTATGCATAACTTGCTTCTAAAACATTCTATCCAATCCAATCCTCCTAGACAAAGATAGCAACTTGGAGGTGACAATGTCTTTTTTTTTTATACCTTGAGGCTGTTTATTTTAAGCAGATTAAATATCTCTCCCTGATTGATGTGAAGAATGGAAAGTCTTTCATGCCCTTTAGAGGAGAAAGGACATTGATGTGCTGTGGGTGGAGCTTCTCCCTTTCTAGTCTCCTGTCAAAGCAGAATTCTGTGAATTCTGTTCAGTTGCCTGATGGGATAGCTTTGCCTGAGAACCTCTAATGGCACCATATTGATGGTCTGATCATTCTAAAGCTCACCTCATTATTTCCATAATTCCTTTTTAATTCGAACTTTATTTTTATTGTTGACACTATTACAGGTGTCCCCACTCCTACCCCCACCCCCTTCACCCACCTCCACCCAGCCCCCAACCCCCTTCCCTATGGCAATCACCACACTGTTGTCAGTTTTTATGGGTTACACATATGTTCTTTGGCTGATCCCTTCACATTCTGTCATCCAGTCCCCCCAACTCGCCTCCTCTCTGACAGCTGTCAGACTGTTCCACTTGCACCTCAATCTCAAACTTCAAACTCATTCTGAAAAGCTTGCAATGCTGGCCTTTTTTGTGAGATGAAAAATAGAAATATTCTTTAAAAATAAATTACATATTTTCAGCCTGGAAAATAGTGTTTCTTATAAATTAAAATGCAGAGATTTTAAGCCTTTGAGGACATTATAATGAGAAAGAAATCCTGCTATTCTTGTATATGTGACCTGTCCTATAATAGCCATGGAATTGGTCCTGGTCCAAGCAGGACCCAGTGGGATCTGCATGCTGCTCAGATGCTTCCTCTTCATCTGTGTTCTGGTCTTTTATCAATTTATCTTGGGAGCTTGTGAAACCTTGCTCCTGCAGTCTTTCAGCACCCTGATGAATGACTTTCCAAACATTTCCATTACACCTCCTCTCCATCAATTTCAGATCAGCAAGTTCTGCAGATGGTTTATTTTGATTAAGTATATCAATGTAGAAGACTGTATTTGCTAGAAGAAAGTGTGAGTTGTTTATTCCTGATAATTGTCACATTTTTCATTGTGAAATTTTCATTACTGATCATTGTCACATTTTTATTTGTTAACAAAATGCAAACGCCCATCCATGTTATTGCAAATGGTAAAATTCTATTCAAACATATTTTTTTAAAAAAAACTCTAAATACTCAGGTCTGTCCCCAATTTCCAAGAGAGTACGATAACTGGAGAGTCTGATAAGTTCACTGCTGGATTCTTCTCTTTACTAGCTCTCTGGTTTTATTGTTGAGAATTAATCATAACTTTCATAAAGGACACCTGTGTACTAGTGGATGGGGAAATTTGTTGCTTCTGATACCTGAATAGGCCATGATTATAATCAAACCTTGTATCCTTTATGCATCTTTTACTTCACACAGATGTGGTCAACCACTGTTTTTGAAAATATCACCACTATTCTCAACAGGTCACAAAAAAAGGAAATTCTACTCTTATTTACATGGGCTGGAACCTGTTCTCCAGTGAGCTATAACTCTACACACACACACACACACACACACACACACACACACACACACACACACAGCTACAAACACTTTCTCACTGTCCACACATATCTGTTCCGTTTCCTCCTTTCTCTACATTTCCCTCTCTGAGTCCCAGTCCTCCAATGTTCTCACTTCCAAACATCTGTACTTCCTGTCACAAGTTCAGACATCATTTGCTCAGGAAAGTGTATCCTGGCTTCTTCCCTTTTAGATCGTCTCAGGAAGTGTCATCCTATTTAATACGAAAGGTTCTAATAATATTGAACATCAAAAGAAAAATGGTCAGAGAAATGATCTCTTGCCACCCAAAAGGCTAATAAAACTTTATGCAAATATACCAGGGTTCTCCCCAGGGATCACATCATTAGACCATGCAGTGTCTGCCACAGGATGCCTACTGACCTCGCATCTGCATAATCTGAAATAGCCCTTTAGTTGTTCTGATTAGAAAGAGTGGAGAGAGTCCTAGCAAGGCAACTTTTGAGTTCTTAAAAACTAAAGTGTTTGCTCTCTTCTCAAGTTATAGCATTTTAAGTTCTGCCTCACCAGGTGAGCAGGTAGCTGCTTAGGATGAGTTCTTTTCAAAATATTTACAGGAGTACAAATTCATGGGAGCAGGCAAATACACCATTCATAAGTAGACGACAGGAATAGCTTTTCAGATGACATCTGATTCTAGACATGCAATTTTAAAAAGCAGAAATAAATTATAACCCCTGTTACTTGAAATTTGTTTTACTTGGTCTTAAATTTTGATATTTGATGATAGAGGTTTTTCATTAGAGAAAAATTTATAAATGTCTCTCCCATTTATAAACGTTAGCTCTGAATGAGTGACTGATGAAAATCGAACATCCTAACTAATTTGGGGATACATTCCAGAATAATTTGGGATTATAGTTACTGCTAAGAAGGTTTCTAGAAGCTATTTAGGCATCAGGGTTTAGAAAATAACAAGGTTTGAACAGGACTTATCTATGTATATGTTTTCCAAGGCTGTCAAAAATAAGCTATAGAGATTAGGTTTGGGGGCACTCTCTTTGAATAGTTAGAGAAAAATACTAAGATATTTAGGGGAAAATAACCAAATACTCAAGTGGTCCCTGTAATCAGACAGGACATCCTTTAGAGATATATAAAACAAAACCAATAAAGATCATTTTACCCTACAGGATGACCTACAGAATTAACAATTCTTAGAAATAAGGCCCAATGGCTTGGCCCACAGCCCACAATAATCTGTTTTTCATATATCAACATGAGGCATTTGTTTAAATTAAATTTATTGGGGTGAAATTAGCTAATAAAATTATATGGTTTCAAGTGTACAATTTTGTGATATATCATCTATATGTTGCATATGTTTACCACCCAAATTAAAAATCA
>NW_006284045.1:123101-124618 GCF_000327345.1 Myotis davidii
TTTTGGTTTTTTGTGGTTTTTTTTTTTATATTTTATTGATTTTTTTTTACAGAGAGGAAGGGAGAGTGATAGAGAGTTAGAAACATCGATGAGAGAGAAACACCTATCAGCTGCCTCCTGCACACTCCCCACTGGGGATTTGCCCGCAACCAAGGTATATGCCCTTGACCGGAATCGAACCTGGCACCCTTGAGTCTGCAGGCCGATGCTCTATCCACTGAGCCAAACCAGTTAAGGCTGTGCAAGCTTTTTTCTACAGGGTCACCCAACTCTTTATGGGACTTAGTGAAGATTTCTAGGGGAAGGAGACTCCTGAGGTGTTTGAAAAGATGAGAAGTTAATTTCTGAGTGGATGGGAGATTTTCCAGGTAGTACAAGAGCATGGACAAACATCTGTGTTGAGAAAGACACAATGCATTTTGAAAATGGGATTATTTTTTTAAATATATTTTATTGATTTATTACAGAGAGGAAAGGAGAGGGAGAGAGAGTTAGAAATATCGAAAAGAGAGAAGCGTGGATCAGCTGCCTCCTGCACACCTCCTACTGGGGATGTGCCTGCAACCAAGGTACATGCCCTTGACTGGAATTGAACCTGGGACCCATCAGTCTGTAGTCCAATACTCTCTCCAGTGAGCCAAACCAGCTAGGGCGAAGATGGGATTATTTTACATACTTGCACCATAAGAGTGACCGCCATACTGTGACTTCACGCGCACACACACACAAACACAAAAACAAGAAAAAGCATCTGAATTACATTCTGACAGAATTTCAAAATATATTTAAGGGCTGGGAGAAGGGGTGTTTAATTTCCCTGACAATTTTCTAATAAGCAAAGCCCTTTTCCACCAAGAGTTTGCAGATGTGATCCTCAAACACCATGATCGTCTTTTCCTGGCACCCTTGTAAACACAAGGCATGCACCTCAGTGGCAGCTGACCATCCCTTGGCCTGGAACGAGCTGAATTCCAAGAACTGCATGTGCACTAACATAGGCAACTAAGAGAAAGGTCATGCAGTGGCTCCTCTGCTATCTAACTCTGGACTCAATCACATTCCTGAACTCATCTCCTGTGGCTGGTCATCATGGAAGGTATCTGGTCAAAGAACCAAAAGATCATTACAGAATTCACTTTCGTGTCTTCCTTTTCCTAAATCTGATAACCCCCAAAATGGTTATTTTCAGGTTAGTCTTATAATCCCTTCCTTCCTATATTTTATCAGAAGGTTTATATGGGAAATAACTGAGTTGGTAGGTAGTGCTTTTCTAGGAGGCTGAGCACATGAGATGTAAATATTCTGTGTTTTAA
The DNA here is from genome assembly GCF_000327345.1 of Myotis davidii. Lineage (NCBI taxonomy): Eukaryota > Metazoa > Chordata > Mammalia > Chiroptera > Vespertilionidae > Myotis > Myotis davidii. Next base: position 124,415 of record NW_006284045.1, read on the forward strand.
CCACACTTGTCTAAATGAGTGCCTTGCCATCATGTCTGATCTGTCTTGCCAAGCCCAGAACATTTTCAAGATTTACGTCTTGCATATTTGACATTTGAAAAATGTTCTCTTTTATAAAAATCATGTGTTCTTAGTATAGAAAATTTAGGAATTACAGAAAATTACTTAGACATAAACACAAATTAGGTATAATTATTCTACCCC
>NW_006284045.1:125536-129438 GCF_000327345.1 Myotis davidii
GAGAGAGAAAGAGAGAGAGAGAGAGAGAGCGCAAACCAATGTTATCTTGAACCTCTTAATGTCCTGCTCAGATATGTTACCCAGCACTTCCATTTATATTGCATTGACCAAATTTTATTGCCAAGACTAATGTCAGTGATATGTAAATATAATCATCTTTCAGAAATATACTGCATTTTACATGGTGTTTGGTAAGAGTATAAGAATGGTAGAAAGTAACTGAAAATAATAATAGTGTAATCTAGTAATGCCCACCTCTTTTTGTCACAAAGATTCCTTTACTCCAGGACATAAAATGCACTCATTTATTTCCAAAGGAATATGTCCTAAAGACCTCATCCAGTCATAGCATTAGACTGTGGTAGTTTCTACATCAAATGCAGATAAGAATCCTATTGATGTAGACATTGTTTAGCCATAAAGGAAACTTACCTCTTCCTTCCTGCAAAACCTGCTCAATGTAGAATGGTAGGTAAAAGGCAGAACAGGCACAGTTGCCACTCGTATTCAGAAAGCTGGACAATGGGAGGCATACCATCGCTCCTGTCCCAAGGCACTTCTGAGATCCTGTTGTACAGATGTTTAGGGGGCTTTCAATCCTGAGAGTAGGGAGTACTTTTTGGTTAGCTTCTGGTACTCCTCCATAGAAATAGCAACTTAGCCCATTGTACCATAGTTCTTGAATTAGAGGGAAAAGAAAATGTCAGAACCATGAGATGGCTCTTACATTTTCTGCATATGTTACTCTGTATCCATTGCATTGGCCAAGGCATGTCACGTGGACAAGCCTGGCATTCATAGGACACAGACAGGTGCTCCTCCAACAGAAATGTTCTGCAAGTCACACGGCAGTAGTCTGCATGCAAGATCCTGCAGTGAGAAAGAAGAGGAGGAGAGGAAGGAAAACACTTGGAAACAATCATGGAATCTATGTCCATGGATATTTTAATATAGAGTCAGAAACAATTTGGCTTTAAACAGTAGTCTGGATGCAAGATCCTGCAGTGAGAAAGAGGAGGAGAGGAAGGAAAACACTTGGAAACAATCATGGAATCTATGTCCATGGATATTTTAATATAGAGTTAGGAACAATTTGGCTCTATGCTCCATGAGCCAAAAATGTTTAAGTTGTTAATTTCTAACCCCCCATCCCCCCCCCAAAATGGATTAATACCTCTAGAGTAGGGAAATAGTCCATCCCCCAAAAAAATGGATTAATACCTCTAGAGTAGGGAAATAGGCAAATGTCCCTTATTTCTGAGCAGTTAATACTATACTTTGGCCTTTTTTCCCTCACTTAGACAAAAAGTGTTGGTGAACATTTAAAGGGAATGCCTATTAAAAAGTAAGCTGGATCTACTTTTATTTTTACTGGTGATGCCAGGTAGCTATTGCAAGTTTGACAGTGCTGAGCAAAAAAATCATGCAACTAGATTTTATATGGTTTAAGCAGCAGCTAACATTACAAATATTTTAAAGAAAATGAGAAAAGATGTTTCCAAACTTGCAGATTCTCCCATCTTGCACGCGGGTCGGCTTCTACGCCCCTGTAATAAGAAGTTATTTTATTAGTTGTGCCCCCAGAAGATTACAGTTATTTCCTCCCATGTTCAATTTTGTTTCCAAAAATCTAAGAAGAAAAAAATCAGAAGGTTTCTGTGTTTGTGTCTTCAAAACCTATGGCCCTACACTCAATTTTACTTTATTGTTATTTTGAAAGATAGAGCTGGGTCAGTAAAAACCCTGAGAAAACTGAATTTCCTAGAAGGCTCTGTAGCCAGGACACAAAGCCATGCTGACTCACAGTGTGCTAGTTTTAAAACTATAGAGACTGCTGTTGGTCAGCAATAAAACTCAGAGGAAGTTGGGGTCAGACGGAAAGACAGAGAAAAGAAACTCTATTATCTGCTAGTAGTAAAACATAAGCCCTCAAAAGATGGCATTGGAATAAGCCATTGGGTAAAATCTGTCATGTTCTGAATGCAAAGAAATAGCCTTTACCCCAGAGCTTGCTAACCCTTGGACAGAAGTCGGTTGATGCAGCAGAAGTACTATGAAATATAGAGCCACTTTCAGCTATTTTTTTGTGCTTCTCTAAAACAAAATCCTGAAATTTCATAACGGGGGCTTTTGGAAGAAGCAGTGGCAGAGGGAAATGATGCCTCACTCACTAAGGTGAAAGGAAGAGTTAATAAGAAAAATGGAGTGAATACAGGAATTCTTAGATTCATTTCCTGTGGAGCTTGTCTGAGAACAGATAAAACCAAAGAGACATTTGATGCTACACATGTCCCAACTGTTTTTGCACTGTGCTATTCCCACTATAAGAAAAATAAATAGAGGTGCAATCAACATACCATAAAATTCATCCATTTAACGTGTGCAATATGTGGTTTTAATACATTCATAGAGTGACATAACCATCACTACAACCTAACTTAAGAATATTTTTTTATCATCTTCAGAAAGAAACTCTACGCATTAGCAGTCACCTTCCTCCGTACCCCCACTCCCGCAGATTCCTAACCCTGGTCAACCACAAGTCTAATTTCTGGCTCTATATATTTGCCTATTATTGACATTTTATATAAATAGAATCATACAATATGTACCCTTTTGATATCTTTAACTTAGCATTATGTTTTCAAGGTGCGTATTATAGCATGTATGAGTATTCTACTCCTTTGTATTGCCTAGTAACAGCCCTTTGAATGGATACACTTCATTTTGTTTACCCTTTGATCAGCCAATGGGCATTTGGATTTTTTCCTACTTTTTGGCTAATGTGCATATTTCTACTATGAAACTCCATTTTTGTGTGGACACATTTTGATTTCTTCTGTGCATATACCTGACAGTCCAACTACTGGGTCACATAGAATCTCTATGTTTACTTTTTGAGGTACTGCCAAATTGTTTTCCAAAGAGGCTGCACCATTTTTACAGTCCTGCTATCCATATTCCCCATCTCCAGTTTAAACTCTTCATTTTCATACCCCTAATTTATAGCAGGTGTGCTGGAATACCAATGGACTACTTACAGATAAGGGTCAGAACGTGTTTGATGGCATAATAAAGTGAAGGTCGAATTAAATTAGCCCTGAAATCCCATAAGCCTCTTTGGAAAGTGTCAGTAAGTAGTCTTCACAGTTGCCATCATCACAATAAGCTGTGTAATTATAAGCTGATATCAAAAGAGATCCTGGCTCTCATTAATATGTACAACCCCCCCCCCCCCCCCCCCGGCTTTCAGGGGAGAAGCCTTCACACTTTTAATCATGGCAGGACAAAGTAGGTGCTGTGAATTGGTGTGGTCCCAAGTCTTTAGTCAGGAAGAAGAAAAGGAAATTCCCAGAGCAGCAACAAATACGCTGGGGTACAGAGTTGCTCCGAGGGCCTGGAAGTGCTTTATTTATCAAATTGAAAAGGAGATACACTTTTCTTCTAAGAATTTGATAGCAATGACAGGAAGGAAATCTCCTGCCATGTGATTTATTAGGATCCAATAAAAATGAGTTGTTCATTCACTCTTAGAAACAGATCTAAAATGGAGAGACATGGATTTATCCAGCTAGAAGTTTGAAAGGGACACTTCGAGGGGAAGTTAATTATTATTAAATGAAAGAAACAAACACTAGAGCAGTGGTTCTCAACCTTCCTAATGCCACGACCTTTTAATATAGTTCCTCATGTTATGGTGACCCCCAATTTCATTGTTACAAATTGAACATAATTAAAGCATAGTGATTAATCACAAAAGAATATGTAATTATATATGTGTTTTCTGATGGTCTTAGGTGACCCCTATGAAAGGGTCGTTCGACCCCCAAAGGGGTCGCGACCGACAGGTTGAGAACCACTGCTCTAAAGGGAGGGGCTGCGTGGGGGGGGCATATGGAAGG
>NW_006284045.1:130382-133165 GCF_000327345.1 Myotis davidii
TTTCCTCTAATCAGTACGTAACACAGGGCTGCATTTGTAATATTAACTGAGAAGTTATATGTGTTTTCCATTGGGAAGATTGATAGCAAACTCATCTATGCTAAGTCACTTTGTGTGAGAAAGGCAGACACAGAGAGAAAATTAGAAAATATGATTTAGAAAGGGGGAAAAAATAAACAGAATAAAACCCCCTGAGTTCCATAGTAGTTCAATATTAGCCCATTTTTACCTTTCCTGGGCATCTTTCAATTTGGCAATGGTGCAATTAGCCTATCAGAACACTTGGTCCATTTCCAGCACTGGACCTGGACTCCCCTGGGCCCAGTGGTTCTCAACCTTCCTAATGCCACGACCTTTTAATACAGTTCCTCATGTTATGGTGACCCCCAATTTCATTGTTACAAATTGAACATAATTAAAGCATAGTGATTAATCACAAAAGAATATGTAATTATATATGTGTTTTCTGATGGTCTTAGGTGACCCCTATGAAAGGGTCGTTCGACTCCCAAAGGGATCGCGACCCACAGGTTGAGAACTGCTGCACTAGAGCAATGTCTTTTAAAGATCACAGTTACCTTAAAAGATTAAGTAACGTTAGGAAGGGTGCCTTTTAGTCATATATAATATTTGCTCAGATGCCCATTAGCAGCTGAAAGGGTAAGAGAAAGGAAGAATGGGAGTTCAGAGGATCCACACTGCCTTTTAAAAATATGAACAACTGATATTCCTACTCTGCACTGTAAAGAACATATACACTCTGTGTGCCACGTGGAAATTTTGGAACTGGTGCCAATAATTTGTAGTCACAACTTTAATAAAAGATTTGGGGAGTTTTGTGTTTTTCTTTAGATTAATTAAATGATTTTCTTATTACTTGGTTGGTCTGTATTTTCAAGCTTATCCCTATCATTTGTGATCTCATACCATTGAATTTTTTCCTCCTGCTTACATAAGGGGCTGATTCTTAGTGTGAAATTTTCTCACCATTGTGTTCTGCATGGCCCCCAGAAATGAAGTGGGCTCATATAGTACAGATGAGCCAAAGACTGGCTGCTTGTCTGTGAATTTATTCCTGTGTACTTTTCCTTGAGCTCTATCCACCCTTCTACATTTTGCTATATGCCACATTTCTTAAGGTATAAATGATATCTGTCCCACCCTTAAATATCTGCCTATTACCCAGCTTAAGAAATAGCTAATTACCAGGGATTCAGAAGCTCCCTGAATTTTTCATTAATAATTTTTTTGTTTCGGTTTATAGTGCTACCATCCATAGACGTATCATTGACTTTGAAAATTTACTTTGTTTAAGGAATTAATCCATGTGTGTTCTGCTGTCACTTGCTTCTTTGGAACAATAGCTATTTGGAATGTATCTAAATTGATGTGTATTACTTCAGTGCATTCACATCTGCTACTTTGAACATATCACAATGTATCTATTCTTTCTGTCATTCATGGGCAATTGGATCATTTCCAGGCTTTTGTTGTGCAAAACACTTCAATGAACATCTCAGTATATGTTGTCAAAGGCACACATACAAGAGCTCCTCCAGGGTTAGCACATCATGTGTCATTAAGTCTAAGATGCCATCAATAGTAAGGCACATACCCATGGTGTGAACAACTAAGAAAGAACATTTTCCAATTAAATGCATGTATTATCACATGCTATTTTAGAATGCATTTCATTATGGAAACAGTAAACTGTGAAAAAAAAAAAAAGGTGTTTCGAAATCAATGAAACAGAGTAGCTGGGAGTGGAACTGCTGGACCATAGAGCATGGGCACCTTCAAATCTACTAAGAAGCATACTGAGTGGATGTCTAAAGTGGTTGCAGGGATTTCCACAGCCACCCCTAGAGCTTCTGTGTCCCAGTCGCTTTGCATCTTGCTTTCACTTTGTTTGGGCCACTGTCTCTTGTGCCAGAGCAGCATCACATTTTCATATTTATTTTTGGCTTCTGTAGTATTTTAGTGCTTCACTGAGAAACACCTAACCTGCAGTAGTGTCAGAAATAGAAACCTCGCCGAAACCGCTTTGGCTCAGTGGATAGAGCGTCGGCCTGAGGACTGAAAGGTCCCGGGTTTGATTCCAGTCAAGGGCATGTACCTGGGTTGTGGGCACATCCCCAGAGGGAGATGTGCAGGAGGCAGCTGATCGATGTTTCTCTCTCATCGATGTTTCTAATTCTCTCTCTCTCTTCCTTTCTGTAAAACAATCAATAAAATATATTTAAAAAAAAGAAAAAAAAAGATATAGAAACCTACACCAGGAATCTTCATCAGGTAATATAACTTTTTAAGCATTTGATGAGAGCCTTGTTTAGTTCATTCTCTTTCCTCAAGTGTTCTCTACTTTCACCACATGGCGAAGTTCTTGGGTTATCTCATGATTTAGCTCAAGCTTCACCTCCTCTAGGCTACCTTTTCAGATGCTCTCTGGAAGCATCCAACACTAGGTCCTCTGGCTTCAAGAAACCTCTTTACCTTTTAGATTGTATTTATATGTTTATATATAGGGGTGGGCAAAAGTAGGTTTACAGTTATGAGACATAAGAGTTGATTCTTGTACTATAGGCACAATGCACAAAATTTGTGCAAGAATAGGCCTTCTTTCCCCTGACTGCCAGCACCAGCTTCCCTCTGGCACCCGGGACTCGGGCTTTGTCCAGAAGATTGTCTGGTATAATTAGCATATTACACTTTTATTATTATTATAGACTAGAGGCCCGGTGCACAAAAATTTGTGCACTCGGGGGGGAGGGGGGGCCCTCAGC
>NW_006284045.1:134996-152416 GCF_000327345.1 Myotis davidii
TGAGAGAGAATCACTGATTGGCTGCCTCCTGCATGTCCCACACTGTGGATCGAGCCTGCAACCCAGGAATGTGCCCTGACCTGGAATTGAACCTTGACATATGAATTGGTTCGTATGTTGATGCTCAACCACTGAGCCACATCTAAGTGGCTTGGTTTGATGTGCTTATGGGCATTATTTTAATCTAGCTAGAAGGTGATTAATGCTAAATACTGTTAACAATGAAGATAACATAAAACACAAAATGGACCATGATAGCAGAGACATCCAGGACTAATAATTGCGTAACAATAATTTAAATAGAATTTCACTTCAGCCACTATGCAAAACAAACAAACAAACAAACAAAAACTTGAAATGCAATTTAAGTTAGATGTGAAATGAATTTGATAGAGATATCACCAAATTTTATATCAAACTGAAAGGACTTTTATGGCATTACCAATGAATTACTAAGCTTAAAGTATTTTTTTAATCATTAATTTAAAAAGAGAGTAAATCAAATTTTGATCATCAGAGGAAAGACTTAAATATATTTCTATTTTCTTTATAGAAAAATAAAGAGTCATTCAAAAAATTAATAAGATTTAAGAAAAATATTATAGGGAGTGTCAGTGAGTTAGTTTCTATAAATAGTATCTTGCTTTTATATATTGTCTGATGTTTGTGTATAATGTCAACTTTCTAAGATTTGTAATTTGTGACTTCATATCCTATATAATAAAAGGGTAATATGCAAATTCATCCTAATGGCTGAATAACCTGGAATGACCAGTTGCTCTGATACACACTGACCACCAGGGGGCAGATGCTCAAGGCAGGAGCTGCCCCCTGGTGGTCAGTGCACTTCCACAGGGGGAGCGCCGCTTAGCCAGAAGCTGGCTCATGGCTGGCCAGTGCAGCGATGGTGGCCAGAGCCTCTCCCACCTCTGTGGCAATGCTAAGGATGTCCAACTAATGGCTTAGGCCCACTTCCACATGGGGAGTGGTCCTAAGCCATTAGTTGGTCATCCCCTGAGGGCTCTCGGGCTGCCTGAGGGATGTCTAACTGCTAGATTAACCCGATTCCCCAGGGAGCAGGTCTAAGCCATCAATTGGACATCCCCCAAGGGGTCCCAGACTGTGAGAGGGCACAGGCCAAACTGAGGGGTGCCCTCCACGAGTGCATGAATTTTCGTGCACCAAGCCTCTAGTTTGAAATAAATATTTACCTATGGATTTAATTTTGCCTTTTTTTTTTCTTAAATTGTCCCCTCCCCTCACTAATATACGTTTAAGGCTCCACACAAATTGGAGGAAGCCTTGATACCCTTGGGTTTATAACTGATTTCTCTTACCATAATTTACCTATGATTTTATTTTGCCTTTTTTTTTTTCTTAAATTGTCCCCTCCCCTCACTAATATACGTTTAAGGCTCCACACAAATTGGAGGAAGCCTTGATACCCTTGGGTTTATAACTGATTTCTCTTCCCATACTCAATGCTTTCAATACATTCTCTGTGTGCTCTATGGGAAGTCTGTAAAATCCCATGTTTTTCTATGTTTTCCTAATGTTTATATGTGATTCATATTTTAGGAAATTAGAAAATATTTTTGGAATGAAGGAATGAATGATGTAACTAATAAAACTATACATATTATTCAAACATTGACCTTCCCCTCTCATTGGACTGGTTGCCTCTTAAAGGTATTTGCAACAAGGTATAAATATATCTTGCATAGAGTAGTTGTTTAATAAGTGTTTTATGGGTTAGTGAGCTGATCAATGGATTAATAAATATGTAAGTTAGAGCTACCTCTATGTCCTGGCTACTTCCTCTGTAATTTCCCATCCCATATTACAATTTCTTTCTGTCCAGAATATTTGTAAAAAAATGTTTTATTATTGCTATTTTACTCTTAATAAAGTTAAACATTTATATGACATTCCTAAATAATTTGCTCCTGATAAAACTGGATCTGAAAAACAAACTCAAATAAGGGACAAAATTAAAATGAATTTCTATTTCCTTTGTATTGTTTCCCCTATAACAAAAGAACAGTGTATTCATCTTCCCTTCCCTTTACTAATGACAATTTCTTTCCCATATAAGAAATAATAGAATTATGGAAGAGGTGATGTTATCTGTCTTCTTGAGTAAAATATGGTAAAAATCAATTCAAAATGACTGTCAGAGAATAAGAGACAGCAAGTAATGATGAGACAGCTGATTCCAAGGTGCAAAAGGTTCTAATGTCAGTAGGTAGATTTAATAGCTATTGTATGTTGAAAGACAGTATTAAAAAATGGATTCTGTTTTAGAACATTTTGTTTCTCGGGAAGGTTTTTCTTCCAAGAAGTCACCAATGGGCACAGTATGGTACCTAAAGCTAAAAGAAAATAATAATCTATAATAATAAAAGGATAATATGCTAATTAGACTGGATATCTTCCAGATGTCATTCCGACATCCTTCCTGACGAAGCTGGGGCCTGAGGGAAGCTAGCTGGGGTCCCTAGTGTCTGTGGGCAGCCCAATGGAAGCCAGCCCAGGTCCTAGGTGCCTGTGGGTGGCCCAAGGGAAGTCAGCCTGGGTCCTGTGTGCCTGTGGTCGGCCAGAGGAGGGAAGCAGCCTGGGTCCCGGGTGCTGGAGGGAAGCCAATGCCAGCAGCGGGGGGGAAGGAAGGTCTACACTTGCATGAATTTTCATGCATCAGGCCTCTAATAGTAATAATAAAAACAAAAAACTCTATGCTCAAATCTATTTTTTGGCCATGGGTGGACTTTCTCTTCCCAAAGAATCTTACAAAGTATCAAGACTACAATAAATAGAATAAAACTTTTCTGTAGAAAAGCTCATTTCAAAATATTTTCTTGGGTATATTCATATGGTAAAAACTCATGTATATTTTACTGGAGTCCCGGTGCACAAAATTTGTGCACTGGTGGGGTCCCTAGTGGCTGCAGGCTGCTGGCCGGGGCCTCCCTTCATTTCACACCGCCCCCTGGTGGTCAGCACACATCATAGTGAGTAATCGTACTCCCGGTCAGTTGAACTGAGAGGACACTTTGCATATTAGGCTTTTATAATACTCCTGGTCAGTTGAACTGGGATGACACTTTGCATATTAGGCTTTTATATATGTAGATGATAATTTTTTTGTTAAATGTTTTGGTGATTAGGGCGCTGAATAAATTGGCTCATAAGATTTCACTCATGTGAATTGTACCTCCTTTACATGGCAATATACAAGGTAAGCTCATAATACTGTCATGTTGCTATAGCAAAAAGAGAGAAAGTGCTAAGAATAGCTCAACCATTGGCATCATCCAGTGAATAAACCACACAGAGGATTTTGGAAAATAGAATAGAGTCCATTTCTTTCTCCTGCATACCTGGAGCTCTGCTCCCAGGAATCATTTCCTCCTTCCTCTCTATTTCTTACTTCTCATAACCAGCTTTTTCCTCCTTGAAGAGATCTATAGAGTCATTTTTAGAAAGACATGGAGTTTATGCCATATTTATAACTTACAGACTTCAAGCTTCAGGGTGAGGCTTTTGATCTTAGACAATGAGCAGCTAACTTTATTAGAAAGATCTGAAATTAGGGCCTGCCAGAGTTATTACTTTTCTCCAATTACTTCATTTGATAGAAAGGCTTGTTATCTTTAAGGATTTCATAACTGGGATCATATATGGGAAGATAAGCTAATCAAACTCTAAGAACATGAAAACAGTTACTACTGCCAAACAGATTAATTCTTATAAAACTAATGTGAGAAAACATGATCATTATCCCCATTTTGCCCATGAAAAAATAAATTACCAGTCCACTCTTACTCTGCTATTACGTCCTGTCGAGTAAGACACCCTCCACGTTCTGCATGGAGTAGGGTTCGGTATCTGAAAGAGGAGCCGCACAACAAATGAGAGAAAAAGACACAAGATAATTTTGCAATGTTGGGGGACCAGGCGGCAAGTCCTGAAGGACTTCCTTCCATCCTCAGGCCTCACCAAGCTTTTATTGATCTGGGATGCACCCATAGCATAGCCCTTAGGCAGGTGACCCCTGGCAACAGGCAGACTAGCCTATCAGCAAAGATTTACATAATAATACATGGGGGAGTAGTTTCAGCTACCACTGTCTAGACAAACAGAGGTGGTGCCTAGCTGACCTCTGCTAGGGCTTCAAAGGCACCCAGCCTTCAGGGGGTTCTCTGTCTATGTTTATCAGATAATGAAGACAATAAACAGTTTCCCACAACATCCTGAAATTAGAATTGAAATCCAGAGCCTCTTACTAATATGCTAACCCAATTTAAAATACCAGTTGGCAACAAATTCTAAGGAAGAAGACATTTCCTATGCTAATGACATCACTATATTCAAAGAGTGCCCCTTGTCTTTTCTTCTAAGATAAGATCTTTCCAATTGCATTACCACTATATTTTTTATTTTTGTTACTGTTGTTTTTGCCTTGTTTTCCTATAGCAATGTATTCATTTTGAATTCACCCCTAGTTGGGAATATTTCTTTTAGGAGAGATGCCATTGATTTATCTTTTCCTTTAGAAGCAATGCCCTTTCATCTTGCCATTTTTTTCTTCTTTTAATAATAGGCTGGGGAGTTCATAAACAGTGAAACAAATTCCCACTTGTCTTTTTTTCTGTATCCAGTATTTGTAATGCATACTTGACAAATGTCTGCCTTTTGCTGAGTTTAAAAAAAAAACAGGAAAGAAAAGAAAATCTTTAGTGCACTGTTCACTTTTTAGCTTGTCATTTGGCAGTGGAGGCTCTCACACCAGTGCGGGTTTCCTTAAAAGTGTCTTCCTGCCCGAACCGGTTTGGCTCAGTGGATAGAGCGTCAGCCTGCGGACTCAGGGGTCCTAGGTTCAATTCTGGTCAAGGGCATGTACCTTGGTTGCAGGCACATACCCATTAGGGAGTGTGCAGGAGGCAGCTGATCGATGTTTCTCTCTCATCGATGTTTCTAACTCTCTATCCCTCTCCCTTCCTCTCTGTAAAAAATCAATAAAATATATATATTTTTTAAAAAAGTGTCTTCCTATTGCGATATCATTGTAACCCTATGTTGCATAGTGACCCATACAGCCCATGGGAGTTTGGGAGGGCCCATCAAGAGACAGTTCAAGGTTCAGAAAGACAAAATCAACATTCCATTCTTTCCTCTTCTCTTACAGATGCTGTTTTGTACATGAGATATTCACAAACCCATTAGCTTAGAATATAACTGTACCCAGCAAAAGAGTCCCCCACACTCATTGTTAGGTGAAACTCTGGAGGAGCCAATTGTGAGAGAAGAATGTTCCCACAGTGCTACCCTGGAAACTGAAAGAGAATGCAGCAGATATAGAAAAACAAAGTAAAAACCAAAGCACATAAAAATTAGACTCCCTGATTCTGTATGTCTCTATGATAGTAGTGGTGTTGGAGAACCTAAGTGCATTTTAGTCACCTAAATTCATGGAGAAAGGGAAGAAGTATATTTTGAGAACAAGACATTCTTGGATCCCTTCATTTGTTCCTGTATGCTTGCCTAGCATTGGTGATAAAAGTAGTATGGCTACTTATCCTAATAAAACACTTTCTGATTTACTCAGAAAGTTCCTACTCACTTGAACACCATAGTTATTCAAACTAGACAATAATATACATATGCCTCAGATATCCATATGCTTATCAAAAGGAGACTTCTTAAAAATAGTAAAATTAAATAGTACACATTATGTCTGTTTGGTTTAGCCTATGAAATACCATGATACGATGTCATATTAAATAGTTGGCATCCTATTTTTAACTAAAATAAAATAGCAAAAAAGGAAAATATATGGAATATTATTTTTTCCCAAATAACTAAACCTCTATGCATCTTTACATTAATTTCTGATTGCTCCATTAATGACTCTGGAAAAAATACAAAAGGAGTGGTGAGTAGTGGTGACAAGCGGGTTTTCTATTTTTATAAGTCATAAGTGAGAAAAAGAGATTGTCCAAGGAAAGAACATCTCAATTGTTTTATCTCCTACATCCCACACACTCTCTTTTCATCTCATGTAAGATGGTAGGCAATCAGAAAAAATAAAAGAAAAAGAAAAGAAAAATGGTGCTTCTATGAAAGAGTATTTTTCACATGGTGACTGAGTGAGAAAAAAAATAGGCTAGTGACCTTTAAGACATTGAGAAAGTGGGCTTTCAAGGAATGTAGAAAATTCAATCTTTAAAAATTATTCATACAGTATGAGACTATAATTCTAAGTACTTTCTACACCAGTGGTTCTCAACCTGTGGGTCGCGACCCCTTTGGGGGTCAAACGACCCTTTCAAGGGGTCGCCTAAGACCATCGGAAAACACATATATAATTACATATTCTTTTGTGGTTAGTCACTATGCTTTAATTATGTTCAATTTGTAACAGTGAAATTGGGGGTCACCACAACATGAGGAACTGTGTTAAAGTGTCGCGGCATTAGGAAGGTTGAGAACCACTGTAACGTAGACTGTTTCATGAAAGAATAGGCACCTGTCGTCAATAAACAAATATGTCTTGTCCAGAAGCTGGAAGATGTATAAAGCACAGAGGGAATACTTGAGACTTCTTTCTTCTTTCAAATATACTAGATATTAACTAAGTGCCTACTAAATGCTAAACCTTAGTCAATGATAATGTTTATTACTCGTTAGTAATTATCTCCCAACAAGAATTTGTGGGGACAATCTTCAAGTTTAATTCTGAAAATAAAATTCTTCTGCCTATATAACCCATGGAACCTGAAAAAAAAATAATGGAGAAGAAACTGAGATGAGTTAGAGCAGTGATGGCAAACCTATGACACGTGTGTCAGAGGTGACACGCGAACTCATTTTTTTGGTTGATTTTTCATTGCTAAATGGCATTTAAATATATGAAATAAATATAAAAAATATAAATCTTTGTTTTACTATGGTTGCAATATCAAAAAAATTCTATATGTGACATGGCACCAGAGTTAAGTTAGGGTTTTTCAAAATGCTGACATGCAGAGCTCAAAAGGTTCGCCATCACTGATGTTAGAGGAAGGCAAATTAGAATCTCTCCAGTAAGCCTCATTCAGGAAAAGAGGAACAACAGGCAGAATGGTCTCCACAATTTCAATTTTTATTTATTTTCTTTCTCTCTTTGAAAAGCACATATAGTTGACTTTATGTAAGTTAAGTGCACATAGAATGGGACTTCATCTAGATTAGGCCATCTGCTTCATAACCATTGCTATTTAGAGACAATTTTGAAACATACCATATTCCTGACACAAATCTCATATCTCAAGTCATTTTGTGATTGCATTCTCAGAAAATATGTCCTACAAAGGACCAACATAACATTATATATACATAACATTATATATATTTAATGCACACAATTATATTGCTGGCTATATTTAACCATAAGCACAATTGAATTGGAGAATGAGGATATAATGACTATATAGAAGAAAAGTACTATATAAATCAGAGGCTATAAATGCACTACATATAAAACATCCTAGTGCAAATTTAAAATTTAATAACTTTGGATGAAGCTGTGGGAGAAGCAAGTGGCAAACATCATGTGAAAGTATATTTCATAGACTCTAATGTGAATATTTAATTCCCCTTTATCAGTACTTACTAGGTTCCCAGAAAGTAATGCATCATTGCCCTATGAGTTTCCATAAAAGCAATGGTCAATGTTAAAGTTACCTTTTTATAGTTTGCAGCATTGCATTTGTCCAGATCTCTAATGGTGACAATTTAGCCTTCTTCCAACATATTGCTGTGTTAGTCACTCTGTTTTGAATATTTGACCATAGTGGACCATTGCATTTTCAAATCAAATGATATATTGATCAAATTTTTGCTATCTTATTTTCTTACACATATGGTAATTCATTTATTTGATCATTAGCAAAATTTCACTTTGCTTATCATGACATTATTTAGAAACTAGACTAGAAGACAAAGCTGATCTTTATTGGTCCTAGCTCATGGTGAATTTTCATCAAGTCATTATTTTTTTCTTGAAATTTAAGCAGAAATTTAAATTCTTTATGAATATTCACAAGTTTCCAGTAATTCTTCTGTTTTTGTTTAGTTTTTGTGTGCACTGTTATTCAGTTTATACTAATCAATCTAATCCCATGGCCAAAACAAATCCCCATTGTGTACTCCTTTTAACCTAACATATGAACGGTAAAGATTAAAATGTTTTAGCAAGAGGAAACAAAAGAAAGATGTTTCTTTTGTCTTTCTAAACAAAACAATAAAAATATTATAAAGCCCACTTAACAGAGGTGTGAGTAGCATTATGAGAACAAACAAAAGAGGGTTAAGCTCCAACAGATTAGTAACAGAAGGAACTACTCAACACCTAAAAGCTAAAAAAATGATGGAAGGAAATAGAATGACCAGAGTCCACTGAGGGTAGAAAGTTTGGAAGAGGCCACTGTAGTCATGTGAGAATGTAGCTAATAGCAAAGATGTAACTTTGCTGAAGGAACAAGGAAGAAATAATCTTCTTCTGTCTCTCCTCACCCTGCTATGCCCTACTGGTGATTTTCATTGAATGAACCCAAATCAAAACCATCCAGCAAGGATATCTGGAGAATAGTCTTCAAGGGTCATCCTCTTAGACATTGATCAAGGCAGAGAAGTTTGGCGAAGATTCTGGTAGGAATAAAAGACAGGCTTACTTGCAGTTACAGGAATTATCTCTTCACCAGTGAGACCTCACATGGGTCGTGTCCTTTGAGCCACCTTCCTTCTAATTTGCAGTTATTCTGTGCTTGGAGAACCTAAACAACACTATGCCTTCTGAGACTGACCCAGTCACAGAATGAGGGTCATAGAAGTGACCAATTTGTTAGCCTTGATTAAATAAGAACATATGACATACTTTGCATAAATATACCTTTTTCAGGGTACACTATTATTATCCATTTCAAAAATTCTATATAATAAAAGCCTAATATGCTAAATGTCCAACTGTTCGACCACTTGACCAGTCACTTCTGGCCACCAGGGGACAGATGCTCTGACCAGTAGCTTAGCTTGCTGGGGTCCAGCCAATGGGGACTGGGTAAGATTGGCCAGAAATGCCCTGGAGCCCTGGTTCCTTCCCAGCCCCAATCATGCATCGGTGGGATCCCTCAGCCTGGCCTGCACCCTATTACAGTCCGGGACCCTTTGGGGGATGTCAGAGAGCCAGTTTCAACCCGATCCCCGCAGGCCAGGCATGAATCCATGCACCGGGCCTCTAGTGTATTAATAAAAGGGTCCATTTTAGCTATTTTTCTTGGTGGAGATCCATTTTATCTTGTGTAACATCTCCAAGATTACCAATAATAGTTATACACCGTTATCTTGGGGAATCTAACCACTCCACCTTATACATTCCTTGAGTTTTAAAAGGTTGGTTTCCATGACCAATCAATGATCAATCATGCTAATCCTTGAAAATGCCTGTTTATGCCATGCCAAGCAAATATCTCCCATACCCAGGATGAGTCACTGGTCTCTGGTCTTTGACTCATGTCCAGAAATACATGCTAATTGCCGAAATAGTGGTCACGCAAATAAAAGTACCTAGTCCAACAATGCACACACAAGGCCTTTTGGGGGTGATGCTCAGAGACAAGTAGTCACAGACAATCAGATTCTCCTTGAAGTTCTGAGAGGCAGCTTATTGGGATCTAACAGTACCAGACATCAGATTCTAATGAGGGACCCTGCCTTAGGTTGTTGTATATTTAAGCTTCATGATGAGGGGACGTATCAGCTTCTCCCCTAGAGTAATTGGCATATGTCAGAACCTGGATCTGTATCTCTGTTTCATTGTAATAATGGCTCATAGCACACCATCCACTCTCTGGTATGATCAGAGGTTAGTTTCAACTGTACAACATGGCAGAACCAATTGGCATAGCTACCATTTCACACTTTATCAAAATGAACTGAACTCAGGTGTAGCCAGTTTCTGGAGGAGCATTCCAGGAAGCCACTCTATATGAAGTCGGTCTTAAGAAAAGTAACCCTCTACTCTTGTTTCTCTTTGTTCAACTTTTTGGATAAGGATATATAGTTTTTGAATGCTTATGTTAAAAATGTTTAAACTACATTTTTACAAGTTCACAATATTTATATTTAAGCTGGTATTAATATTTTAGCAATGTATATAAATATATAAAGCATTATACTTATGTCATAATATACAGATATTAAATCTATATAATACCATAATAATCATATGAACCTACAATAATCATGAGCCTACTTATGAATCTCACAAACATTCATGCCTAAAGGATAGATTTTAGCTAATGGTTGAGCCCACACACAGCTATTAATTGGAAACATAACTTAAGTCCACAAAATCAATATTTTGTTATCATTTACTGAGGACCATCATTTTCTGTCAGTCAGTAATGATGTGGTTGCATCTCAGTGCTGTGTATGTTTTACAGTTGTATTCAATATTTTTATAAATTTGCTGTCAGTGTAAATGATAAGCATCTTATAAGCAATTACTCTTCATGATAGAATTATAGCTATGACTTACATGGACTGATATAATAATAGCTGTTACCTGTTTAGGGATAGATACCTCTCACCTGGCACTTGGTGATGATTGTGGAAAAGCCTGTATTTTTTTCTTTGTATCACTGGATATGGTTATATCCATTCATTTCAGGATCACTGTGTCATTTATAAAACTTTAGGTTAAATACCCTATGAAATTAAGATTTAGGTAGAGTTAACACACAAACCCTGCTGTCATTCTTTCATTTAACCAATATGTATTGAGCTGATGTGACCAACTGTGTCAGTTTGCCTGGACCTCCGAGGTTGCCTGCAGTGCTAAAACCAGGTAAATTCCAGGCAAATTACAATGAGTTGGTCACCCTATGCACCTATTATGTGCCAGTCATATAAAAGTCCAACATACTATTGTCTCCTTCCACTAGAGCTATGTACTATAAGGAAGGAGACAAGAGTATGTTGGATTATGAGGTGTTAATAATGATCTCATAGATCTGAAAAGGGCTTCTAATTTGGGTTAGGGTTGCCAGGAAGAGTTATTGGAAAGGGGAAATTTAAGAATTTAAGTAAAACATTAAAGAGGTGAGATAACAAACGTGCTGCTCTCTGGGAGGAGAAGTAAGAGGCCCAAGAAACAGCAGTCAGAGTCCCTGAGGTGAAGTTGTATCTGGTGTGATCTAGGAACATCAAAGATGATAGCTTGGCATGACTCCAGTAACTGAGAAGGGTACCCAGAGATGAAGTCAGAAGAGTAATGGGTCAGAAAATATTCATGCAAATGGGTCATTGTAAGGACTTGGGCTTTGGACCCTATTGAGCAGAGATATGATATGCTTTCACTTAAAATTTAAGAATTATTGTGTTGCAGGCTATGGGAAAGGAGCAAGAATTAAAAATTGAAATCTGATGGGAGGCTACTGTAATAATCCAAATGAAAGGTAATGATGGATTGAACCAGAGAGGTAAATGGAGAGGGGGTGGGAATTGGCCATATCCTGGACATATTCTGAAGGTAAAGTGGATAGTATTTTCTAAGGGGTTGGGTGTGATATGTGGATGAAAAGGGAGTTAAAGATGACTGTAATATTTTGACCTAAGCAACTGATTTTGTTGCTTGTTATTGAAATGGGGAAAATTGAGAAGAGTAGGGCTGCAGAGAATGGGGAACCCCAAAAGTGTAATTTGAGGCATATTATACTTTAAATGTCTGTGAGTCCTCCACGAAGATATGTTGAATAGGCAGGTGGCTATGCAAATCTAGAGTTCAAGGGAAAGGGGTGAGCTTGTCAGTGTTTAAGACCATGAAGTCAAGTGAATGTGGAGATTAAAGAAAAGAGACATAGGCAGGACTGATCCCGGGGCACTGCATATTATGGAGGTCTAGAAGAAAAAGAAAAAAGCTTCAGAGAAGTAGGAGGCAAGCTAGCAGTATATGCTTTCTAGGAAGAAAAGGAAATATTTGAAGAAGAGAGGAACCGACTTTATTGCGTGCTGCTGCTAAGTGGAGCAGGGGAAGAACTAAAGGTGGTTTCACAATGAGGAGGTCGACTTAGTGATGTGAGGTCACTGGGGACTTTGAAAAGAGCAGTTTCAGTGGAAAAGCCTGGCTGAACTGAGCTCAGGAGGGAATGGGAGAAGATAAGGTGGAGAGAGGGAATATAGATAAAACTAGGAGTTCTGCTGAAAAGGGAAAGTGAGAATGGAAGGCAGAAGCTTGACATAGAAGCTTGGTTAACACAGACGGATTTTTCAGAGGAAGACAAAAACCATATGATTTCACTTATATGTAAAATATAAAGAATAAAATTAATGAACAAACTAAATTGAAACGGATTCATCGATACAGAGAACAGACTAATGGTTACCAATGAGGAGGGAGGGGGTTGAGGGGCTGGGTATAAAAGGTCAAGGGGTTGATTGATAGTTACAGAGTAGTCACAGGCTGTAAAGTGCAGCATAGGGAGTATAGTCAATAATATTGCAATGACTATGCATGGTGCCAGGTGCGTGCTGGAATAGTGGATGAACACTTCACAAAATATGTGCTTATCTAAACACTGTGCTGTACAAATACAAAATAATATTAAATGTAAACTGTAATTGAAAAATAAAATTAAAAAGAAAAACATTTAAAAGTCAGAGGTGCTCTAGCTGGTTTGGCTCAGTGATAGAGCATGGCCTGCAGACTGAAGGAAGGGTCCTGGGTTTGATTCCAGCCAAGGGCACATGCTTGGGTTTGGGGCTCAATCCCCAGTAGGGGGCATGCAGGAGGTGCTTCTAATTTGGTGCTTCTCCCTCATCATTGATGTTTCTCTCTCTCTCTCTCTCTCTCTCTCTCTCTCTTCCTCTCTGAAATCAATATATATATTTAAAGTCAGAGGCACTTTTTAAGATTGGAGAAACAATAGCTTAAGGATGGACTGCTGAGAAAAATTCAAAAAAGAGGAGGAAAGTTCATGGAGCAGGAGACAGAAGGGAGAATTCCTAAGCAAGATCCTTAGGTAGGTGAGAGAACCCAAGTGTTGGGGTTGTTCTCCAGTCAATGTTCTTAGAAGCAGGTAATAGAACCTACTCTAGTTTAAGGGAACAGACACAAGAGATATTAGGACATTCCCAGACGCTAGGCAGGACAGCAGAAACAATATTAAATTATAACATGGGCATGACCCATCAGAGACCCCACTGCCCCTGCTCTGAACCTGGATGTGATGTCTGGAGCCATGGCTACTGTGACCCAAACAGAACTGGCCACCTCTGCCACTGTCCCCTGAGGGAGAATCTGTAGCATCTGCTCTACTGTTTGAAGCACCGTCTGATTGGGTGAGCTCATGCAGCTTACATGTCTCAATCGCTGGAGAGGACATAAAACAGATGGACCTGTCGTCTACTTTGAAGAGGTGTGGACCACTGACATGTGGGAAATTTCTCATACATAGGAAGGATCCGCAATGATAGCAAGTGGCATATCTCCCCTAGTGCCTTTCTTTCAAGGCTTAAAAATTTCTAGAATTTCTAAACAAGACAAAAGAGTTGAAAATGTATTCCTACAAGCCAATTACATGTATATGTATATATATATGTATATATGTGTGTATATATTATATGTATGTGTATATATGCATATGTATATATATGTACATGTATATATGTATATATTGATATCTCTTTATATATGCATATACATGCACATGCATGTGCCTGCAGATTTGTGTTTCATATCTTCATAAGGCTTGCAATGGAATCAGCACTCACACATTCATGAGTAACAAAGCTTTAGTAAAATTGTATCCTATCATTCTATATTAAGGGACTGGGGTGATTTTGGTTTAAAGTGAGCACGCTATGTTAAACGCATTTACAGATTCAGTGTTGGTGCTTGTTGGCTTACTTTACTGAACGATGATTCCTCTTCCTAGAGCAATAGGAAGGCTCCGTACACAGAGGAGTTACTTTGCACAAACGAATATATATATTAAAAAGGAGATTTTTGAAAACCTACATGCACCCTGAGCAATGTGAAATGTCTCATTTTATTCAGAAATCCTTCAACATAAAATTCCTTATTTATACTTCATTTCCATTTAAAGTCTCCATGCCAGCAACTGAATTAATATATTTGCATAATAGAATGTGTCTCTTTGGGATAATAAAACCTTATGTTTTATGTATTCAAACTGCTAAAGAGTCACCTTTTATCTTTTCCTCCTAGCCTAAAATAAAACTCTAATTAAAATAAAAGCATAGTCATGCACCGTATAATGATGTTTCTGTCAACAACAGACCACATATACAATGGTGGTCTCACAAGATGAGGATGGGGCTGAATTTCCCGTAAGAAATGGAAGGAGATGTGGTGCAGGAGGATTTTTTTTCTCTCTGCTGGAGTAACATCTGTGGGACTTGGCAACAGGTTCCCTCTCACTTGCAGCAGCTGGAGTTTGAGGGCACAGATGACATCCCAGCCCGCCAGCCGCTGACCTGTTTCAGCACAGAGCAGCCCGTCCCCCAACCCAACCCATGCAGAGGCGCTGCAGCCTCCTGATGTAGCTGCATGGTCCCCTCAGAGCGTTGCCGTAAGTTCTTTGTGAGGACTAGGACCCTGTACACAGACACAGGGCCATGGGAGCTTCCTTCACAAGTATGAATACCTCTGCCACTCAAGTAAAAGCTTTCTGTGGTGGTGTGGGGCCAGCCTGCCCCTGTACCTTGGAAATATTTTCAGGCTATAATGATGTAAAGCAAAAGAAGTTTCATTTATTTCATCCATTCAAATCCAGAGAGAGTCCTTTGTGTGAGTTACAGTCAATAGAATAATA
This sequence comes from Myotis davidii, assembly GCF_000327345.1. Lineage (NCBI taxonomy): Eukaryota > Metazoa > Chordata > Mammalia > Chiroptera > Vespertilionidae > Myotis > Myotis davidii. The sequence continues at coordinate 149,870 of NW_006284045.1, forward strand.
TATATATCTATATATCTATATATCTATATCTATATCTCTGTATATATATATGCCAAAGCTACCATCCGGACATTCAACCATTTGAATGTTCAACTGACTGACCAATAGCTATGATGCACAATGACCACCAGGGGGAAGGTGCTCAATACAGGAGCTGCTGAGCTGTGGTGACTTGGCAGCTGCAGTTCTCAGGTGATGCACCTGGAACTGGAAAGGAGGGAGACCGATTCCAGGGTGTGTAACCTGAGAACCGCCCTCTTGCAATCCAGGACCCCTTGGGGGATGTCAAAGAGCCAGTTTCAGCCCCATCCCTGCAGGCCAGACAAGGGACCAACCACCTGTGCACGAATCTGTGCACTGGGTCTCTAGTGTGTGTGTGTGTGTGTATAAGCCTAATATGCAAAGTGTCCCCTTGGGAGTTCAATAGCTCACTATGAAGTGTGCTGACCACCAGGGGGCGGCACAGAACAAAGGAAGGCCCTGACCAGCAGCTAGAAGGAAGGCCCCAGCCTTGATCACCAGCCAGGCTTAGGGACCCTACCCATACACAGATTTTGTGCACTAGGCCTCTAGTATATATTTCCAAAGTAAAAATATTGAGTCCTGCATTCTATGCCCCCATTATGCTAAACACCCCTTTTTAATGAAAACCACAAACGTCCTTAGTTGGACCACTCCCTCAACATGCAGTAGTCAAGATCACAATGCCACGACAGGCCCCTGTGTTCCTTTATCTCTCTATCTTAATTTCTTATTCCTACTGGTCCTCAGAACACCTTTTATTCGCTCCTGACAGCCACTATTATGGTGATCTCTGCCTTCCCCAGCCAGTTTCTTCTTCACATTTTCAGTTAATTCAACCCACACCCCGGTTCATGGAGCAGTACTGACAGCTGTGATGTTTCATTTCTGACCCTGCCAAAAGGAAGCAGGGAGAAGGCTTGTGGGACTGTGTCTATAAAGTACACAATAGTGTATAGTAAGGCCCCAGTCTCCATATTCACTCACCACTCACTGACTCACTCAGAGCAACTTGCAGTTCTCCAGGCTCCACTCATGGTAAGTGCCCTATACCGGTGTACCATTTTTAAATTTTTTTTTACTGCATTTTTACTATAACTTTTCTATATTTAGATATGTTTCGATACACAAATACTATTGTGCTATAAATACTTGCAGTATTCAGCATGGTAACACGTCATATGGGTTGGTAGCCTAAGAGCAATAGGCTAGAGCAGTGGTCGGCAAACTGCAGCTCTCGACAGAGCCAAATATCAACAATACAAAGATTGACATTTCTTTTGAGAGCCAAATTTTTTAAACTTAAACTATATAGGTAGGTACATTGTTATTAACTTAATTAGGGTACTCCTAAGGCAGTGGACCATTGAGCCTAGGAGTGTCCCACCTCTGTTTGTGTAAGTGCACTCTGTGATGTTCACACAATGACAATTCCCTCATGAAGCATTTCTCAGAACGAATTCCCATCATTAAGCCACGCGTGACTATATAATTTGGGAGAATATTTATCACGATTTGAGAAGAGAATTTATCAGTTTTTCAAATAAAATTTTGAAGGGTCAATATATTATTCTAGGTTCCTACTTCATTGTTAATGAGTTTTCTTTTGTAGATAAATTCACTCTGCTGCTTCAGTTAATGCAAATATTTCTATGCAGAAGCACTTGGACACAGTATGATCAACATAGTCTAATTAGCTTTGTAAATCGCTGAGACCCGTGGTCCACACAGTGTTGGAAGTGGTTTGAGCAGGTTTTAGATACTGTGGTAACCAGGCTCCACTGAGGAAGTTTCTGCGTCCAAAGATAAACCAACATCCACTCTCCCCTGCCACCCAGGGTCTTTAAAGATATGGTTACACCCTAAACAGGGTCAGTGAATTACTCGGGGAAAAAGCCTAAAGTAGCAGAGACAAATTTTTACTCCCAAAATGAACTCCTAGAGATAAACCACAGCAGAGAATTGGCTTAGACTGGATAAGAGCAACCGAACATATCGTTTGGATTATGGAAAGTTTTCTAGCATCCCTTAGTGCAGAAGGGAAACTAGGAAAAATTCAAAGGGCCAATGACCACTCAGAACTCTGAAAATTATAGTCTACAAATTGGAGATATGTTTACCAGACATCTCTGTTTCTGTATCAGAGTAATACCTACCATCCCATTTTTCCCAACTCCAGCATCCACACAAACACACACACACACGCCACAGATTTAGCCAATGAGACTTGTTTTTGTTAATATAGACTTGAATGTATAACCAAAATATATATATACTAGAGGCCCGGTGCACAAAATTTTGTGCACTCGGTGCGGGGGGGGGGGCCCTCAGCCTGGCCTGTGCCCTCTCGCAGTCTGGGACCCCCCAGGGGATGACCACCTGCTGGCTTAGGCCTGCTCCCTGCGGGATTGGGCCCAAGATGGCAATCAGACATCCCTCTGGCAGCCCGGCAGCCCTCGGGGGATGTCCACTTGCCAGCAGGGAGCAGGCCTAAACTGCAGTCGGACATCCTTAGCGCTGCTGAGG
>NW_006284045.1:153339-155036 GCF_000327345.1 Myotis davidii
GTCTGAGGGCTGTTTTCAGGCTGGCGGGTGACTGAAGCTCCCAACTGCTCCTTGTTTTCTTTTTTACTTTTTTTTTTAATTCTGGGCCAGGTTTAGCTCTCAGGCTTGGCTCCAGCTCTGAGGCCTCCGCTGCTGAAAGCAGGTATCTGGTTTGTTTAGGTTCTATAATCGAAACTCTGTATCAACTCCAGCTCTGAGATCCCGGCTCGCTGAAAGCTGCTTTCTGGAGTTTTGTTTAGCTTCTATATTTGTTACAATGTCTCAAACTGCAGGCTCAGAGGCCGGCAAGGCAGACGGGGAACGTTGGTTTCCTCCATCACTGAAGCAAGCAAGCCTCATGTTAGTTTCAAGCTGCCTGGCTCCCGGCAGCCATCTTGGCTGGCAGTTCATTTGAATATCTCGCTGATTAGCCAATGGGAAGGGTAGCGGTCGTACGCCAATTGCCATGTTTCTCTTTTATTAGATAGGATATGAGTATCTTCAAAGAGGTTAAACTGAGGATCCAACAGTTAAGGTTGGCTCTTTTGTAAAATTAGTAAATGATTCTTGCTGGATTGCTTTTGTCTGTTCATTTTTATCACAGTTTATTTATAATAAAGTTTAAATAACTGTGAGCAACTTTGCCAGGTCTTATGAATGCCAAAATGAAAAATGGAGACATTAGAGTCAAAAGTTCCAGATACGAATCATGACTCCACTAGTTCATATTTAAGCAAGAGCCTTAATCTCTCTGTGTCTGAAATTCCTAATCTGAAACAGGGATAAAGATACCTCTTCTCTGGTGTGGGCAGGAGATGAAATTGGGTTGTGTATATAAAGTACCTGGAATGCCATAGGCAATAAATAAAAAGTTAAGTATCTTCCATTTGGTCTGCCCTCTGAAGATGAAAATTATGGGGAGGTTATAAGAGAAGTAAAGAAACCATTTAATTGCAGTGCGAATTTTTCTTCAAAGAAGTATGATATGGAAGATTAAGAAGGTGAACAAGAGTTAGAATTATCAATTTTTCCTGAGGAGAATTTCTTGATATATTTTTTTGATAGAACAAAAGCTCTTCTGTAAGTCAAGGGTGAGAAAGGATATTTCATATGTTAGAAATGGTAGCACAGTTGGAAAGAGGGGTGTAAGTAGAGAAGGGAAAGAAAACATTTTTCTAAGTGTTCTAAAGATGGGGCTGGAGTTGAGAGATGGCATTCTGTAAATAGATGTCAAGATTTCAACACTTTTGCCCATTCACTGATTCTGTAGTTATTAGTCATCTCTCATGGTCAAGCATGTGCCAGAAGCTGGGGTTCCATGAGTGAAGGACATTAAGGGCTCTGATTTTATGAGATCAAAATCTGTCTAAAGGCCAGACATCTGTCACTTAAAGGTTGACATCTTTCAGGTGAGCATTGGTTAATGCATAGGGCTTGTGTACACACTTACCTACTTACTCCACACTATCCAACTCACCTCCCCAATACACATTTTTTTAAAAAATATATGTTTTTATTGATTTCAGAGAGGAAGAGAGAGGGAGAGAGAGATAGAAACATCAGTGATGAGAGAGAATCATTGATCGGCTGCCTCTTGCACACCCCAGAAAGGGATCAAGCCCACAACCCGGGCATGTGCCTTGACCGGAATCGAACCTGGGACCCTTCAGTCTGCAGACTGACACTCTATCCACTGAGCCAAATGGGCTAGGGACACA
>NW_006284045.1:156076-163527 GCF_000327345.1 Myotis davidii
ATGCTTTGTGATTCTTTGTTTATATAAGTCATTTATACCTACTTGAAGTCATTCCAGAGCATAGTGTATTTCTTTATTTTTTAATCCCCCCATTTGATTTTTCTTAAGATATTGACATGGATGGAGTTTTCATTAAGAACCAGTTATTGCAGCTATGAAGTCTTCACCAACAACTTAGATTTCATATTATCCTTATGTGCAGCAAAGCACTTTGTGTCAGAATGCTATGAGATGAATTTACATGATTTTCCTAGTTTGATTTGCTTTTCTCCCAGAATGTTCTCTAAATTGACTTATTTGAATAACTAGAGGCCCAATGCATGAAATTCATGTAAGAGCTCAGCCCTCGCAGCCCCAGCTTTGTCCCAAAAGGTCATGCGGATGGTCGTTCCACTGTTAGGCCGTTCGGTCGATTTGCATATTATGCTTTTATTATTATAGATGGGTTTGGAAAGGGGCCTTTCAACATTACATGGTACAGGCATGAAAACAGCCAGGATTTTTAATTTTTTTAATCTCCTTTGCATTGCTTTCAGAAAGCAGCATGAAGGGGAAGCACTGGTGGTGGGGTGGAGGCTGTGATAGAAGGCAATGAAGGCATGCTACAGTTTTCAGCTTAGACAAGCTATTTTTAGACTTTGCAGAAGGAAAACTCACTTGCAAAAAATCAAGAACTTCCCATAGCTTTTATTCTGTTCTGTCATTTTAATTAAATGAAATCAATGCAGAACTGACCTGCAGAACTCAGAATCAAATACAACTACAGTCTTGGAGCGACAATATTGAGTAAGGATTACAGGTGAGGTAACTCTCCTGATCATAGAGCCTTCCTGAGAAGAGTACTGTGGGAAAAACGAAACAAAGTTCATGCGCTTTAAAATATTAATTAGTACTTTGACATTACTGAGACATGGCAACATTTTGCAAATGGAGCAAAAGTAGAGACAAGAAATAGGAAATGATTTACTTCAAGCCTCAAACCTATCCTATATAATAAAGAGGTAATATGCAAATTGACCGTCACACCCTTGCATAATATGGCCACCCCCATGTGGTCACAAGATGGCCACCACAAGATGGCCGGCAGGGAAGGGAAGTTGTGGACGATCAGGCCAGCAGAGGAGGGCAGTTGGGGGTGACCAGGCTGGCAGGAGAGCAGTTAGGTGTCAATCAGGCTGGCAGAGAAGTGGTTAGGGGGTGATCAGGCTGGCAGGCAGAAGCAGTTAGGGGCAATCAGACAGAGAGGCAGGCGAGTGGTTGGGAGCCAGCAGGGATTGGGCCTAAACCAGCAGTCAGACATCCCTCGAGGGGTCCCAGATTGCAGAGGGTGCAGGCTGGGCTGAGGGACACCCACCGCCCCAGTTCATGAATTTCATGCACCTGGCCTCTAGTTTTATCTATAAAATGAGAACTAAATTCTTTTAACTCATTAACTTCAAAATTGTCTTTCATGAAATTTGCATTTAATTATTTTCAAAATCATTGCCAGTTCTTTTATTCCCAGAATTGTTTGTTATTTTTTTATGCATACCTCAGCTACCAGGAGAATATTTTCTAGTGCTATTTTCAGGAACTATAATAAAATGGTATATTTTCTGAATGTTTGCATATCTTTTTCCCATCTTCCATGTGGATGCCTATGACCAAATTTCTCTGAGCTTCTGTCTTTCAAAATTCTATAGGTAATGCTTTGCACATTTATAGTATTTAAGCATTCTGAATATGATTCCTGTGTTATGTTTTACTAACTGGATGCTTGAAAGATTATTTTTTCTTTTCCCTTAATTTAAAAATTCACCAGGCTATAGATTTATGGTGTTGCCATTGTATCAATATTTAATAATATTTTTATGAGTTTTTTAATCTGGACACTCAAGCTCTTCATCAGCTCAGGAAAAAAAAATGATTTCAGTACATTTTTAAAAAATGTTTCTCTTTCAATTGTCTTACTGATGCATCATTGTTCTAATTGTTTAATCTACATATTTCTTTACATGCTAAGAAAGTTTAAGTTGGTTTTTTTTGAAAACTTCTCTTGTTCTGTCTTTTGCTGTTATGAAGATAAAAGTCCATTACTCTTGTTTTATAAATTTCACTCTCATTTTTTAAAATTCCTTTCAAACAGAACCTCTAATTTCAACTCCTATCTCCTTATATCTTCTCAACTTTGCATCATTTTTCAGTATATCAGCCAGATCTCCTCTCAAATTTTCATTGATTTCCTTGAGTAAATAATTTACAGTGATCTGCTCTTCAGAGAAACGTTCCTTGGTGGAAACATCTGGACAACATTTATTACTCCTTCTTGTTCACTGTCATTTTCCTGGTGCCACTTCCGGTTTCTATTTACTTATCCTTGAATGGTGTGGGATCTAGTTAGCAGTTGGCACCACACAGGCTGATTGAGTGCCACTTATCTCTCATTATTGCTTAGGTGAAAATGAGAAGTTTCTCTTCCTCACCTTCACCTTCTATGATAAGGCTGTTATGCCTGATAGTCACCCATTTATGTTCGTTAGTGGTAGGATTTTCTTCAGTTTGAATTTTCCATCCTCCGACATATCCTTTCAGGCAGGTGTAGGTGTTCACTGTTCAGAATGAACTGCTCCTAGTGTGGCTGTCTCCAACCCCAATTATGACGCTTTTATTAGCCCCTAAGCATCATAGACTCCTGTGCTTACCTCCATCCTTCTAACTTTTTGTCAGTGTTGCATAATGAGAGCTATAATCTGGGGGAAGTAATAAGGGAGTAGCTTATGTCTCCTTCTCCCCCATTCACCATTTATATTAGTATTAGAGGCCTGATGCATGAAATTCGTGCTAGGGGCTTGGCCCTCGCACCTGCAGCAGCTGCCTCGGCCCTCACAGCCCCGGCATCATCCTGAAGGTCGCCCTGAAGGTCGTTCAGCTGTCCGGTCTAATTAGCATTTTACGCTTTTATTTTTATAGATGTTCTCACTATGTTAATTTATACTTGGGTTATCTCACAATACTACTATTTATTAATCACATTGCTAACATTGTTCTAGCTTTGTCATTGACAGTTCTCTCTATTAGACTCTTGTGTCTCTTTAATATGTCTCCAACATTTTGTTTATTTGAATACTTCTTTACTTTATGGCAATACAACATTCACAAGGCTCATTTTGTATATTTCCAGCATCAACCCTAGAATCAGCCTTTTCTCCAAGGAGCTCCAGTTCCTTTTATTGGAAAATGCTACTTGGAAACCAGGATACAGGTATTATGTATAATTTTTCTTTAAAACAAAAACAAATGAACTGATGTTTACTTCATGTCTATCTGAAATTCATGTCAGTTCATTCTCATATTTTGATTTGCTCTTCAGCTAAGCAAGCAAAAATGATGCGAGGTGTAGCTTCTAGCTTCACATTTTCCAAAAGAATTTGATGTTTTACTATTCCATCCAATTCAATTGTTAACATTTTATATTGTGAGAATTTATTTGAACAAAATAACAAATTAAAAATGTTTACACAAACTGAAATTAAAACCTAAATTTTCACTTTGAAATATTAAACCAGCAGATGATATACTATTATTTATGACCATGTCTTTAAAATATTTTTCTTTCTTAGTTTTGGAATAAAAGATCAGAAACAGAAGCTTTGAACTGTTAAGAAGAATGCTTTTCAGTTTTGCTTTCACTTTGGCATTTATAACCTGACAACTACATCACAAACTATAACACAGCATTTTTGGTATCTCTTATAAAACTAGTAACAAAGTAACTCGTGGAATTAGACAATAAACTATAGGCTCTGGAGAAGGGAATTAAAGTGAAATTAGTAGAGAAAACTCGTATCACATGAAGTTTAGAAAAATACATGAAGTGTAATTCTAAGAAAAACCGTATAGTGTTTAGAACTTGGATACATTCCGAATCCACAGGCAGACGCATGTGTAACTTGGGGTCAGTTACTGATCTGCAATTTTCTTATTGAAATTGAAGAGAACTTCCCATCCAGCTTACTGCACAGTGTTTTTGTGAGATCAAATAACATAATGCTCACCAGGGCTATTTATAAAATGCAAAATGCTATACAAATGTAAATTACTTTTGTTAGTCTTATTGAATATGCATCATGGTATTATAAATAGAAACTGGAAGTTTTTGACTATAGGGAAAAGAGGAGATAATAAAGTGATTTTAAAGGTATGTCCAGGAAATTCACAGCTCATCTTTGTAATTCTAACAGTTAACACAGTATAGTATCAATCACAGTTAGTAAGTGCCTGAATTAAAGTAAAGAACATGAAAAATTACAAATATTCTCTTTCTGTCTCTACTGCCAGTGTCCTCAATCAGTATGGCTTACTTTGATGATCTTCAAACCAACCGGTTTCTCCTTGTATTCTAACCAATTAGCCTAAACAGTACTGCAGTAGTTATCTTTATTTTTTTAAATATATTTTATTGATTTTTTACAGAGAGGAAGGGAGAGGGATAGACAGTTAGAAACATCGGTGAGAGAGAAGCTTCGATCAGCTGCCTCCTGCACACCTCCAACTGGGGATGTGCCCCCAACCAAGGTACATGCCCCCGACCAGAATCCAACCTGGGACCCTTCAGTCTGCAGTCCGATGCTCTATCCACTGAGCCAAACCAGTTAGGGCAGTGGTTATCTTTCTAAAGCCCAGAATTACTGTGCTATTCCATTGATCTGCAATAACCAGTGCCTCCTTGTTGCTATAGAAAAAATATATAAATTTTTCAACATAACATGAAAACATCAACTTACCTTTCCATGTTTATTTTCACTCTTCCATCACAAAAAAAGTGATGCCTCAACTAAAATCAATTACTACTTTTTTTTTATGACTATACACTGCTTTTTCTTTCTCCTACTTAAAAATGATAGGTAGTATTTATCCCAAGCAAGTGACAAGTATGCATTTACCTCTTGCTAAATAGTATTAAACCAACAATCATACATGAAAGAAAGGGAAAGGAAATTTGACTTAATATTTTCAAATTACAAACAGTTGTGTCCAGGAGATACAATCGACTCAGAAGCAAAAAAACAAACAAAACAAAAGCATGAGTAGTTACAGGTAAATTACCAGTTTAGATTCATAAGTTTATTGGGAATTTAAAGGAAAAGATTGCTGAATATTGAAAGGAAGTTTAAAAGAGTAAGCAAGGCTTGAAATGACTCTTGATTGATGACAGGAATATATCTGCATGCTATCTACATCTGAGTGAATACTCTCTCTGGAAGAAAATTTGCAAATTGATGGGTGAAGTTATTATAGTGAAGAATATCCCCCAGTCTATTATTTATTCATTCTCTCATTTATTTATTAATTCAACACACATTTATTGAGCACCTTCTATGTGCCAGACACTATTCCCACCAGAGATAAAGCAGCAAAAAACCAGCCTCAGCACTTAAAGATTTCCATTGTAGTGGGGGCAGACACACTAAAATAAGAAACAAAATGTTCTAATATGTCAGGTAGCAGTCAATGTTATGAAGAAAAATAGAGCTGAGGATGGTCATATGAGAGTGATGCGGGCAGGGCAGGGTGGTGGCTGTTCTGAACAGGGCAGTCTGGGAAGACCATCCTGGTATGTAGCCTCCCAGAGAGAGACCTGTGTAGTTGAGGGAGTGAGTCTTGTGCACACCTGGGAGAGGGCCATCTAGAAGAGAGGAAGTGCCCAAACCCAGAGGCAGGAGCATGCTTGAATAGTTCTGGCCCAGTCATGAGACTTTAACTGCCGCTGAGAGAGCCAGGGAACACAGGGTTAGGAGATGAGGTCAGAGATGAGGCTGTGAACATAGTCATCCAGGACCTGGAGGCCAGCAGATGGACTTGGGATGCTATTCTGGGCAAGACAGGATGTTAGTAATTGCCATTGAGCAGACAAGTAACACAAGCTGACCTGAGTTTAACTCAATCCCTCTGGCTGCTGCTGCGAATAGATCTTGAGAGGGACAAGGAGAAAGCAGGGAGCAGTGAGGAAGACAGCTTAATGTTCAGGTGAGGGAAGCGGGGTTGGCCTTGGACGGGAGCTACAGAGAAGGTGAGACATGCCTCTCGATGGTGTTCTGCTGCCTTTGAGATAAAGCTGATGTCCTTCACTTGGTCTAAAGTCCTGTGAGGTGCCATCCCTCCTTCTGTCAACACCTTTGCCAACTTTTCTTGTTCCCATCACCCTCCACACTACATTTTTGTTTCTAATCAGTCTTTCAATGCAGGATCTCTGTAGGGGTTGTTTCCTTTACCAACTATTCTTCCTATTTTTATTCACCTTTTAAATTTGAGTTCTTCAGAGAATTTCTCTACAATTTAAAGGACTGGGCAAATTCCCTTCATAAAAGCTTCCATCACATGCTGCTCTCACACTACAGAGTATGGCTATGATTGTAATTTTACATGTATTTATGTGACCCTTTTATTATTATGTCCATCCCAACAAAATGTGAGTACAATTAGGGAAGAAACCATGGACTTTCTGTGCTTGTCTTTAACCACTTTAAGATCTAATACAGAGCTTTAATTTGTTGGGAAAGAAGGAATGAATTTCAAGTAGGTAGTTGAGCCAAAGTCTCATGCAAAGAGAACTGTAGTTGGCATGATAATGAATGGGTTAATATCAATTTTTCATGTTAAAGCTGAAGGGCTTTGGTTTCTCCATAGATAACATTCAGAATTTTTGTGATAAATGGGATAATAGACTACCAGTTTCCTTCAAATTCTTGAACTTATGACAAGTAATATTGCCCTAGCTGATTTGGCTCAGTGGATAGAGCATTGGCCTGGGTACTAAAGGGTCCCAGGTTCAATTCCAGCCAAGGGCACATGCCCGAGTCGCAGGCTCGATCCCCAGTAGAGGGCATGCAGGAGGCAGCCAATCAATAATTCTGTCTCATCCTTGATGTTTCTCTCACTCTCTCTCTCCCTCTCCCTTCCCTTCTGAAATCAATAAAAATATTTTTTTTAAAAAGACAAGTAGTATTACTACTGACAAAATATTAATTTCCTCTTTTGCCTTTAGCACAATATTTGCATAATTTTAAGAAATTGAGTAACTGCAATTATGCTTTTGTTTTTAGATTAAGAAGAATGAGTCTAAAAAATATAAGAATTCACATTTGAATTAGAAGAGGTTACCAACTAAAATGAACATGAAATATAAGGATCAAATTAAGTTAAGTGAGTTTGCCCTAGTTGGTCAGCCCATGGGCTGAAGGGTCCCGAGTTTGATTCTAGTCAAGGGCACGTACCTGTACCTTGGTTGCAGGCTTGATCCCCAGCCCTGTTCGGGGCACATGCAGGGAGACAGCCAATATCTCTCTACATTGATGATGTTCCTCTCTGTCTCTCCCCCTCCCTTCTACTCTCTCTAAAAATCAATTGAAAAATATCCTTGGGTGAGGATTAAAAAAAGATAGGTAAGCTTGAGAGAAGATGGATCTCAGGAA
>NW_006284045.1:164759-182214 GCF_000327345.1 Myotis davidii
TCTTTGCCTGTATTGTTTTTTATTAAGACTTTATTTATTTATTTATTTATTTATTTATTTATTTATTTATTTATTTTAAGAGCAATGCAGCAGTCTTGGGTTCACAGAAAAATTGAGGGGAAGACAGAGATTTCCCACATACCCCTACCCCCAGTCACAAGCATCCTCTCTCATTATCTACATCCCCCATACGATGTGGTACATCTGTTACATCTGATAAAACTACATTGGCACATCATTATCACCCAAAGTTCATAGTTTACATTAGGGATCAGTCTTAGGGTTGTACATTTTCTGGGCTTGAATAAATGCATAATGACAAGTTTCCATTACTATTATATATAAAGTATTTTCAACTGCTCTAAAAATCTGTGCTCTGCCTATTCATTCCACCACCAACCCCTGGAAACCATTAATCTATTCCTGAGATGCATCACTAAGAGTTTTTATCATGAATAATGGATTTTGTTAAATGCTTTCCCTGCATGTATTGATATAATTGTGATTTTTCTTTTATAGATGCAATAGATGACATTAATTGGTGTTTGAATGTTAAACCAGCCTTGAATACTTGGAATTTATTCAATTTGGTAAATCATTGTTTTCATATATTGTTCAATTTAATTTGCTAATATTTTCTTGAGGATCTATGCTCATGGGAGATATTTGTCTCTAGTTTTCTTTTGTAATATTTTGTCTGGTTTTGGTATTAGGGTGATATTGCTGGACTCATTGAATGAGTTAGGAAGTATTCTTTCTGCTTCTATCTTCTGAGTGAGATTGTTAATAAAGAATTGGTATAATTTCTTCCTTAAATGTTTGGTAGAATTTAACAGTAAACCCATGTGGTGCCTTCTGATTTTTGAAGGGTATTAGGTCAGCACCTAGCTTCATTTTTCTGCATGCAGATGTCCACTTGTTCAAGTACCATTTGTTGAAAATAATATTTTTGCTCCATTTTGTGAATTTGTTCCTTTGTAAATATCAGTTGACTCTATTTGTGTGAGTCTATTTCTGATCTATTTTGTTTCATAGATCTGTTTGTTTCTTCTTTTACCAATACCACATTATCTTGATTACTTTAGCTTTATAGTACATCTTGATGTCAGGTAGTTTTTGTTCTCCAATTTTGTTCTTCTTCCTTCAATATTGTGTTAGTTATTCCGGGTTTTTGTCTCTCTATGTAAACTTTAGAAGAATCATTTGCCTAGTACTAGCTGTAATTTTTATTTGGATTACTTTGGATCTTCAGTTCTGGTTGAGAAGAATGGATAGCTTGAGAACATTGTGTCTTACTATTTACGACTTTGGGTTATCTCTACAGTTATGTAGTTCTTTTTATTTATCAAAGTTTTTCCCAAATAGATCTTTGTTAGAGTTCTATATAAGTATTGCATTTGGTGTGTGTGTGGTGGGGTAATTTAAATAGTACTGTATTTTTAAATTTCACTTACTTGTTGTTGGTTTATATAGAAAAATAATTAATTTTCATATATTAACCTTGTATCCTGAAACCTGTTTACAATTGCTTATTTCTTCAAGATTTGTTCTTGGTGATTCCTTGGGGTTTTCTACAGTTGTTTTCTTTTTATCTTTAGTCTTATCTGTAAGGTATAAAAGGACTACCCTAGTTTACTTTTGGTTTCTATTTGGCTGAAGTATATTTTTTTCTGTTTTTAATTTTTAACCTCTTTAAAGTTTACTTTATATGTGCATTGTTTATGTAAACCCATTTAACCCCCATTTGACACTGAATGGATATGTTATTTGAGGACCTGTTATAGATGCGCTTTAGAAGCCTCTCTGCAAAACCATACAAATGCATAATTACCTGGAATATTAACTAACTACTGGAGTAAGGAATATTTCCCACAATAGAAACAAAATTTTAAGCTATATTCAGTAATCAGGAGTACACTTTAATGTCTCTTGACCTTAAAATTTTATATGTCAGCTCGTCAGCTCTATAGACATATATATCTATTTTTAATAAGTGATTCTGATGGAAGAAGTTATTTAAAGAAAATCATGGAAGTAGAGAAAAATTTTGCAGGAAATGTAATTTAACTGATATATAATATATATCAATTTATCAATTTATATATATATATAAATGTATATATATGTATATATATAAATATATATATATGTATATAACATATAATATGTTATGACTCTTAATCTTCCCAATCCCCTCTCTGTCAAGTAATGCTTTGTAAGTTCTTGTTCTTTTAAGTAAAAGTGAATGAAATTAATATCTGGTGACGTTTTTCAGTATTTTTTTTTAAGTTGAATTTATTGAGGGAACATTGGTTACTACAATTGTATGTTTCAGTTATACCAGTCTACAATACATCATCTGTCTATTGCATTGTGTGCTCACCACCCCAAATCAAGTCTCCTTCTATTCCCATTGATCTCCCCTTTAATTTCTTAGAGGATTTTCAGTTCTTATACATGTTACTTGAATGTGACTTTCAAGACATTGACTGAGACTGCAACCAGAGAGATTATGCAACCCACATTAATGCCCTATTAAATACCTGTTGCTTGCTTCCTTAATTTCTGTGGTTCTAAATGTATAAACAAAAACGAGGCCCTGCACTCTTATGTGGTAGGAGGATTTTGTCTGGATGTCTACAACCAATCATAGAAATAGAAGGAGCAGAATACCCACTATCCCGTCCTGTCCCTGTAGACTGGGGCTCAACTCTATGTATTTGAGCCCATCATCAAACAGGGTATATTTTGATCTCTTTAGATTCTCCAAGACTCACATTTTTGGTAAATAGTCGGAGACACCATTGCAATATTTGGCATTGCACTTAATGTGCTATAAAGGGAGTGAGGTTCTTTGCTTGGTTTCTGTACTTTTTACAAGTCATTTCCCTCCCATTGTCTACCCATGACCAAAATCGTATGCTGGCCCAGAAAGGGGAAGCAGTTGTCAATTTGACAGACAAGTCAATAATTTAAAGAAAAGTAAATATATAAAATAGAGAAATAAAACATAAGGCTGGTGAATTAGGCTGAACAGTTGGGGCAGGTTAAAGGCTACCGAGAAGGAATGAAACCTTTATTCAACATGCAATGCAAAGCTTTTGAAAATTTTGTTGTACAGATAAACAATATGAACTCTGCTTTAAAAAAATAATCGAATGTCAATTATATTACATATGACAGATGTCAGTTTCACATTGCCCATAGTGGCATAAAAAGAAATATATCAATTAAAAATGATTAGTTCAGTTAGTTAATAAAAGCCTTCTTTACCAATTAGAGCCAAGGGCATGTCAGTAGGAGGTATAACCCATACTTGAATTTAAGTGTAAACTTGTTGCTATTTTTAAAATTCTGTTCCAAGTGTAGAATTTTAATTTTTTAGCTCTTTTGTTTGTTTTGCACCTTGGTTAGTATTCTTATCATATATAATTGAAGTGTAAATGTCACCGTATTTCTTCAAAAACAAGTGCCAATTAAAGAGAGAGATGTTGGCAATAGGCATGGGCTCACTTCATTTATTATAACATGTCCTGACCTTTTCATTATTTTGGTGGTGATTATTCTATGTTTATTCCACTAACAAAAGCTCAGATGGATTATTTGATACAGCTCTTATTTAATGCAGTGTTCACATTTTTCCTTCTTCTCCTAGGGATCATGCTGACTTTCTTAGCTCTATTCCCAAGCTTTCTTTAACTAATAGCTGATGTGTAGATTTGGCTCCTTTAAGTTTCAGGGTGAAAAAAAATCAACAATTTAATGGCTTAAATTCTCTCAATTACCAATTGATGTCCATTAACTCCACTTTGGACATTTATATTGTTGTAATGTTTGTTTTTTTGGTTTTTTTTTGTTGTTGTTGTTTTGGGAGCACATAAAGGAAAACTTAAAGGGGAAGATAGTATCACATTCATCTTTCTATCTTCAGCATCTAGGACACTCACTGAGACAGATGGTCATTTTTTTATTATTAAATTAAAGGAGGTGTGCTTATATCTGCAAACCTCTATTTAACCACTTTTATTTATTTTATTTTTTAATATATTTTTATTGATTTCGGAGAGAGGGAGAGAGAGATAGAAACATCAATGATGAAAATCATTGGTTGGCTGCCTTTTGTACTCCTCCTAGAGGGGATCAAGCCCTCAACCCGAGCATGTGCCCTTGACCAAAATTGAACTCAGGACCCTCAGTCCACGGGCTGTCGCTCTGTCCATTAAGCCAAATCAGCTATGGCTATTTAACCACTTTTAGAATACTATTGGAGGTTTCTAGAGGGTAGTCACAGTTTTTTACATACAGCCATAACAAAGTACTTTGCCTCAAATTTAAGCAAAAAAAAATTATTTAAAATATCTTTTGATTTTCCATTTGTTCCTTGCTTGATAGAGGATAGTTCTTTTATATTGAGCATGTTAGTTCTCATAAACTAGCCAGTGCACTGTATTTTTAAAGCAGCAAAACTAAACAAAACAAATAAATGTGAAACAACTCCTAACAGAAACAAACAACTCTCTAGTTTCTGGGTACAGATAAAGAATTCCTTCAATGTACCCTGATGATTTAATAATCACTGTTTACCTCCAAGGCACCCTGGAGATGGGGTCTATCTAGATCCAGTATAACAAAGAAAATGAGTTGTGCAGAAAGTCAGTACTAATTTGTGATTTCTGCATGCACTACTGAGAAAAGGTGGCACAGAGATTCTCACTTCTAAGAGAAAAAAAAGCCAGTATTGCTAGAAGAATACAATATGCTCTAATAAATAAAAAAGTTTATAAGATAAAAATTAGTGTACATAACTGGTAATTGTGTGTGTGTGTGTGTGTGTGTGTGTGTGTGTGTGTGTGTATTCAGAAATAAGAACCCGATATAAATGACTACGGGATATACTAAAGACTGCAGAATGACAGAAATTGTGAGCAATGAATGGGCAGGTGCTCATCTAATGACAGGGAGTAAATAACTTGTACATAGAAAAACCACAAAGACTGATAAATGGCATCCAAGTTGGGAATAGAGGTATGTATGGCACATGTAGACAATGCAATTCTGATTAGTGTTTAGGAAGAAAAAAATAGAGTTGTTGTGCAGTAAATGACAACTTCCTTGAATCAGTGAGAAAGAACCCTTTGAATTGTTAGGTTCAAGGGTCTTTGAAAGCACAGATGTGACCTGAGGGCACCCAGAGCCCCAGTTAAAGCTGTGAACCATCTAGAGCCAACAGCATTGATCTGAGTGGGGCTGGAGCTTCGTTTGGCTCTCTCCACACTCCATCTCTTCATGATACCTGGGGAAGCCTCTCAATATCAGGTTAGAGGCTCAAGACCCTATGGTAATATGGTCTTTTTGGCTTCATTATTCTTTTAATCTGACTGGGGCAAATATCAGTGCCCATTAAGAGGAAGTGATGGGGATCAATAGAGATCCCAGATAAGTACCTCAACTTAGACACTGAATTTTAATCTTTCTGCAGCTTTACATCAGCCTACGATGAAGAAATGAATGAGAGAACAAGGGAAGTTTCAGTAATTCAGATTTGTGCCCATATCTTGGGTCAGTTTGTGAGCATTATGACACAAGTCATTTCATGCTTAACAAGGTATGCTCTCCTCATTAAGCTCAAACCTAAATGGAAATTCGCCCTCATGGTGATGATGTCATTACCTTATGCTGGAGTAGGCAAATGAAATAATAGTGCTGATTATTTGCATGATTTAATCAATATCCACATACATAACTATATATGTCAAATTTTCAACTAATAATTGCTAAAGGATTTAACACATATAAGAAACATATTTCTTTAAGCCAGGAGTTGGCAAATTATTTTTTCTGCAGACACAGATAGTTAATATTTTTGGCTTTCCAACACGATAATCTCTATGGAAACTAGTCAATTCTACTGTTTTAGTGAGAAAGCAGCTATAAAAAATACAAATAAATCAGAGTGCTGTGCTCAAGTAAAACGTTCTGAGCTGGGGTAGGTCCAATGGCCATAGTTTACCAACCCCTGTCTTTAATAGTTACTAAAATTTCTATCTGAAGTCTTAAAATCTCTAGAATTTCAGGTAACCTTCTACAATACTGTTTTCTGTAAGATCATGAAAACTTTTAGGTGAACACTCATGCTCCCAGTAACAAAGGAAGTTTAAGGATGATCATTCAGGCTGCCTATTCCAGACCATATGTGTCTCTGAGATTTCCCCATGGAAGTAGGAAATAAGGAGGATTCCACTCTGAGACAAATGAGGATGCATCAGGATCCTAGGACACATTCCCTCTTCTAATGAAACTACTTGATTTAAATGGAGAGTATTGCATTCACCAGTCATAAATGCTAGGCTACATTACTATCAAGCTTTGCATCTCTTTTTAAGAATTCTTGTGATGTGTTCTGTAACATAGATGTCACATAAATAAATAATGCTTACATAATGGATCTTTTATTTCAAATAAATTAGTGCATCATTAACAAATGAGATCTAGAGGGGGGAAAATGCAGTTTGTACAACTTCTCCTGAATGCCCTATTTGATTGTGTTCATTAAAAGAAGCATATTTGATAAATTCACCCTAAGATATATATTATGTTTACCATTTAGATAGGTACTCTGATAAGTACAAAGGCATATGAGTTTGAACCACGTGAAACTGCTTGTTTTGAAATTAAGACACAATGAAGTATCAGCAATTTCATGACCCTAAAAAAAGCAGTGAAGAATATTGTCATTGACTTTTTCCCCAGATCATGTATAGTTGATCTTGGACAAGTAACCATAAATATAATTAATATTACCAACAGGGAAGCGTAGGGTTCAACAGGAGCTTAGAATGACAGGATATAACAGGTTCAGGATATCAGGGAAGGTACCCAGAGTGGGGGTATTGACATGAAGGTCAAGGTCAGTGGGATTTAGAAAACCCAAAATGGAAAGAGGAAGAAAGAGCAAAAAGGCTACAGAGAATGTCACAAAACTTGGGAGTCATTTATCTCCATTGTTAAAGTATAATGAGAATTTCCTTCTGACATTCTACCAACACTATGGCATGATACCAGGAACGCATACTTTTCCACTTCCTTGCTTGTGTTTTAAGAATATATATTTCAGCATTCCAGTTT
Organism: Myotis davidii; assembly: GCF_000327345.1. Taxonomy (NCBI): domain Eukaryota; kingdom Metazoa; phylum Chordata; class Mammalia; order Chiroptera; family Vespertilionidae; genus Myotis; species Myotis davidii. The sequence continues at coordinate 171,885 of NW_006284045.1, forward strand.
GTTAGTAAATCTGAGGATGGAAGTGCCTTCTGGACAATTCCTTAGGTGGAGCACACATGTGTGAGTCCTTGTTTTCCATTTTGTGAGGATCAAATGACTTTTGTAGCGCTGAACATATGCAATGCTTCTCTCCAGGTACAGGGAACTTAACCTTGCAGAATAGCCCCTAGAAACTGTTTTCATTGTATGTATTTGCTAATAATTTTCAGCAAATAAATGCCTACATGCATGATGTGAGACTTCCTTGCACTATAAACTGGTAGTGATATTGGTGGGGGGGGGGTGTAGCTAACCTACAACATTTCTGGTAGCTACTGTTTACCAAAAGTAATGTAAGAGGTGTGCACAAACCAACTGAGCTAGAGCCAGGGGAGGACAGTTTGTGATTCATCTGTGATTATAACGTTCTCTTTATCAAATAGTGTATGCTTTTTAAAAAAAATACTTTATTGATTTTTTTACAGAGAGGAAGAGAGAAGGAGAGAGAGAGAGTTAGAAACATCAATGAGAGAGAGACATTGATCAGCTGCCTCCTGCACACTCCCTACTGGGGATGTGCCCGCAACCAAGGTACATGCCCTTGACCGGAATCGAACCTGAGACCCTTCAGTTCACAGGCTGATGCTCTATCCACTGAGCCAAACCGGCCAGGGCTAGTGTATGCTTTTTATTTGGGGAAACAAGTTGTGTGACAAACAGCTGTCATACCTTTGTAATCCTCTCAAAACCAAGCATTATAAAATATTTTTAAAGCACCTTCACTTTGGAGGAAAGAATGATAACCCTTCCTAATCTATAATTTTCTCATTTACAGCATTTACAGTAAAACCCTTACCCCATTTGATCCTCGCAGTAGGATTTGGCATTGACATAATCTCTGTCACTTGGCTAAAGAGATGAGGTCACTTGTGGCTAACCCTACAACTCTCCTTGACTCCTACTCCCATCCACTCCACAAATCTGTTTAGGAATGAGGGCTTGATTTGAGATACCTCACTCTTGGCAACAGTCTCTGTTGACATTGAGTTGCTAGGGGTTAAAAAATTATCAAGGGACAAGTCAAGAAATTTTTCGTCACCTTGCTCACTGACTAAGAGAAGAGATATCTGCTTCAAGGTTAAATCAAGGGCAGCCAATGTCCGTTCTTTAAGAAGTTTGGGCATTGAGGGGGTTGTTAACATCCTATTTTATTTGAATCAAACACCTGCGTTTACTTGTCCTGAATAATGAGGAAAAATGGGGTCTCTTAAGTGTAGCCCTTTGCTATAAATAGACAATCCATCTTAAATTTAATTATTGTCATTGTCAGAGCATAGACTCGGCGAGGCAGAGTAGTGTCTCAAAAATTATCCTCGACTGGAGGTGGTGGACGCCTGGTTCCAGTCGCAGCTCTGGTACTCATTACTGTGTGGCCCAGCTTGATTAATTCCCCATCTTCAGTCCCCTCTGTTTTCTGGAGTATCCATTTTCTCTCTTAATGGTCTTCAGTGGGTCTTGATTTTCCACTCTCACCGAGGCTGCTGGTACCAGGACCTCATTGTTTCTTACTTCGATTATTATTAGAAGCTCCTATCTGGTTGCCATTCTTCAAGTCTCACGTCTTTATATACCCCAAACTCTGCCAAATCTATCTTTTATATTGCTGTCAGCAGCAGCTTATGAAAATGTTAATCTCATCCTATCGCTTTCTCAATTAGAGTCTTTCTAGGGTTTCCTGTCGTTTTCAACACGAAGGCTAGAGTCTTCAGATTGGCAGAAGCGCAGCTGCAGGGATTCAGGATGTCTGTTTAGTTCACAGGAAGTTTCCTACAGTCTGATCATTCCAACCTATTATATGTTCCTGAATATGTTCATTCTATTTAGCTCTGGATTTTATAATTCTGTGTGTTTTACTCTCTGCCCTTCTCTACACAGTCACTTGGCTCATACCTTTTAATTCACCAGCAGGCTCAGACATTGCCTTTCTCTGAAAGCTTTCCCTGATATGCCCAGTTTGGATCTAAGTCTGCCTGTTTGCAGGTATCACACACTGAGACAACCCAGCATAAAGCTTTGCAGTGAACACTGATGGTGACTACCTCCCTTTCTGCCTCCAGCCACTCCTAATCGGATGGAAGTTTTTTTTATATTGTTTTAATATACTTTTATTGATTTTAGAGAGGGAGAGGTAGAGATAGAAATATCAATGATAGGAGAATCATTGATCAACTGCCTCCTGTACACCCCACACTGGGGATCAAGCCAGCAACCTGAGCATGTGTCCCGACCAGTAATCAAAATGTAACCTCCTGGTTCATAGGTCAACACTCAACCACTGGCCTGGCTATAAGTATTTTTAGAGGAAGACCCATGCTTTCATCTCTATTTCTTCTTCAAAGTATCTGATACATGGCCGGTGTGCAGCAAATGAAAACAAGATGAGTAACTAAGAAGTTTAGTTGCTAATAGCTCACCCATTCATGACAGTCCATGAATGTATAAACATTCAAAATCATTTTGCTTCTAGAAAGTTAACTGGGGCAGTGTTTGATCTTCCCTTTTGATCCAAAAAACAGGAGAGTGAATTAAGTAGGTATTTGCAGAATAGAAAGGGTTGCTGCCCTAACCGGTTTGGCTCAATGGATAGAGTGTCAGCCTGCGGACTCAAGGGTGCCAGGTTCGATTCTGGTCAAGGGCATGTACCTTGGTTGTGGGCACATCCCCAGTGGGGAGTGTGCAGGAGGCAGCTGATCGATGTTTCTCTCTCATCGATGTTTCTAGCTCTCTATCCCTTCTCCCTTCCTCTCTAAAAAATCAATAAAATATATTTTTAAAAAAGGGTTGCTAATTCCTAAATCTGTATCTGATATCATGTGGCAGCCCCCCCCCGCCCCCAACACATACACACACACACACACACACACACACACACACACACACACACACCAGTGTCAGTTGATTACTATTGGGAAGAGTCATATTGTAAGAGATGTAGGTTAATAGATGCCAATCGCAGTTCGGTGAAGATAAAAAGCAGAGTAATGAGCTCGAGAGCAAAGACGAAAATGAGAACTGATAAATGGAAAGCACTTCGGGTTGACCAGAAATTAGATTCATGAAATACCCATTAAATTTTTTTTTTTTCTCAAAGCTAGTAGCAATCAGCAGAAAATTACAGAAAAAAAGGAAATGCATGAAAGGTGGTCCCATATTTTAATCAATATTTGGAAAACAAGGATACTGTTATATAACTTGTGATAAGAAGTCAGGTACACAGTAGTGAAGAAGAGACAATAAGTGGTTTGGAAATTAAGCCATATGGTTTCTGTTTCTAGATCTATGGTAACTGCTGGTGTGACTCTGAGTTGGTTTCGTAATGTCTCTGGGCTTCTTCTTTTTTTTTTTTCTTGGCTGTGGACTAAGGGGGGGTGTGTGATTTATATTATTCTAATTTTTGGCCAGTGTACCATCCTATGAACCTGCAAACATCAAGCAGCAGTAAACAATGAATCTAGTACCTAAACCTCTGTTCTCTCTTGTGATAAGAGATAGAAAAAATAGGAGAGAAGCAGGAACCTGATGGGATGTCTGGGGAAGAAAAATGAGAATAGAACCCATAGTTATTTTAGGGTACAGGCAAGCTTCTTAGGAAGGAAATCTCACCAGCTTTCAAATGACACGGGCTGGCAATTAACAAAGGAAACTGAGATGTGCATTGAACCCCACCCAATTTCTAGCCTCTCAGAAGTCAAGGGCCTTTCTGAGACTCATTAATCTTCCGCTGCCACAGATAACCGGTAGAGACTTCATAGATGATTGAGTTCAAGTCCGTCATTTGATTTTCCTGAGTCCCAAGAAGGTAAGAGATGGCATAATCTCATGAGTAGGGTGGACTGTTTTGTACCAGCACCTTTTCTCCTGCCCTCTGCTTGCTCCTTCTGTGCTGAAGGTGTTATTTCCCTCACCCCATACCTACCATGCACTTGAACTTTTCCAGTACTACCTCTGAAGGGAGAAAAAAAAAAGAGTTCTCTGTTACCTTAGGTGGCAAATCTAAATTTAGGTTCCTCACCTTACCTATCCAAATGACTTTGCTCACCTCTCTCCCTAAAGATAACAGCCAAATCACACAACACAGTCTTCTTTAAAGAGCATCAGCAAGAAATTAATATTTTGCAGACTTAAGCTTCTCAGCTCTTTAATGACCTTGATTTTTACTTATGAAAATGATCTTTATTTACAGAAACCAGGGGATGCTTTGATTGGAATGAGCCAAAAGCTGATCTCTTTTATTCCCCATGGTTTTAGATAAACATTAATTATCGTATTCAGATGTAAATATAATCATGGAAACCATTGTAATAGGCAGGATAGTGTCATGTGAGCCTTCACTAAATTAAGTCACTTTGTGCTACATTTTTTTCTTAAATAACTTTTCAGCCTAGTCTTCCAAGGTCTTCCCCATGTGTGGTGTGTGGCTCCCTTAAGGTACCTGTCTCTCACTGGTTTCCTACATTTGAGCATTTGAATGCTGTCAGAGCAGAAGCATTCTGATTTCCTGCCAGTTCATGACTCTGTGATAAAAAGCTATAGATGTGCAAGCTTTTGTGGGGTGTTCCTTTCATTCCTGAGATATGTTTTCCCCCCTTGATCCCCACATTTTAAATTAAAAAAATAATAATAAATAAATAACATGAATCACTCTTTATCAAATTGCTGTCATGTTCTAAGCATTTATTGGGAAGAAATAGAGTTGGTGATATGTCCTGTATTTGCATTAGAAGAACATAATATCCCAAGTTGAAGTCTAAGATGAAATTTTTAAAAATGAAGATAAAATAGTAAAGGAAATACAAAGTCCAAAGAAAATAAAAGATTACCATAAATGTGAGTAAAACACAATTTGGCCTTAATGGACAATGTTCACTTCTTGAATTAGTCTCATTGATAGATTTGTTCCTCACCTACAACACGCTTAGATCAGCATATTTTTATTCTGTTTTTCACATGGGCAAGGAAAATATAGTTGCTTTATTTCTCCATTTTCTTGGTAATATTTGATTTCATAACACTTTATTTAGCTTAATACATATACCGCCCATAAAGCTAGGAGAAATGATTTGTAATTAAAGTCTTAAATATTTTAACAGGCTATCCCAAAATGCTTCTTAACAAGTATTACTGTAGTGGGGTAGTCATGGAGCACACTTTTCTGTTTCATTTGTTAAATAAATTAGCACATATTAATTTCTGTTATATTGCTGAAGAAGACAGTATAACTATTGAAATTAGATGCTGCAATTTTGAGATGGTTTAAGTGTTATTTTTTAAATTAACTTTATTGCATCGTTTTACTAGAACTGTGACAGAATTCACTTTTAGCTGATTCTGAATTATTTTAATAATAAAAATCCTATGTAATTGCAAAGCACACGTTATTTTAAACTTTTCTCTGGAGGAGAGAAGTCTCAGCTGCTGAGTAAATATTGCTAGTACAGAGAATCTGCTGAGAAAGACAATAATGCTGAGGTTTCCACATGGTCTGCGATCATCAAGGAGCCTCCTTCTTGGGACATCACTATTAAAATCATCTGACAATTTAGATTGGGCCTGCTGGAAACTCATACTCTCATTCTACTGGGGTTGCAAAATGATTTAATGACATGATAATGTTGCAAGGGGGGGGGGCATGCGAGCTAAGTTAAGGCATCAGTATTGACAAGTATAATTAATATATAATGAGCAGTTCCAAATTCATGTTACCAGTCACCTTTCTAAAGAGATCACTACACACTTGATAGTTTCTTATTGATTTCTGTATGCTCTGGGAAGTAAACATGGTGCATATTCTATGGCAGAGATCTTTATGAGACTTTTCATGAAAGAGTGCAGTAATGCCTGTTTGTCCCATTTGAAGAGTGTTCTCTGTGAAGCCCTTTGTGTTGATGGGCATAATAGGAAGCTGATGCTCTTCCTTTGTAGGTGGTTTAGTTGACTTTCAATATATCCGCTAAACCTTCCTGACTGATTTTAATCCTAACCATTGTGCACACAAGCATTCATATATGCTTCTTCTCTTCATTCATTCCAAAAACTACCGATTTCCCTGATGTATTTCAGGCCATAATGAAGGGACTGTAGACTGTCATACATTTTCAAGGCTAGAAATGTTGACAATATCAACTCCACTTCAGCCCCTTTCTTCTTCAGATATTGATGCTCTTCTCCCCCAAGCTTGGATTTCTTGGTTTTAGTATCAACATCCATAGAGCAAAGATAAATGCACTGGTTGTCAAAGTGTAGTCCCTAACTACCTGAATCAGTTATCTATGATGCTTACAAATAGTCACACCTCTTGGCCACTCTCCACAGCCTGGTTCTGAATCCCTAGGGTAGTTTGAATTCGAATATTTTATGAGCTCATTATAAACAGTAAACTTAGGGGACCACTGAGATGAGAGGACTCACCTTATGGACAAGTCTTTATCAAACACCACAAAGTAAAACTTCTGACTTATAGTGCTGATTTAATGAAAAAAAATATCAGAAGGCAGGGCTCTGATGTGAGCATAAATCACAAACATGCAATTCCACACTTCTCCTGGGATAACTGCAAAGTTGAAAATAGGGCTCAATATTAAATTGAAAAGATTAAATCTCAATTAAATTTCAATTAAACAAAATAATGCAGTTTTTGATGCATTAAATACATTTATTTAAGCTACTATTTTCATGATTTTAATTATAATCACAGGGGTGTATTTTCTATATTTTCCATTAATATTACTAAAGAGTAATATTCATTAAGCACTCACCACAAAGTCACTGCTCTTAGCATTTTACATGCATTATCACATTTGATTCTTCCAACAAAATTATCCCAGGTTTACATATTAAAAAAACTGAGGCTTGGTGAGATCCAGGAAATCATAGCTAATAGACGGAAGAGCAAAATTCTAATTCAAGTCTGTATGATTCCTCAGGTCAAGTTTCATTTTTATAAACATTAGAAGATTATTTCCTCTTCACTTTGTAAGTTCTAAAAGCAGGAGCTCTGTCTTCTACAGCTTTGTAAACTGGTTACATTATCAATAATAGCATCACACATGCTAGACAATAGAAAAGCCAAGAAGGCAAATATTGACCAGGTATCTTTAGCACAAACCCCTCCCCAAATCCTATCTTTGAAGATATAATCAGGTGACAGTTATAGCCAGTGTAATTTTGGGTCTATAGATTTAGTCTAAGTGAAAATGATTGCAAATCTCATCTATTTTCCCTGTGAAATAATACTGTAATAATAGTGATAGAAAGATAAGGACTGATACACTAAATTCACAAACTAACAACCCTGGTTAAATGAAATTTCAAAATAAATGCTCATAATAAAATAAAACCTAATTCAATGGATTCAATAGTATTTAATTAGTTCCATGGTTAATGCTCAAAATCCCAAATGCTTTCTCTCACTTAATTTCTATGTTAATAATGTTACGTCTAGAACCACTTCAATAGATAACTGATTAAAGTGACAAAGTGATTGGAAATGTATAATTAGAAATAAGATGAAAAAATGACTTAATTAAATTCACCTCGATTGTAACTATTGAGCATTTAGTGACATTTGCCTAAAAGCAAAGCTTTGATCTATCTATGGATTCAGAGTTGGGAAGGAACTCTTACAATGAAGAGATATAACCCTAAGCTTGCAAATAATTCAAATCACTACCCAAGATATTTAACAGTCCCAGTGGTAATGATGATCACATGATTCATTCAGTAAAATAGTCCCTAGATATATTTTTAAATACACAGTGCATTATTGTTAACTATAAACACTATGTTGTGTAGTAGATCTACCCATTGATAATTGCAATTCTGTTATATATTTCTATACTTTTGACTATTTTAGATGCTTTATATATGAAAAATCATGCAGTATTTATCCTTCTATGACTATCTTATTTCACTTAGCATAATACCTTGCAAGTCTATCTATGTTGTCACAAATGGTAAGAGTTTATTTTTCAAGGCTAAATAATATCCTATTGTATGTATATACCACATTTTCTTTACCCATTCAACTGTTGATGGACACTGGATTATTTCCATAGCATGGCTATTATGAAAAATGCTGTAGTAAACTTGTAAACTCTTTGAGATGCTGATTTCAATTTTTTTTTCATATATGTACCCATAAATGGGATTGCTGGATTCTGTTTGTTGTTGTTGTTGTTATTGAGTTACTCAATATGTTTTGAGAATTAACCCCTTATCAGATACTAGTGACCCAGTGCACGGATTCATGTACATTGAAAGGAAATTAATTAGAAGGTGGCCGGTGGGGTGGGACTAGGTGAGACAGGCTGGACACGCCCTGGAGCCAACCTCCCACAGTCCCTCCCTGGCATCTGCAGAGGGAGTGGGGTTCCTCCGGCAAGTGGGAGCCCTCAACCTGGCCTGTGAGGATCAGGCCAAAACTGGCTCTCTGACATCCCCCGCGGGGTCCCAGAGTGCGAGATGGCACTCTGCAAAGTTGCTGTCGTACAGGGTGTGGAACGCAAATGCAAGTGTGCAGTAAGCCATATTCGGGGCTGACAGTGCCCCAGCAACAACATAACCCAAATTTGGAAAATAGCTGTTAAAAATACTTATGCTTACCTAAAAGTGTTTCTAAACTTGATGTCTTTCTTTATTCACTCAGATACTAAGTTGCCATATGATTCAATTTATTCAACTTGCTCAAGCTCGTCATATTGCAGCAATAAGGATAACGTTGTAATGCTGATAAGAATTACATTACTTATGAATACCATAATGTAGCCAATAGAATAGGCACTTTTATTAACCCATGAGCTATCTGTCATTGTCTGTACAATCTTGAAGCCTATTGACCTTAACCCCTTCCCCGGCAGAAACGTGTATACTCGTTTTCACAAAATGTTCTTTTTCAGTCGTCGACGAGTATACTAAGAAAATATGGTAAAAAAATATGGTTTATAGGAAGATGAGTTACAAACTGTTTTCATAACCAGCATCAAAAACACTATATAGAACCAAAATAAAAAAATTAGTCTGAAAAAGAAACGTTTTTAACAAAAAAATTGTTGGGGAAGGGGTTAAAACAAAAAGCTAGTCAGATATTTCTCAACAAAATGGTTTCATTTGCGAGCAACAAATAATTTCAATTTGAAACATGCAACCATGGTGGGCCATATGCAAGTCTGCTAACACAAAGTAGAGGAAACTCTTTGTAGCAGGGAAATAAAGAGATCTCCCTGTTGTATTTTGTGATTAACTAGGACATGAGATTTTCCCTTCTGGTCCCCTGACTTCATTTTTTAAAAGAATGTATTTTTATTGATTTCAGAGAGAAAGAAAGAAGAGAGAGAGAAAACATCAATGATGAGAGAGAATAATTGATCAGCTGCCTCCTGCCCTCCCCATACTGGGGATTGAGCTCACAACCCGGGCCTGTGCCCTGATCAGGAATTGAACCGTGACCTCCTGGTTCATAGGTCAATGTTCAACCACTGAGCTACACCAGCTGGACTCCCTGACTTTATTTTAAATAAAGTTTCTGTTTACTAACTTTTTATAGCCCCTGCCAATGGCCTCTTTATAAGCAGCCCCTTTCATCTGAAATTTCTGTCCTGTAGCCCCCTCTCACTCTAACTCTGGCTCAGCTATGTGATTGCTTTGGCCAATGAGATATTAGCATCTTGGTACAAACACAGGCTTGAAAAAATCTCTTGCACATTTTCACTTCTATTTCTTGCCTCCCTGCAATTATTAGTAGAATGAACTGGTTTGAGCTAGGCTGAAAACAAGCCTGAGCTGGCCAACCGGAGAAGGAAAGAGCATATGGAGCGCAGGCACATCATCTGAGCCAAAGTCTGAGAATGTGTGACACAGCCGTGACCAGCCAAACCTCCGAGCCAACTCAGCTGATTGTAGGCGATGGTTCAGATCATCTGGCCCCTGGGGTCGTGAGCAATCATAAACAGCTAGTCATTTAAGCCATTATGTTTTGGGGAGGAAGAGTAGCTCATATAGATGGAAGGGTATTTTATGAAGGATATTTGGATTATACTGATTATATGATCTCTGTCTTATTTGTGAATGCAGACATGGAGGAAGTTACAAAAATGCATATACTTTAATATAAAACTAGAGATTGCCAATGCATCTAAGGGGTTGTGAAGGGTAGTAAGGTATTATAAATCAGAACTGCACTAACTACATTGTTGAGTTATATCTCCCCTGTAGCAGTCATATATATATATATCTATATATATATATATACACACATATATATATTTTTTTCAATGATAAGTGGGATAGTTTTCTT
>NW_006284045.1:183484-184382 GCF_000327345.1 Myotis davidii
GTGTTTAGATCTTTTTGATCTGCAGTTTCTTTCACTTACATACAGGGATATTAGTCAAAATTTGCAAAATGATCTCTTATCATGCTAAATTGTCTCTTTCTGAGAGTACTTTTCTCCAAAACACATTATAAAATTCTGTGCAAGGTACTAAAGGTTGCCTAATGTTGTTTTAAGATTTCCAATGTTAATTAGAAAGTCAGTCATTGTGAGATTATTGTGGTAGGCATTGTATGTTAGTATATCTCAAAACATCTATAACAAAAACAAAATGAATGACAAAATGTTGGACTAGTAATGAAATTTGGTCAAGATAAATGGATTTAGAAAGATCAAAAGTTATCAAATTGTTTTGTTCTTAATATATGAGACCAAGATTTCTGCAGCTTTCAAATTTTCTGAGATAATATACAAATAAAGATTTCACATTTATTAAAATGTAAGCATTTGCGATTGGCATTAGCCCCAAATGTAAACTTGATTGGCCCAAGAACAATCCTTAGGAAAGGAGAAGAAAATTCGACCTGAAGTCTCATACTTATAGTTATATTCATGATTGTAGAAGAAATCTCCTACTGGACCCCTGATTGAAACTCTCTCAGTTTCATATCTTGTGAAATGAAGTAACATTTTCTCCTCCTATCACAAATTGTTTCATGAGGTCACAATAATAACACAATGTGCAGAGAAGTTCTTTCCATAGTCCCAGTACTGACAAATGCACAAAGTTATTTTGGATGTGATCTCAATATTTTTCTGAACAGAAGCCCCACGTTTCCTCTATCCTTTATGACTTTTTGTCACTACTTGAGGCAAATGGTATGAACCTTGCAAATTCATACAGAGTATGATATGAAAACTGCCTAATGTGAGTATTGATGGAAAATCTACATGAAACCTA
>NW_006284046.1:0-1379 GCF_000327345.1 Myotis davidii
GCTTGCAGCAATTACTGGGACACTGAGATGCAGTGCCTCTTAGAGTAGGACTGGGGAGCAGCCATAGCTGCCTGCTCAAACCTGTTGATCCCTGAGAACCCGCCCCACCCAAGCTGTGGGCAGAGTCTTCTGCATATGAAAGACCTGGCCCTTTGCAATCTGAAAATGACCTAACAAACTGCAGCTGGATCAGAGAGACCCAGAACTTCCAAAAGAAGGTCCAAGGCCCCACAGCAGCTTGCATTGCTTCACAGCTGGGCCTCATCTGGTCACCTCCAAATGCAAAACAAAGAACAGGAATCTTTCCATAGCTCCTGCAGGTTAGCCTCAGGCAGAGGCTATATTAGCACCTCCTTAGAGATCTAAGAACCAGTGTAACCAGTGGTAAGAGTGGGACCATCTGGATTACAACTCCTCAGATCCATAAGGGACACACGCAGGGGGCAGACTCAGTGAGCACCAAAGCCCCACTGAAGCAAGTCTTGCCCCAGAAGGGTGTCTCCAGCTCAGAAGTTCTCCCACTGCAGACACTGCTGATTCTCACAGCCAATTGGCCTGGAAGTCAATTCCTCCCAGTGATACCTACAACAATCAAGGCTTAACTACAACAAAACTGTGTACAAGCCCACAAAGAGGTGTACCAAGAGTGTCCACCTCAGGTAATTGGGGAGGCTGAGCCACTGGGCCCTATAGGACACCTAACACAGAAAGCCAGTCTATCAACACAGGGATAGAGTATTGATATCCAGTATTTTGCTTTCCTCCATTTCTCTCATTTGTGACCTGTTTCTTTGTCTCCACACTTTTAAGGATTTTCAAGAATTTTCTAGAGACTGCCCATAAATTTAGTGAGACCCTCAAGTAATCTAGTTAGACCCTCAAGGTTACGAAAAAGGACCAACTAGAAATTAAGCATACACTGACTGAAATAAAGGATATTATGCAGAGTTCCAACAGCAGACTAGAGGATCGCAAGAATCAAGTCAAAGTTTTAGAATACAAAGAAGCAAAAAACACCCAGCTGGAAAAGCAAAGTGAAAAAAGAATCCAAAAATATGAAGATAGTGTAAGGAGCCTCTGGGACAGCTTCAAGCATACCAATATCCGAATTATGGGGGTGCCAGAAGAAGAGAGAGAACAAGATATTGAAAACCTATTTGAAGAAATAATGACAGAAAACTTCCCCTACCTGGTGAAAGAAATAGACTTACAAGTCCAGGAAGCGCAGAGAACCCCAAACAAAAGGAACCCAAAGAGGACTACACCAAGACACATCATAATTAAAATGACAAGAGCAAAAGACAAAGAGAGAATCTTAAAAGCAGCAGGAGAAAATCAGTCAGTTCCCTACAAGGGAGTACACATACAACTGTCAGCTG